>NC_133427.1:17876500-18197500 GCF_049350105.2 Macaca mulatta | reverse complement strand
CTCAGAAAGTTTCTTTCTAATTTCTATCTAAGGATATTTCCCTTGTCACCCTAAGCTTTAATGTGATCCAAAGTATTCCATCTCAGATTCCTCAAAAAGTGTGCTACATGTGATCCATGAAAGTGACCCATGAAAAGAATTATGTAACTCTTTTAGATGAATCAACACATCACAAAGTAGTTTCTGCGAAAGCTTCTTTCTTGTTTTTATATGAGGAAATTTCGTTTGTCACCATAAGCTTCAGTGCACTCAGAAATATCACATTGCTCTTTTCAAAATAGAGTGTAAGCAAACTGCTCAATGAAAAGAATGGTGTGACTCTGTGAGGTGAATTCAAACATCACAAAATAGTTTCTCAGTAAGCTTCTTTTTTTCTTATCTGAGGATATTTCCTTTGTCACCATAGGCTTCAATGCACTCCAAAATATGCTATTGCAGATTCCACGAAAACATTGTTAGAAAACTGCTCAATGTAAAGAGTGGTGTAATTCTGTGAGATGAATTCACACATCAGAAATCTGTTTCTGAGAAAGCATCTTTCTAGTTTTTAGCTGAGAATATTTTTTTCACTATAGGCATCGATGCTTTCCTAACTATCCCTTTGCAGATTCCACAAAAACTGTGTTACCAAACTGCTCCATGAAAAGAATCGTGTAACTCTGTGACATGATTTAACACATCACAAAGCAGTTTCGAGATATGCTTCTTTCTAGTTTTTGTATGAGGATATTTACTTTTCCACCATTGGCTTCAATGTGCTTCCAAATATCCCTTCTCAGGCACCACAAAAAAAATTGATGCCAAAGTGCTCCCTCAACAGAAACGTTTAGCTCTATGAGTTGAATGCAAACATCACAAAGGAGTTTCTCTGAAAGCTTCTCTCCAGTTTTTAATTGAGGATTTTTCTTATTGGATATTTCCTTTGCCAGCACAGGCTTCAATATGATGCAAAATATTCCTTCTCAGAATCCCCAAAAGCAGTGCTATGGAACTGCTGCCTGAAAAGAATCGTGTAACTCTGTGAGATGAATTCACACATCACCAAGCAGTTTCTCAGAAAGCTTCTTTATAGTTTTTATCTTAGGATGTTTCCTTTTTCATTATAGGCCTCACGGCACTCCCAAATATCACTTTGGAGTTTGCATGAAAAGAGTGTTAGCAAACTGCTCCATGGAAAGAAAGGTGTAACTCTGTGAGATGAATTCACACATCACAAAGAACTTTCTCAGACGGATTCTTTTCAATGTGATACAAAATATTCCTTCTCAGATTCCCCAAAAACAGCATATGAAACTACTCCATGAAAAGAATGGTGTAATTCTGTGAGATGAATTCATATATTGCATAGTAGTTTCTCGGATAGCTTCTTTCTAGTTTTTGTCTGATTTTATTTCCTTTTTCACCATATTCCTCAATGTGTTCCAGAATATCCAATTGGAGTTTCCACGAACAAAGTGTTAGCAAACTTCTCAATGAAAAGAACGGTGTAATTCTGGGAGATGAATTCACACATCCCAAAGCGTTTCACAGAAAGCTTCTTTTTGGTTTTTATCTGAGGATATTTCCTTTGTCACAATAGGCTTCAATGTGCCCCCAAATATCCTATGGCAGATTCCACAAAAACAGTGTTATCAAAGTGCTCAAAGAAGAGAACAGTGCAACTCTGTAAGATGAATTCACACATCACAAAGAAGTTTCTCAGATAGCTTCTTTCTAGTTTTTGTCTGAGGATATTTACTTTGTCACCGCAAGCTTCAATGTGATCCCAAATATCCCTTCTCAGATTCCCAAAAAAGAATGCTCCCAAACTGATCCATGAAAAGAATTATGTAATTCTGTCAGATGAGTTAACACATCACAAAGTTGTTTCTCAGAAAACTTCTGTCTAGTTTTTATTTGAGGACATTTCCTTTTTCACCCTAACCTTCAATGCACTCTGAAATATCAGATTGCAGATTCCAAGAAAACAGTGTTAGCAAGTGCTCCATGAAAAGAACAGTGAAACTCTGCGAGGTGAATTCATGCATCACAAAGGAGTTTCTCAGAAAGCATCTGTTTAGTTTTTATCTGAGGATATTTGCTTTTTCACCATAGGCATCAAATTGTTCCCAAAAATCCCTTCACAGATTCCATGATAACAGTGTTAGCAAACTGCTCCGTGAAAGAAAGGTGTAACTCTGTGAGATGAATTGACCCAACATAGAACACTTTCTTAGAAAACTTCTTTTTGGTTTTCAACTGAGGATATTTCCTTTGTCACCATAGGCTTCAATGCACTCTCAAATATCCTATTGTAGATTCCAAAAAAACAGTGTTATCAAACTTCTCAATGAAATGAGTGGTATAACTCTGTAAGATGAATTCACACATCACAAAGCAGTTTCTCAGAAATCTTCTTTATAGTTTCTATCTGATGATATTTCCTTTTTTACTATAGGCCTCAATGCTCTCTCAAATATCCCTTCGCAGATTCAAAGAAAATGGCTTCATGATTAGAAAGGTGTAAATCTTTGATATGAATTCAAACATCACAAAGAACTATTCAGAAATCTTCTTTCTAGTTTTTATCTGACGATATTTCCTTTTTTACTATAGGCCTCAATGCTTTCCCAAATATCCCTTTGCAGATTCAAAGAAAATGGCTTCATGATTAGAAAGATGTAAATCTTTTATATGAATTCAAATATCACAAAGAACTATTCAGAAATATTCTTTCTAGTTTTTATCTGAGGATATCTCCTTTGACACCATAAGCTTCAATGCAATCCAAAATATCCCTTCTGAGATTCGCCAAAAGCTGATCCATGAAAAGAATCGTGTAACACTGTGAGATGAATTAACACATCACAAAGCGGTTTCTCAGAAAGTTTCTTTCTAGTTTTTATATGAGGGTATTTCCTTGTCACCATAAGTGTCAATGCACTCCAAAATATCCCATTGTAGATTCCAGGAAAACAATGTTAGGAAATGGCTCAATGAAATTAACAGTGTAAATCTGTATGATGAAATCACACATCATGAATTAGTTTCTCAGAAAGCTTCTTTCTACTTTGTCTCTGAGGATATTTCCTTTTTCACCATGGGCCTCAATGCGCTCCCAAACATCCGTTTGCAGACTCCACGGAAACTGTGTTAGCAATCTTCTCCATGAACAGAAAGGTGATACTCTGTGAGATGAATACACACATCACAAGGCAGTTTCTCACAACGATTATTTCCAGTTTTTATTTGAGAATAATTCTTTTTTCACTATAGGCCTCAAGGCGGTCCCAAATATTCCTTTGCAGATTCCACAAAAACAGTGGTAGCAAACTGCTCCATGGAAACAAAGGTGAAACTTTTGAGATGAATTCACACATCACCAAAGCCTTTCTTGGAAAGCTTCTTTCTAGTTTTTATCTGAGGATATTTCCTTTCTCAACGTAGGCTTCAAAGTGATCCAAAATATGCCTTCTCAGATTCCCTAATTCAGTGCTACCAATCTACTCCACGGAAAGAATCATATAACTCTGTGAGACGAATTCACAAATAACAAAGCAGTTTCTCAGAAAGTATCTTTCTAGTTTTTGTCTGAGGATATTTCCCTTGTCACAATAAGTTTCAATGCGCTCCAAAATATCTCATTGCAGATTCCAAGAAAACAGTGTTAACAAACTGCTCCATTTAAAGAATAACGTAACTATGTGAATTGAATTCACACATCACAAAGCAGTTTCTCAGAAAGCTTCTTTTTGGTGTTTCTCTGAGGATATTTTCCTTGTCATATAGGCTTCAAAGCACTCCCAAATATCCTATTGCAGATACCACGAAAACAGTGTTATCAAACTGTTCAATGAAAAGTATGGTGTAACTCTGTGAGATGAATTCACACATCACAAAGCAGTTTCTAAGAAAGCTTCTTTTTGGTTTTCCTATGAGGATATTTCCTTTTCCATTATAGGCGTCAATACACTCCCAAATCTCCCTTTGCAGATTCCACACAAACAGTGTTACCAGACTGCTCCATGAAAAGGAAGGGGTAACTCTCTGAGATGAATTCAAACATCAAAAAGAAGTTTCTCAGAAAGGTTCATTATAGTTTTTATCTCAGGATATTTCCTTTCTTACCATAGGCTTCAATGTGATCCAAAATGTCCCTTCTCCGATTCCCCAAAAACAGTGCTACCAAACTGAACTATGAAAAGAATCGTGTAACTCTGTGGATTGAATTCACACATCACAAAGCAATGTGTCCTAAAGCTTCTTTCTAGGTTTTGTCTGTGAATAATTTCTTTGTCACTAAAAGTTTCAATGCGCTCCAAAATACCCCACTGCAGATTCCAAGAAAACAGTGTTAGAAATCTGCTTAATGAAAAGAACAGTGAAACTCTGTGACATGAATTCACACATCACAAAGCAGATTCTCAGAAAGCTTCTTTCCAGTTTTTATATGAGGATATTTCCTTTATCAACATAGGCTTCAATGCACTCAGAAATATCCCTTTGCAGATTCTACAAAAACAGTGTTAGCAAACTGCTCCATGAAAAGAAAGGTGTAACTCTGTGAGATGAATTCACACATCACAAAGAACTTCGTCCAAAAGCTTCTTTCTTGTTTTTATCTGCGGATATTTCCATTTTCACCAGAGGACTCAGTGCGCTCCCAAATATCACTTCACAGATTCCACGAAAACAGTTTTGGCAAACTGCTCCCTGAAAAGAAAGGTGTAACACTGTGGGATAAATTCATACATCACAAAGCAGTTTCTCAGAAAATTTCTTTCTAGTTTTAATCTCAGGATATTTCCTTTGCCACAATAGGCTTCAATGTGATCCTAAATATCCCTTCTAAGATTCCCCAAACACAGTGCTATCAAACTGCTCCATGAGAAGAACAGTGTATATCTGTGAAATGAATTCACAAAACATAAAGAAGTTTCTCAGAAAGCTACTTTGTGGTTTTTATCTGCAGATATTTCCTTTATTACCATAAGCTTCAAAGCGCTCTCAAATACTCTATTGCAGATTCCACGAAAACAGTGTTATCAAACTCGTCAATGAAAAGAATAGTGTACATCTGTGAGATGAATTCACACATCAGAAAGCAGTTTTTCAGAAAGCTTCTTTTTGGTTTTAATCTCCGGATATTTCCTCTGTCACCATTGGCTTCAATGAGCTGCCAAATATCCTATTGCAGATTCCGCAAAAACAGTGTTATCAAACTGCTCAATGAAAAGAATGACGTAGCTCTGTGAGATGAATTCACACATCACAAAGCATTTTCTCAGAAAGCTCCTTTTTACTTTTAATCTGCGGATATATTTTTTCACTGCAGTCCTCAATGTGCTCCCAAATATCCCTTTGTAGATTCCACGAAAACAGTGTTAGCATGCCCCTCCATGAAAAGAATGATGTAACTCTGTGACATGAATGCACACATCAGAAAGAACTTTCCAGAAATCTTCTTTCTAGTTCTTATCTAAGGATATTTCGTTTGTCACCTTAGGTGTCAATGCGATCCAAAATATTCCTTCTCAGATTCCCCAAAATTGTGCTACCAAACTAATCCATGTAAAGAATTGTGCAACTCTGTGAGATGAATTAACACATCACAAAGTGGTTCCTCAAAAAGCTTCTTTCTAGCTTTTGTCTGAGGATAGTTCCTTTTTCACCATAGGCCTCAATGCGCTCGTGAATATCCCTTTGCAGATTCCACGAAAACACTGTTAGCAAACAGCTCCATGAAAAGAAATGTGTAATTCTGTGAGTTGAATTCACATTTCAGAAAACAGTTTCTCAGAAAGCTTCTTTCTGGTTTTTGTCTGGAGATATTTCCTTTGTCAACATATTCTTGAAAGTGCTCCCAAATATCCTATTGCAAAATCCACAAAAACAGTGTTATCAATCTTGTCAATGAAAACAACAGTGTTTCTCTGTGAGTTGAATTCACACATCCAAAAGTAGTTTCTCAGAAATCTTCTTTCTAGTTTTTATCTGAGGATATTTCCTTTTTCACCATAGGCTTCAAAGTGCTCTCATATATCACTTTGCAGATTCCACAAAAACAGGATCTACAAACTGCTCCATGAAAAAGAAAGGTGTAAATCTGTGGGATGAATTCACACATCATAAACCTGTTTCTCAGAAAGCTACTTTCTAATTTTCATATGAGTATATATTTTTTTTCCATGACAGGCCTCAATGTACTCCCATATATCCTTTTGTAGATTCCAAGAAAACAGAGTTAACAAACTTCTCCATGAAAAGAGAGCTGTAGGTCTGTAGGATTAATTCATACAGCACAAATAACTTTGTCAGAAAGATTCCTTCTAGTTCTTATGTGAGAACATTTCGTTTGTCACCATGTTCATCAAAGCAATCCAAATTATCTCTTCTCACATTCCCCAAACCAGCGCTACCAAACTGATCCATGAAAAGAATCCTGTAACTCTGTGAGATGAATTAACTGTGTTAGCAAACTGGTCACTGAAGAGAAAAGTGTCACTCTGTGAGTTGCATTCACACATCGCAAAGCAGTTTCTCAGAAGGCTTAATTCCAGTTTTTATCTGAGGCTATTTCCTTTTCCCCGTAGCCCTCAATGAGCTCCCAAATATCACTATGCAAAATCCAGGAAAACAGTGCTAGCAAACTGCCACAAGAAGGGAAGGTGAATCTCTGTGTGGTGAATTGACACATCACAAAGCAATTTCGGAGACAGCTTCTTTCTCCTTACGATCTGAGGATGTTTCCGTTTTCACCGTGGGCCCTCAATGCGCTCCCAGATAGCACTATGCAGATTCCACGAAAACGGTGTTAGCAAACTGCTTCGTGAAGACGAAGTGGTAACTCTGTGAGATGAATTCACGTTTCACTGAGAAGTTTCTCACAAAGTTTCTTCCAGTTTTTATTTGAGGATATTTCCTTGGTCACCATAAGCTTCATTCCGCTTAGAAATACCCCAGTGCAGATTTCAATAAAACAGTGTTAGCAAACGGACCAATGAAAAGGTGCGTGTAAGCCTAGGAGTTGCATTCACATGTCATAATGCAGTTTCTCCGAACGCTTCTTTCCAGTTTTTATCTGAGGACCTTTCTTTTTTCACCATATCCCTCCACGGGCTTCCAAGAGTGGTGTAACCCTTTGAAATGAATTCACACATCACAAAGCTTTTTCTCAGAAAGCTGCACTCCGGTTTTTCTCGGAGGATATTCCCTTTCTCCCCACACTCTCCAAACCCATCCGAAATATCAGTTCTCAAAATCCACAAAAACAGTGCTAGGAAACCGCTCCAAGAAACAGTGATGTAACTCGGTGAGATGAAGTCAAGTATCTGAAAGCAATTTCTGACGAAATTTCTTCCATTTTTATCTAAGGATACTTCCTTTATCACGGCAAGCTGCATAGCTCTAAGAACTCTCCCATTGAGGATTTCAAGAAAACGGTCTTGTCAAACTCATCACTGAAGAGAAAGGTGTAACTCTGTGAGGTGCACTCACACAGCACAATGCAGTTTCTCACAAAGCTTCTTTCCAGTGTGCATCTGAGGCTATTTCCTTTTCACTGGAGCCCTCCATGAGCTCCCACATATCACTTTGCAAATTCCACGACAACAGTCTTCGCGAAGGGCTTCATTAGGAGAAAGCTGCAATTCTGTGAGATGAATTCACAGATCACAAAGAAGTTTCTCAGAAAGCTTCTTTCTCATTTGTAACGGAGGATATTTCCTTTGGCCCCGTAGTCCTCAAAGGGATCTGAAATATCAGTTTCCAGATTCCACAGAAACAGGGGTAGCCAACGGCTCCATGAAATACACATGTAGTTCAGTGAGTTGAAGTCACTCATTACAAAGCAGTTTCTCAGAAAGCTTCTTTCTTTTTTGAGTTGTGGTCTCGGAGCTCCACCGTGAGTCTTATTGCGAATTCTGCGAAAACACTTTAGCTAGTTTCTCAATGAAAACAGTGAGGTAACTCTGTTTGCTGAGTTCACCCACAGTAAAGAAGTTTCTGAGAAGGTTTCTCTGCAGATTTGTCTGAGGAGATTTCATGATTCACCATGAGATTCAACAATATCCAAGATATCACTCGTGAGATTCTACAAACACAGTGCTAGCAAACTCCTCCATGAAGGAGTGGTGTAACCCTTTGAAATGAATTCACACATCACAAAGAAGTTTCTCAGAAAGCCTCATTCCGGTTTTTCATGGAGGGTATTTTCTGTCCCCCTATACTCTTCAAACTCATCCGAAATATCAGTTCTCAGAATCCACAAAAACAGTGCTAGTAAACGGCTCCAACACACAGTGATGTAACTCTGGGAGCTGAAGTCACATATCTGAAAGCAATTTCTGAGGAAGCGTCTTTCATTTTTATCTGAGGATACTTCCTTTGTCTTGGTAGGCTGCCTAGCTCTAAGAAATATCCTATTGCGTATATCAAGAAAACGGTGTTGTCAACTCATCACTGTAGAAAAAAGTGTAACTCTGTGAGGTGCATTCACACATCGCAATGCAGTTTCTCAGAAAGCTTCTTTCCAGTTTTTATCTGAGGATATTTTCTTTTCACCGTAGTCCTCAATAAGCTCCCAAATATTGCACAAAAATAGTTCTTTCAAACTGCTCCATCAAACATATGTTTAATTTTATGAGATGAATGCACCCATCACAAAGCAGTTTCTCTGAAAGCATCTTTCGTGATTTCATCTGAAGATGTTTCCTTGCTTAACACGTCTCAATGATCCCCAAATGTCCCTTGGCAGATGCGTCAAAGACACAGTTCCCAAATTTCTGAATCAGAATTCATACAACACAAATTGGTTTCTCGGAAAGCTTCTTTCTTGTTTTTATATGCAGATACTTCCTTTTTCACCAAAGGCTTCAGTGTGGTCCAAAGTATCCTTTGTTAGATTTTACACCGTGTTTCCACATTGCTTAATGAAAAAAGAGGTTTAACTCTGTGTGTGGAATGGACATGTCACAAATCAGTTTCTTTGAAAGCTTGTCTCTAGTTTTTATCTCACGTTATTTCCTGTTTCATATAGGCCTAAATGAGCTCCCCAATATCCCTTTGCAGATTCCACAAAAACAGTGTTACCAAACTTTGCCATGAAAAATAAGGTTTAATTCTCTGAGAGGAGTTCATACAACAAAAAGCTGTTTATTGGAAAGCTTCTTTCTAGTTTTTATTTGAGGTTATCTCCTTTTTCACCATAGGCTGCAATTCTCTCCCAAATATCCCTTCTCAGATTCCACAAAAACCGTGATTTCAAACTGCTGAATTGAAAAAAAGGTTAAACTTCTTGAGATGAATGAACACATCACAAAGCAGTTTCTCAGAAACCTTATTTCTAGTTTTATCTGAAGATATTTCCTTGCTCTCTATAAGCCTCAATTCCCCCCGGAATATCCTTTCATTGATTTCTCAAAGGCAGAGTTTCCAAACTGTGCAATATAAGGAAAGTTTTACCTCTGTGAGATGAATGCAAATATCACAAAGCCATTTCTCTGAGAGTTTCTTTCTTGTTTTCATTTGAATATATTTAATAGTTCACCATTGGTCTCAGGGAGACCCACGTGTCCCTTCACGGATTCATCAACGACAGAGTCTACAAAGAGCGCAATGTAAAGAAAGTTTTATCTCTGTGAGAGGAATTCACACAAGGCAAAGCACTTTCTCCGAAAGGTTCTTTCTATTTTTTATCTGAGAATATTTATTTTTCACCATAGTCTTCAATGCTCTCTGAAAATCCCTTCTTGATTTCCACAAAAAGGGTGATTTCAAACAGCTCAATTGAAAGTATGGTTTACCTTCTTGAGATGAATTCACACATCACAAAGCAGTTTCTCAGAAAGCTTCCTTCTAGTTTTCTTCTGAATATATTTCCTTGATTACCACAGGTCTCAACACACCCCCGAATGTCCTTTCGTGTATTCTTCAAAGAGAAAGATTTGAAACTGCACAATGTAAAGGAAGGTTTAACTCAATCAGATCAATGCACGTGTCACAAAGTAGTTCCTCAGAAGGCTTCCTTCTAGTTTTATCTGAAGATATTTCCTTTTTCATAATAGGCTTCAATGGTCTCTGAAATAACACTTTGTGTATTTTACACAAACAGTGTTTCCACACTGCTCAGTGAAAAGAGAGGTATAATTGTGTGTGTAGGCCTCAATGGACTCCAAGTGTCCCTTCATGAATTCGTCAATGACAGAGTCTACAAACTCTGAAATGTAAAGTAAGGTTTAACTCTGTGAGGTGAATGCACATATCATAAAGTAGTTTCTCAGAATGCTTCTTTTTAGTTTTTAATTGAGGATATTTTCTTTCTCACCATTGGCTTCAATGCTCTCCCAAATATCTCTTCTCAGATTAAACAAAGACATTGATTTTAGACAGGCCATTGAAAAGAAAGGTTTAATTCTGTGAAATGAATGAACATATCACAAAGCAGTTTCTCAGAATGCTTCTTTCTAGTTTTTATTTGAGGATATTTCATTTCTCACTGTAGGCTTCAAATGTGCTCTGAAATATGCCTTGGTAATTTTACACAATCAATGTTTCTACACTACTCAATGAAAAGAGTGGCATAATTCAGTGAGTGGAATGCAAACATCACAAAGCAGTTTCTCAGACAGATTCTCTCATGTTTTTATCTGAAGATATTTCCTTTTTCACCATAGTCCTCAATGTACTCCTAAGTATCCCTTTGCAGATTCCACAAAAACAGTGTTACCAAACTGAACAATGAAAACGAAAGATGTAACTCTGTGAGAAGATTTCACACAACACAAAGCAGTTTCTCAGAAAGCTTCTTTCTAGGTTTTATCTGAGGATATTTCCATTTTCACCATTGGCTTCAATGCTCTCCCAAAATATCCCTTCTGATATTAAACAAAGACATTGAGTTCAGACAGGTCATCGAAAAGAAAAGTTTAACTCTGTGAAATGAATGAACATATCACAAAGCAGTTTTTCAGAAAGCTTCTTACTAGTTTTTATCTGAAGATATTTCCATTTTTACCTTCGGCTTCACTGTACTCCAATATATCCCTTCTTAGGTTTTACACAAACAGTGTTTCCGCACTGCTCAAGGAAAAGGAATGTATAGCTCTTTGAGTGGAATTCACACATCATTCAGCAGTCTCTCAGGAAGAGTCTCTCCAGCTTTTATCTGAAGACATTTGTTTTTCACGACAGCCCGAATGCACCCCCAAGTGTCCTTTCATGGATTCATCAAAGACAGAGTCTACAAACTGTGTAATGTACAGAAAGATTTATTTCTTGATATGAATGCACCTATCCCACAGCAGGTTCTCAGAAAGCTTCTTTCTAGTTTATATCTGAGAATATTTCCTTTTTCACTCTAGGCTTCAATGGTCTCAATGCAATCTTATCTGTCCATCAGTAGATTTTACAATAACAGTGTTTCCACACTGCTCAATGAAAAGAGAAGTATAGCTTCGTGAGTGGAATGCATACATCACAAAGCAATTTTTCAGTAAGCTTCTCTCCAGTTTTTATAGGAAGATATTTCCTTTTTCACCATAGGCCTCATTGCTTTCCCAAATATCCCTTTCCAGATTATACAAGAACAGTGTTACCAAACTGCCCAATGAAAAAAAAGTTTAACTCTGATAGAGGAATTCACCCAACACAAAGCACTTTCTGGAAAAGCTTCTTTCTATCTTTTACTTCAGGATATATCCTTTTGCGCCATAGGCTTCAATGCTCTCCCATGTATCCTTACTTAGATTCCACAAAAAGTCTGATTTTAAACTGCTCAATCAAAAGGAAGGTTTCCCTATATGTGAGGAATGCACACATCATAAAGGAGTTTCTCAAAAATGTTCTTTCTAGTTTTCCTCTGCAGATATTTCCTTGTTCACTTTAGGCCTCAATGCACCCCGAATGTCCTTTTGCAGATTCGTCAAAGACAGAGTTTCCAAACTGCACAATGTAACGAAAGGTTTAAGTCTGTGAGATGAATGCACATGCACAAAGCAGTTTCTCAGAAAGCTTCTTTCTAGTTTTCATCTCAGGATATTTCCTTTTTCAGCATAGTCTTCCAGGTTCTCCAAAATATTCCTTCTCAGATTACACAAAAACATTGTTTTCAAACTGCTTTATCTAAAGTAAACTTTCTTAGCTGAATGAATACATCACAAAGAAGTTTCTCTGGAAGCTTCTTTCTAGTTTTCATCTGAAGGTATCTCCTTGCCCTCCATAGGCCTCAATGCACCCCCAAATGTAACTTCACGGATACATCAAAGAAAGATTTTCCATACTGGGCAATGTGAAGAAAGGTTTAGTTCTGTGAAGTGAACGCACATATCACAAAGCAGTTTCTTGGAAAGCTTCTTTCTAGTTTTCATCTGAGGATATTTCCTTTTTCACTGTAGGATTCATTGCATTCCCAAATATCCCTTCTCAGATTCCACAAAACCAGGGTCCCTTGGTAGATTTTACACAAACAGTGTTTCCACACTGCTCAATGAAAAGACAAGTATAGTTCTGTGAGTGGAATGTATGCATGAAAAAGCCACTTGTCAGAAATCTTCTCTCTAGTTTTTATTTGAAGATATTCCTTTTTCACCCTAGACCTCAATGTGCTCCTGAATATCCCTTGGTAGATTCCACTAAAACAGAGTAAACAAAATGTTCAATAAAAAGAAAAGATTAATTATTTGGGAAGATTTCACACAACACAAAGCTCTTCCTCGGAGAGCTCCTTTCTAGTTTTAATCTGAGGATATTTCATTCTTCGCCATAGGCTTCAATCCCCTCCCAAATATCCCTTCTAAGATTCCACAAAAACTGTGGTTTCAAACTGCTCAAACCAAAGTTTTAACTCCATGAGATGAATGCACCCATCACAAAGCAGTTTCTCAGAAAGCTTCTTTCTAGTTTTCACCTGAAGATGTTTTCTTGCTCACCACAGACCTTAAAGGGCTTCCCAATATCTATTTGCAAATACGTCAAAGACAGAGTTTGCAAACTGTGCAATGAAAACTAAGGTTTAACTCTGTGAGATGAATGCACATATCACAAACCAGTTTCTTGGAAGGCTTCTTTCTAGTTTTTATCTGAGGATATTTCCTTTTTCACCATAGTCTCCATGCTCTCCAAAATATTCCTTCTCAGATTACACATAAACATTGATTTCAAACTGCTCAATCAAAAGTAAGGTTAACTCTCTGAGATGAATGAACACACTACAGAGCAGTTTCTCGGGAAGCTGACTCAAGATTTCATCTGAAGGTATTTCCTTACCCTCCATTACCCTGATATGCACCCGAATGTCCCTTTCTGGATATGTCAGAGACAGAGTATCCAAATTGGGCAATGTAAATTAAGCATTTTTATGTGAGGTGAATGCACATATCTAAAATTAGTTTCTAGAATGCTTCCCTCTATTTTTTAATCGGATGTTTACTGTTTAACCATAGGCTTCAATGTGTTCCAAAATATCCTTGGTAGATTTACACAAACAGTATTTCCACACTGCTCAATGAAAAGAGAAGTATAACTCTGTGAGTGGAACGCACGAATCACAAAGCCGTTTCTCTTTCTCTTCAGTTTTTATTTACAGATATTTCCTTTTTCATCCAAGGCCTCACTGCACTCCCAAATATCCCTTTGCACATTCCACGAAATCAGTGTTAACAAACTGCTCAATAAAAGTAAAGTTTTAACTCTTTGAGAAGTTTTCACACAGCACAAAACACTTCCTCAGAAAGCTTCTTTCTAGTTTTTATCTGAGGATATTTAGTTTTTCACCATAGGCTTCAATGCTCTCCAAAACATCCCTCCTCAGATTCCACAAAAACAGTGGTTTCAAACTGCTCAATCTGAAATGTTTAACTCTATGAGATGAATGCCCCCATCACAAAGCAGTATCTCAGAAAACTTCTTTCTATGTTTCATCTGAAGATATTTCCTTGCTCATGATAGGCCTCAATGTGCCCCCGAATGTCCCGTCACAGATTCGTCAAAGACAGTTTCCATACTGCTGAATCAAGGGAAATGTTGGACTCTGTGAGAGGAATTCACACAACTCAAATAAATTTCTTGGAAAACTTCTTTCTAGTTTTTATCTGAAGATATTTCCTTTTTCACCATAAGCTTCATTTTGCTCCAAAATCTCCCCTGGAAGATTTTTCACAGTGTTTCCACACTGATCAATGAAAAGGGAGGTATAACTCTGTGAGTGGAATGCACATATCACAAAGGAATTTCTCAGAAAGCTTCTTTCCTATTTTTTTCTGAAGATATTTCCTTTTTCACCATAGGCCTCAATGCATTCCCCAATATCCCTATACAGGTTATACAAAAACAGTGTTACCAAACTGCTCAATGAAAAGAAAGGTTTAAGTCTGCGACAGGAATTCACACAATAAAAAGTACTTTATCGGAAAGCTTGTTTCTAGTTTTTATCTGAAGATATTTCCTTTTTTACTATAGCCTTCAATGCTCTCCGAAATATCCCTTCTCAGACTCCTCAAAAAGAGTGATATCAAACGGCTCAATCAAAAGATAAATTTAGCACTATGAGATGAATGAACACATTACAGAGCAGCTTCTTAGAAAACTTCTTTAAAGTATTCCTCTGAAGATATTTCATTCTTCACAAAAGGCCTCAATATGGCCCCAAGTCTTTATACTTGGAGTCCTCAAAGACTAAGTCTGCAAACTGCACAACAAAAAGGTGTGAAACTGTGAGATGAATTTACAGAACACAAAGCCCTTTCTCTGAAAGCTTCTTTCTAGTTTTTATGTGAGGACTTTTCCTTTTTCACTGAAGGCTTCTATGTGTTCCCAAATACACGTTCTCAGATTACACAAAAAAGTTGATTTCAGACTGCTCAATGAAAAGAGGGGTTTAACTCTATGACATGAATGAACACATCACAAAGCAGTTCCTGAGAAAGCTTCTTCCTAGTTTTCATCTGAAGATACTTCATTCTCACCATAGGACTCAATGCGCCCCCAAAAGTTCCTTCCTGTGGATGTATCAAAGACAGAGTTTCCAAACTGTGCAATGTAAAGAAAGGTTTAACTCTGTGAAAGAATGTACACATCACAATGCAGTCTCTCAGAAATATTTTTTCTACTTTTTTTTGTCTTTTTTAAAATTATACTTTAAGTTCTAGGGTACATGTGCATAACGTGCAGGTTAGTTACATATGTATACTTGTGCCATGTTGCTGTGCTGCACCCATCAACTCGTCAGCACCCATCAACTCGTCATTTACATCAGGTATAACTCCCAATGCAATCCCTCCCCCCTCCCCCCGCCCCCATCCCCATGATAGGCCCTGGTGTGTGATATTCCCCTTCCTGAGTCCGAGTGATCTCATTATTCAGTTCCCACCTATGAGTGAGAACATGCGGTGTTTGGTTTTCTGTTCTTGTGATAGTTTGCTAAGAATGATGGTTTCCAGCTGCATCCATGTCCCTACAAAGGACACAAACTCATCCTTTTTTATGGCTGCATAGTATTCCATGGTGTATATGTGCCACATTTTCTTATTCCAGTCTGTCACTGATGGACATTTGGGTTGATTCCAAGTCCTTGCTATTGTGAATAGTGCCGCAATAAACATACGTGTGCCTGTGTCTTTATAGCAGCATGATTTATAATCCTTTGGGTATATACCCAGTAATGGGATGGCTGGGTCATATGGTACATGTAGTTCTAGATCCTTGAGGAATCATCATACTGTTTTCCATAATGGTTGAACTAGTTTACAATCCCACCAACAGTGTAAAAGTGTTCCTATTTCTCTACATCCTCTCCAGCACCTGTTGTTTCCTGACTTTTTAATGATTGCCATTCTAACTGGAGTGAGATGGTACCTCATTGTGGCTTTGATTTGCATTTCTCTGATGGCCAGTGATGATGAGCATTTTTTCATGTGTCTATTGGGTGTATGAATGTCTTCTTTTGAGAAATGTCTGTTCATATCCTTTGCCCACTTTTTGATGGGGCTGTTTGTTTTTCTCTTGTAAATTTGTTTGAGTTCTTTGTAGGTTCTGGATATTAGCCCTTTGTCGGATGAGTAGATTGCAAAAATTTTCTCCCATTCTGTAGGTTGCCTGCTCACTCTGATGGTAGTTTCTTTTGCTGTACAGAAGCTCTTTAGTTTAATGAGATCCCATTTGTCAATTTTGGCTTTTGTTGCCCTTGCTTTTGGTGTTTTAGACATGAAGTCTTTGCCCATGCCTATGTCCTGAATGGTACTACCTAGGTTTTCCTATTTTTTCTACTTTTTATCTGACGATATTTCCTTTTTCACCATAGGCAATGATGCACTCTGAAATATCCCCTCATAGGTTTTACACAAACAGTGTTTCCACACTACTCAAGGAAAAGAGAAGGATAACTCTGTGAGTGAAATTCACATATCATTCAGCAGTACCTCAGAAAACTTCTCTCCAGTTTTTATCTGAGGATATTTCCTTTTTCACCGTAGGGTCAATTCGGTCCCGAATATCCCTTTAAAGTTTCCACAAAAACAGTGTCACTACACTCCTCAGAGAAAAGAAACAATCGTCTCTATGAGACGATTTCATACATCACAAAGCAGCTTCTTGGAAAGCTTCTTTCTAATTTTTATCTGAGGATATTTCCTTTTCACTGTGGGCTTCATTGCATTCCCAAATATCCCTTCTCAAAAACAGTGATTTCAAACAGCTTCATCCAAAGAATAGTTTAACTCAATGAGATGAATGCACACTTCACAAAGTAGTTTAACAGAAATCTTCTTTCTCGTTTTCCTCAGAAGATATTTCATTGTTCACCATAGGCCTCAATGTGCCCCCTAGTGTCCCCTTGTGGATTCTTCAAAGACAGAGTCTATAAACTGTGCAATGTAAAGAAAGGTTTAACTGTGTGAGATTAATGCACCTATCACAAAGCTGTTTCTCAGAAAGCTTCTTTCTGGTTTTTATCTGAGGATATATCCATTTTCATTATATGCTTCAATGCGATCCCAAATATCGCTACTCAGATGACACAAAAACATTGATTTCACACTGCTCAATGAAAAGAAAGTTTTAACTCTATGGGATGAATGAACGCATCCCAAAACACTTTCTTAGAAAGATTCTTTCTAATTTTCATCTGTAGAGATTTCCTGTTTCACCATAGGCCTCAATGTGCTCCCGAATATCCATTTGCAGATTATACAAAAACAGTGTTACCAAACTGCTCAATGAAAAGAAACATTTAACTCTGGGAGAGGAAATCACAAAACAGAAAGAACTTCCTGCTAAAGCTTCTTTCTAGTCTTACCTGAAGATATTTCCTTTTTCACTACAGGCTTCAATGCTGTCCCAAGTATATCTTCTGAGATTCCACAAAAACAGTGATTCCAAACTATACAATAGAAAGAATGGTTTACATCTTAGAGATAAATGTGCACATCACAAAGCAGTTTCTCAGAAAGTTTCTTTGTAGTTCTCCTCTGAAGATATTTCCTTGTTCTCCATAGGCCTAAATGCGACCTCAAGTGTCCCTTCATAGAATCGTCAAAGAAAGAGTCTACTAACTGTGCAATACGAAGAAATGTTAAACTCTCTGAGATGAATGCACCTATCACAAAGTAGTTTCTCGGAAAGCTTCTTTCTAGTATTTTTCTGAGGGTATTTCCTTTTTCACTATATGCTTCAAGTGTTCCCAAATATCCCTTCTCAGATGACACAAAAACATTTATTTCAGAATGCTCAAGGAAAAGAAAGGTTTAAATCTATGGGATGAATGAACATATCACAAAGCAGTTTCTCAGAAAGATTCTTTCTAATTTTCATCTGAAGATATTTCCTGGTTCACCATAGTCCTCATTGGGTCCCCAAATGTCTCTTTACGGATACATCAAAGACAGAGTTTCCAAGCTGTGCAATATGAAGAAACGTATTCCAAGACAGAGTTTCCAAGCTGTGCAATATGAAGACCACAAACAAATTTCTCAGAGAAATTCTTTCTAGTTTTTAATCTGAGGAATTTTCCTTTTTCACTATAGGCTTCAATGATCTCTCAAATATACCTTCTCTGATTCCACAAAAACAGTGATTTGAAACTGCTCAATTGAAAGAAAAGTTTACCTCTATCAGATGTGTGTACACATTACACAGCAGTTTCTTAGAAAGCTTCTTTAAAATTTTCCTCTGCAGATATTCCTTTGTTCACCATAGGCCTCAATGCGACTCCAAGTGTCCCTTTGCGGATTCGTCAAAGTCAGAGTGTACAAACTGCTCAATGTAAAGAAAGGTTTAACTGTGTGAGATGGATGCCCTTATCACAAAGCAGTGTCTCAGAAAGACTCTTTCTAGTTTTTATCTGAGGATATTTCCTTTTTCACTGTAGAATTCAATGTGTTCCCAAATATCCCTTCTCAGATGACACAAAAACATTCATTTCAGACTGCTCAATGAAAAGAAAGATTTAACTCTATGGGATTAAGGAACACATCACAAAGCAGTTTCTCAGAAGGCTTCCTTCTAGTTTTCATCTGAAGATATTTCCTGTTTCACCATAGTCCTCAATGCGCACCTGGACGTGCTTTCATGGATTCCTTAAAGAAAGAGTTTCTAAACTATGGAATGTACAAAAGGTTTAATTCTGTCAGATGAATGCATATATCATAAAGCAGTTTCTTCAAAACTTTTTTGTTGTTTTTATCTGAGGATATTTCCTATTTCACCTTTTTCACTTCAATGCTCTCCAAAATATCCCTTGGTAGATTTTATACTGGCAGTGCTTCCACACTGCTCAATGAAAAGGCAGGTATAACTTTGTGAATGGAATGCACATATAACAAAGCAGTTTCTCATAAAGCTTCTCTCCAGTTTTTATCTGAAGATATTTCCTTGTTCACCTTAGGCCTCAATATGTCCCCGAGTGTCTCTTCACTGATACTTCAAAGACAGCATTCCCAAACTGTGCAATGTAAAGAAAGGTTTAGCTCTGTGAGATGGATGCACATATCACAAAGCAATTTCTCAGAAAGCTTCTTTCTAGTTTTTATTTGAGGATATTTCCTTTGTCACCACAGGCTTCATTGCCTTCCCAGATATCCCTTCGTAGGTTTTACACAAGCAGTGTTTCCACATTGCTCAATGAAAAGAGAGGTATAACTCTGAGTGTAATGCACACATCACAAAGCAGTTTCTCAGGATGTTTCTTTCTAGTTTTTATCTGATGATATTTCCTTTTTCACCGGAGGTCTCAATGAACTTCTGAATATCCCTTTGCAGATTCCAAAAAAACAGTGTTATCAAACTGCTAAGTGAACAGTAAGGTTTAACTCTGTGAGAAGATTACACACAGCACAAAAGCAGTTTCTCGGAATATTTCATTTCTAGTTTTTATTTGAGGATATTCCCTTTTTCAGTATAGACTTCAATGCAATCCCAAATATCCCTTCTAAGATTACACAACAACAGTGATTTCAAACTGCCCTATCAAAAGACAGGTTTCATTTTATGAGATGAATGCATGTATCACAAAGCAGTTTCTAAGAAAGATTCTTTCTAGTTTTCATCTGAAGACATTTCCTGGTTCCATATAGGCATCAGTGCACCACCAAATGTCCTTTCACAGATTCCTCAAGGAGAGCGTTTCCAAACTGGGCAACGTAAAAAATTGTTTAACTCAGTGAGTTGAATGCACATATCACAAAACAATTTCTAAGAAATCTTCTTTGTTGTTTTTATCTGAGGATATTTCCTTTTTCACCTCAGGCTTCAATACACTTCCAAATATCCATTGGTAGAATTGAGACAAACAGACTTTCCACACAGCTCAATGAAAGGAGAGATATAACTCTGTGAATGGAATGCATACATCACAAAGCAGTTTCTCATTCAGCTTCTCTCTAGTTTTTATCTGAAAACATTTCCTTTTTGATCGTAGGCCTCAATGTGCTCCCCAATATCCCTTTGCAGATTCCACATAAACATTGTTACCTAATTACTCTATGAACATAAAAGTTTAACTCGTTGAGAGGAATTCACACAACACAAAACACTTTCTTGGAAACCTTCTTTCTAGTTTTTACCTGAAGATATTTGCTTTTTCACTCTAGGCTTCAATGCTCTCCCAAATATATCTTTTCCAATTTCACAAAAACAGTGACTTAAAACTGCTCAATCAAAAGAAAGGTTTAACTCTATGAAATGAATGCAAACATCACAAAGCAGTTTTTCTGAAATCTTCTTTCTAGTTAACAACTGAAGATATTTCCTTGCTCACCATAGGCTTCAATATGCCCCCAAATGTCCTTTCATGGATACATCAAAGGCAGATTTTCCTACCTGCACAGTGCAAAGAAAGGTTTAACTCTGTGATATGGATATACATATAACAAAGTTTCTTGGAATGCTTCTTCTATTTTTTATCTTTGTATATTTCCTTTTTCACTATATGCCTCAATGAGCTCCCAAATATCCCTTTGCAGAATCCACAGAAACAGTGATATGAAACTGTGAAATCAAAAGTAAGTTTTATTTCTGTGACAGGATATCAACAACACCAAACAGTTTCTCAGAAAGCTTCTTTCTAGTTTTTATCTGAGAATATTTAGTTTTTCATCATAGGCTTAAACGTGCTCCCAATATCCCTTCTCAGGTACCAAAAGAAGAGTGATTACACATGGCACAATTGAAAAAAAGTTTAACTGTATGAGATGAATGCACACATCACAAAGCAGCTTCTCAGAAAGCTTCTATTAAGTTTTCATCTGAAGTTATTTCATTGCTCAAAGTAGGCCTCAATACAGCCCCAAATGTCCTTTTGTAGATTCATCAAAGACAGTTTCCAAACTGTGCAATGTAAAGAAAGGTTTAACTCTGTGAGAGGAATGCATGTATCACAAAGCAGTTTCTCTGAAATCTTCTTTCTAGTTTTTATGTCAGAATATTTCCTTTTTTACCATAGTATTCAATGCACTCCAAAATATCCCTTAGTAGACTTTACACAAACTGTTTCCACAGTGCTCAAAGAAAGGAGAGGTATAACTCTGCATGTGGAATGCACATATCACAAAGCAGTTTTTCATAACACTTCTCCCTAGTTTTTATCTGAAGACATTTCCTTTTTTAACCATAGGCCTCAATGTGACCCCAAGTGTTCCTTCATGGATTCATCAAAGACAGAGTCTAAAAACTTCAGAATGTAAAGAAAAGTTTTACTCTGTGAGATGAATGCACCTATCACAAAGCATTTTCTCAGAAAGGTTCTTTCTAGTTTTTTTTCTGAGGTCATTTCCTTTTACACTGCAGACTTCAATGTGTTCCCAAATATCCCTTCTCATATGACAGATAACACTGATTTCAGACTGCTCAATGATAAGAAACATTTGAATCTGCTAGAGGAATTTACACAACACAAAGCACTTTCTTGTAAAGCTTCTTTCTAGTGTTTATCTGAAGATATTTCCTTCTCACTATAGGCTTCATTTCTCTCCGAAATACACCTTTTCAGATTCCCCAAAAATGGTGATCTCAAACTGCTCAATCAAAAAAAAGTTTTAACTCTATGAGATGAATGTACACATTACAAAGTAGTTTCTTAGAAAGCTTCTTTATAGTTTTCCTCTGAATATATTTCCTTTTCACCATAGGCCTCAATGTGACCCCTGGTGTTCCTTTGCATATTCCTCATAGACAGAGTCTACAAAGTGGGCAATGTAAAGAAAAGTTTAACCACATGAGATGATGCACCTATCACAATGCAGTTTCTCAGAAACCTTCTTTTTAGTTTTATCTGAAGATATTTTATTTTTCACCCTAGACTTAAATGAGCTCACAACATCCCTTCTCAGATGCCACAAAAACAGTGCTTTCAAACGGCTCAATCAAAAGAAAGTTTTAACTCTATGAGGTGAACACATCACAAAGCAATTTCTCAGAAAGCTTCTTTCTAGTCTTCATCTGAAGATATTTCCTTGTTCACCATAGACCTCAAGGCATCCCCACATGTACATTCACAGATTTATGAAAGACAGTCTACACACTGTGAAATGTGAAGAAATTTTTAACTCTGTGAGGTGAATGCATATATGATGAAGCAGTTTCTCAGAAGCTTCTTTTGAGATTTTATCTGAGGATATTTCCTTTTTCACCATAGGCTTCAATGTGCTCCAAAATATCCCCTCTTAGGTTTTCCACAAATGGTGTTTCCACACTGCTCAAAGAGAGAGAGGTATAACTCTGTGAGTGGGATTCAAACATCAAACAGCAGTTTCTCAGAAAGACTGTCTCCAGTTTTTATCTGAAGATATTTCCTTTTTCACCAAAAGCTCAATGTACTGCTGAATATCCCTTTGTGAATTAAATAAAAAGAGGGTTACTAAAGTTCTCAATGAAAACAAAGGTTTAACTCTGTGTGATGATTTCACACATCACAAAGCAGTTTCTCAGAAAATTCTTTCTAGTTCATATCTAAGGATATTTCGTTTTTCACCTTGGGCTTATATGTGCTCCAAATATCCCTTCTCAGATACCACAAAAACACCGATTTCCAACTGCCCAGCCAAAAGAAAGTTATACTTCTATGAGATGAATGCACACGTCCCAACGCAATGTCTCAGAAAGCTTCCTCCTAGTTTTCATCTGAAGATATTTCCTGTCTCACCAATAGCCTCAATGCGCTCCCGAATATCACTTTGCGGATACCAGAAAAACAGTATTTCCAAACCGTGCAATGAAAAGTAAGGTTTAACTCTGTGAGAGCATTTCAAACAACACAAAGCATTTTCTCAGAAAGATTCTTTCTAGTTTTTATTTGAGGATATTTCCTTTTTCACCATAGGCTTCAATGCTTTCCCAAATATACATTCTCAGATACCAAAACAAAGAGTGATCTGACAGTGCTCAATCCAAAGAAAGGCTTAACTCTATGAGATGAATGCACACATCACAAAGTAGTTTCTCAGAAAGCATCTTTCTACTTTTCGTTTGAAGACATTTCGTTGCTCACCATAGACCTAAATGCACCCACGATTTTCCTTTCACGGGTTGTTCAAAGACAAATTTTCCAAGCTCTGCAATGTAAAGAAAGGTTTAACTCAGTGAAATGAATGAATATATCACAAAGCACTTTCTCGGAAAGATTCTTTGTTGTTTTTATCTGAGGATATTTCTTTTTTCACCACTTACTTCAATGTGCTTTGAAATATCACCTGGTGGATTGTACACAAACATTGTTTCCACACTGCTCAACGAAAAAAGATGTATAACCCTGTGACTGGAATGCACACAATGCAAAAGAGTTTCTCATAAAGCTTCTCTCCAGTTTTTATATGAAGATATTTCCTTTTTCACTGTAGGTCTCAATGCTCTCCCAAGTATCCCCTTTCAGATTCCACAAAAACAGTGTTACCAAACTGCTCAGAGAAACGCAAGGTTTAACCCTTTGAGAGGATTTCACACAACACAAAACATTTTCTTGAAAATCTTCCTTCTTGGTTTTTATTGGACGATATTTCTTTTTCATCATATGCTTCAATGTTCTCCCAAATATTCCTCAGATTCCACAAAAAGCGTGATTTCAAAATGCTCCATCAAAAGAAATGTTTAACTCTATGAGATAAATAAAAAGCAGATTCTCAGAAAGCTTCTTTCTGGTTTTCATCTGAAGATATTTCCTTGCTCACCATAGGCCTCAATGCACCTGAGAATGTTCTTCCATGGATTATTCAAAGACAGAGATTCTAAGATGCACAATGTAAAGAAAGATTTAATTCTGTGAGATGAATGGACATATAACAAAGCAGTTTCTTGGAAAGCTTCTTTCGTGTTTTTATCTGAAGATATTTTCTTCTTCACCACATGCTTCGATGTGCTCTAAACTATCCCTTCTTAGGTTTCACAGAAACAGTGTTTCCACACTGCTCAATGAAATGATACGTATAACTCTTTTGAGTTGAATGCAGACATCACAAAGCAGTTTCTCAGAAATCTTCTCTCCAGTTTTTATTTGAATATATTTTCTTTATCACCATGTTTCTTATGGCATGTATGAATATCCCTTTGTAGATTCCACAGAAACAGTGACACCAAACTGCTCAATGAAAAGTAGGGCTGAACTCCTTGAAAGGATTTCACTCAAAACAAAGTAGTTTCTCAGAAAGCTTCTTTCCTGTTTTTACTTGAGGATATTTCCATTTTCACCTTAGGCTTGATGCTGTCACTGCTCAATGAAAAGAGAGGTATAACTCTGTGTGTGGAATGCACATATCACAAAGCAGTTTCTCAGAAAGCTTCTTTCCAGTTTTTATCTGAAGATATTTCCTTTCTCACCATAGGCCTCAGTGCACTCCTGAATATCCCTTTGCAGATTATTAAAAAAACAGTGTTACCAAACTGCTCAATGAATAGAAAGGTTTAACTAGGCAATAGGAATTCACAGAAACAGAGCACTGTCTCAGAAAACTTCTTTCTAGTTTTTATCAGAAGACATTTCTTTTGTCACTATAGGCTTCAATGCTGTCCCAAGTATAACTTCTCAGATTCCACAAAAACAGTGATTTCAAACTGCTCAATTGAAAGAAATGCTTAAGTCTGTGAGATGAATGTACACCTCACAAAGCAGTTTCTCAGAATACTTCTTTACAGTATTCCTCTGAAGATATTTACTTGTTCACTATAGGCCTCAATGCGACCCCAAGTGTCCCATAACAGATTCGTCAAATACGGAGTCTACAAAGTGCACAAGGTAAAGAAAGGATTAACTCTGTGAGATGAATGCACCTATCACAAAGCAGTTTCTCAGAATGCTTCTTTCTACTATTCATCTTAACATATTTCCTTGTTCACCATAGGCCTCAATGCGCTCCCGAATATCTCTTCGCTTATATGTCAAAGATAAAATTTCCAAACTGTGCAATGTGAAGGAACGTTTAACTCTGTGAGATGAATGGACATATCAAAAAGCAGTTTCTCAGAAATATTCTTTCTAGTTTTTATCTGAGGATATTTCCTTTTTCACCCTAGGCTTCAGTGCACTCCAAAATATCCCGTGGTAGATTTTACACAATCAATGTTTCCACACAGCTCAAGGAAAACAGAGGTATAACTCTCTGAGTGGAATACCCACATCACAAAGCATTTTGTCGGAAAGCTTCTCTCCAGGTTTTATCTGAAAACATTTCCTTTTTCACCATAGGCCTCAATGCCCTCCCAAATATCTCTTTGCAGATTCCTCAAAAACAGTGCTACTAAACTGCTCAAAAATAAGTAAGGTTTAACTCTGTAAGAGTATTTCAAACAGCACAAAGCAGTTTCTCAAAAAGCTTGTTTCTAGTATTTATTTGAGGATATTCCCTTTTACATTATATGCCTCAATGCTCTCCCAAATATCCCTTCTTAGATTCCACAAAAAGAGTGATTTCAAGCTGCTCTCTTAACAGAAATGTTTAACTCTATGAAGTGAAAGAACACATCACAAAGCAGATTCTCAGAAAGCATCTTTCTAGTTTTCATCTGAAGGTATTTCCCTGTTCACCATATTGCTCAAGGTGCCCCGACGTGTACATTTTCGGATTCGATAAAGACAGAGTATACAAACTGCGCAGTGTAAGGAAAGGATAAACTCTGTGAGATGAATGCACCTGTCACAAGGCAGTTTCTTGGGAATGTTCCTTCTAGTTTTTCTCTGGGGATACTTCCTTTTTCCATAGTCTTCAATGTGCTCCAAAATATCCCTTGGTACACAAACAGTGTTTCCACACTGCTCACTGTAAAGAGCAGTATAACTCTGTGAGTGGAATGCATATCTTTCAAAGCAGTTTCTCAGGAAGCTTCTCTCCAGATTTTATCTGAAGATATTTCCTTTTTCTCAATTGGCCTGATTGCGCTCCTGAATATCCCTGCGAAGTTTCAACAATAGCAGTATTACCAAGCTGTGCAATGAAAAGTAAAGTTTATCTCTGTGAGTGGAATACACACATCACAAAGCAGTTTCTCAGAAAGCTTCTTTCCAGTTTTCAACTGAAGATATTTCCTTGTTCACTATAGGCCTCAAGGCAAGCCCATATGTCCCTTCGCATATTCATGTAAGACAGAGTCTACAAACTGTGAAATGTAAAGAAAGGTTTAACTCTGTGAGATGAATGCCCACATCACAAAGCAGTCTCTCAGAAAACTACCGTCTATTTTTTGTCTGAGAATATTTCCTTTTTCACCATTGGCTTCAATGCGCTCCAAAATGTATCTTGGTAAATTTTACGCACACTGTGTTTCCACAATGCTCAAAGAAAAGAGAGGTATATCTCTGTAAGTGGAATGCACATATCACAAAGCTGTTTATCAGAAATCTTATTTCCAGTTTTTATCTGAAGATGTTTTCTTTTTCACCATAGGCCTCTTTGCGATCCCGTATATCTCTTTGCAGATTCCACAAACACAGTGTTACCAAAGTGGGCAATGAAATGTAAGATTAATCTCTGTGAGAGGATTTCAGACAACACCAAGTAGTTTCTCAGAATGCTCCTTTCTAGTTTTTATTTGAGGATATTTCCTTTTTCACAGAAGGGTTCCATGCTCTCCACATATCCCTTCACAGATTCCACAAAAAGAGTGCTCAATCAGAAGAAAAGTTTAACTCCATGAGATGAATGTGCACATCACAAAGAAATTTCTCTGAAAGCTTCTTTCTAAGTTTCATCTGATAAATTTCCTGGCTCATCATAGGCCTCGGTGTGCCTCTGAATGTCATTTTGTGGATTACTCAAAAATAGGGTTCCCAAGCTCCACATTGTAAAGAAAGGGTTACCTCTGTGAGAAGAATGCACATGTTACAAAGCAGTTTCTCAGAAAGCTTCTTTCCAGTTTATATATGAAGACATTTCTTTTATCATCATAGGCCTCAATGCCCTCCTGATTATCCCTTTACAGAGTGCACAAAACTGTATTACCAAACAGCTCAATGAAAAGAAACGTTTAACTCTCAAGAGGAATTCACACAACACAAAGCACTTTCTCAGAAAGCTTCTTTTTAGTTTTTATCTGAAGATATTTCCTTTTTCACTGTGGGCTTCAATGGTCTAAATATACCTTGTCAACTTCCACTAAAACAGTGATTTCAAACTGCCCCATCAAAAGAAGAGTTTAACTCTATGAGAAGAGTGCACACATTATAAAGTAGTTTCCCAGAAAGCTTCTTTCTAGTTTTCATCTGATGATATTTCCTTCTTCTCTACAGGCCTCAAGGTGCCCCAACAAGTCCCTTCATGGATTCAACAAAGACAGAGTCTACAAACTGCACTATGTAAAAAAAAGTTTAACTCTGTGTGATGAATACACATGTCACAAAGCAATATCTCGGAAAGCTTCTTTCTAGTTTATATCTGAGGATATTTCCTTTTTTGTCATATTCTTCAATGCACTCCAAATATCCCGTGGTAGATTTTACACAAACAGTGTTTCCACACTGCTCAAAGAAAAGAGCAGTATATCTCTGTGAGTGGAATGCACACAACACAAAGTGGTATCCTGGAAAGCTTCCTATAGGCTGCAATGGTCTCCCTAATACCCCTTCTCAGATTCTAATAAAATAGTGATTTCACACTGCTCAATCCAAATAAATGTTTAACTCTATGAAGTGAACGCACACATCAGAAAGCCATTTCTGAGAAAGCTTCTTTCTAGTTTTCATCTGAAGATATTTCCTTGCTCACCGTAGGCCTCAATATGCGCCTGAATGTCCATTCAAGGATTTCTCAAAAACAGAGTTTCCAAACTGCTTAATGTAAAGAAAGGTTTAACACTGTGAAATGAGTGTACGTATCATAAAGGAATCTCTCAGAGAGCTTCTTTCTAGTGATTATCTGAGGATATTTCCTTTTTCATGATAGTCTGCAATGCACTCCGAAATATCCCTTGGTAGATTTTACACAAACAGTGTTTCCACACTGCTCAATGAAAAGAGAGGTATAAGTCTGTGAGTGAAAGGCACACATCATAAAGCAGTTTCTAGGAAAGCTTCTCCTGAGGTTTTATCTGAAGATGTTTCATTATTCACCACTAGCCTGAATGCAATCCTGAATATCCATTTGCAGATTACACAAAAACCATGTTACCAACCTGTGCAAAGAAAAGAAAGGTTTATCACTGTGAGAGGAATTCACACATGCAAAGCGGTTTCTCAGAATGTTTCTATCAATTTTTATCTGAAGACATTTCCTTTTTCACCATAGGCCTCTATGGGCTCCCGAATATCCCTTTGCAGATTCCACAGAAATATGGTTACCAAACTGCTCAATAAAAAGTAAGGTTCAACTCTGTGCTAGAGTTTCAAACAACACAAAGCAACATCTCAGAATGCTTCCTTCTAGTTTCTGTTTGAGAATATTCCCTTTTTCATTATAGGCTTCAGTGCTCTCCCAAATATCCCTTCTCAGATTCCATACAAACAGTGATTTCAAACTGCTCTACCAAAAGAAAGGTTTAACTCTGTGAAATCAGTGCACACATCACAAAGCAGTTTCTCAGGAAGCTTCTTTCTAGTTTTCATCTGAAGATATCTCCTTGCTCATCATAGGCCTCAAGGTGCCCCATGATGTCCTCTGTTGGATTCATCAGAAACAGAGTTTCCAAACTGCACGATGTAAAGAAAGATTTAACTCTGTGAGATAAAGGCACGTATCACAAAGCAGTCACTCGGAAACCTTCTTTATAGCTTTTGTCTGGGGATATTTCCTTTTTCTCCATAGGTTTTAATGCCCTCTGAAATATCCATATTACAAACACAGTGTTTCATCACTGCTCAGTGAAAAGAAAGGTATAACTTTGTGAGTGGAATGCACACATCACAAAGCAGTTTCTCAGAAAGCTTGTCTCCAGTTTATATATGAAGACATTTGCTTTACCACCCTAGGACTCAATGCCCTCCCGAATATCCCTTTGCAGATTATACACAAACAGTGTTACAAAACTGCTCAATGAAAATAAAGGTTTAACTCTGTGAGAGGAATTCACACAACACAAAGCAGTTTCTCAGAAAGCTTCTTTCCAGTTTTTATCTGAACATATCTCTGTTTTCATTGCAGGATTCAATGCTTGCCCAAATATACCTTCTCAGCTTCCACAAAAACAGTGATTTAAAAATGCTCAATAGAAAAAATGTTTAACATTATGAGATGAATGTACACACCACAAAGCAGTTTCTTAGAAAACTTATTTATAATTTTCCTCTGAAGTTATTTCCTTACTCACCATACACCTCAAAGCACCCCCTAGTGACCCTTCATGGATTCAAAGACAGAATCTCCAAACTCTGCAATGTAAAGAAAGATTTAACTGTGAGATGAATTCAAATATCACAAAGCAGTCTTTTGGAAAACTTCCTTCTGGTTTCTGTCAGATGATATTTCCTTTTTCACTATAGGCTTCAATGAGATCTTAAATATCTCTTGTCAGATTTTACGCATTCAGTGTTTCCACAGTGTTCAATGAAAAAGCAGCATAAAACTTTTAGTGGAATGCACACATCACAAAGTAGTTTCTCAGAAAGCTTCTTTCTAGTTTTCATCTGAAGATATTTCCTTGTTCACCATAGGCCTCAAGGCTCCTGCACGTGTCCGTTCACAGATTTGACAAAGACAGATTCTACAAACTGCACAATATAAAGAAAGGTTTAACTCTGTGAGGTGAATATGCATATCACACAGCAGTCTCTTGGAAAGCTTCTTTTTAGTTTTATTCTGAGGATATTTCCTTTTTCATCATAGGCATCAATGCGCAACCGAATATCCCTTTGCAGATTCCCCAAAAGGGTGTTACCAAACTGTGCAAAAAACAATGAGGTTAACTCTGTGGGAGAATTTCACACAACACAAAGCAGTTTCTTTGAAAACTTTCCAGTTTTATTTGAGGATATACCCTTTTTCAAAACAGACTTCAATGCTGTGTAAAATATACCATCTCAGACTCCAAAAAAAGTGATTTCAAACTACTCAATCCAAAGAAAGGTTTAACTCGATGAAGTGAATGCACACATCAGAAAGTCGTTTCTCAGGAAGCTTCTTTCAAGTTTTCATCTGAAGATATTTCTTTGCTCACCATAGGCCTCAAGGCACCCCTGAATATCCTCTTGCAGATTCCTAAAAAATAGAGCTTCCAAATTATATCTGTGAGATGAATGCACATATCACACAGTGGTCTCTTGGAAAGTTTCTTTGCAGTTTTTGTCTAAGGATATTTCCTTTTTCACCATAGGCTTCAAAGCACTCTGAAATATCTCTTGGCAGATTACACACACAGTGTTTCCACACTGCTCAATGAAAAGAGAGGTATAAATCTGGGGGCAGAAGGCTCATGCCACAAAATAGTTTCTCAGAAAGCTTCTTCTAGTTTTCTTCTGAAGATATTTCCTTGTTCACCGTAGGACTGAAGGAGCTCCCATGTGTCCCTTCTTGGATTCAAAAAAGACTAATTTTACAAACTGTGGAATGTAAAGAAACGTTTAACTCTGTGAGTTAGATGCTCATATCACAAAGCAGTTTCTCAGAAAGCTTCTTTCTAGTTTTTATCTGAGGAAATTTTCTTTTTTACCATAGGCCTCAATGGACATCCAAATATCCCTTTGCAGATTCCCCAAAAACAGTGTTACCAAACTGCACAATGAGGCATAACATTTAACTCGATGAAAGGAATTCACACACCACAAAACAGTTTGTTGGAAAGCTACTTTCTAGTTTTTATTTGAGGAGATTTCCTTTTTCACTGTATGTACAGTGCTCTCCCAAATATGCCTTCTCAGATTCCAAAAAAAGAGCGATTTCACACTCCTCAACCCAAAGAAATGTTTCAGTCTATGTAGTAAAGGCCTACATCAGAAAGTCATTTCTCAGAAAGCTACCTTTTAGTTTTCATCTGAAGATATTTCCTTGCTCAGCACAGACCTCAAGTCGTCCCTGAATGTCCTTTCTCAGATTTTTCAAAAACAGAATTTCCAAACTGTCCAACATAAACAAAGGTTTAACTATGTGAGATGAATGCACACATTACACAGCAGTCTCTCGGAAAGCTTCTTCCTGGTTTTTGTCTGGGGATTTTTCCGTTTTCATCATAGGTTTCAATGTGGTCCGAAATATCACTTAGCAGATTTCACACACATGGTGTTTCCACTGCCCAGTGAAAAGAGAGGTATAATTCTGTGAGTGGAATGTGTACATCACAAAGCAGTTTCTCAGAAAACTTCTTTTTGGTTTTCATCTGAAGATATTTTCTTTGTCACCATAGGCCTCAATGCACACCCAAATATCCCTTTGCAGATTAGACAAAAACAGTGTCACCAAACTGTGCAATAAAGAATGAATTTTAACTCTGTGAGAGGATTTCACACAACACCAAGCAGTTCCTTGGAAAGCTTCTTTCTAGTATTCATTTGAGAATATTTACTTTTTCACCACAAGCTTCAATACTCTCCCGAATATCCCTTCTCAAATTCCAAAAAAAGGGGCGGCGGAGCAAGATGGCTGAATAGGAGCAGCTCCAGTCGCCAACTCCCAGCACGAGCGACACAGAAGACCGGTGATTTCTGCATTTTCAACTGAGGTACTGGGTTCATCTCACTGGGGAGTGCCAGACGATCGGTGCTGGTCAGCTGCTGCAGCCCGACCAGCGAGAGCTGAAGCAGGGCAAGGCATTGCCTCACCTGGGAAGCGCAAGGGGGAAGGGAGTCCCTTTTCCTAGCCAGGGGAACTGAGACACACAACACCTGGAAAATCGGGTAACTCCCACCCCAATACTGCGCTTTAAGCAAACAGGCACACCAGGAGATCATATCCCACACCTGGCCGGGAGGGTCCCACACCCACGGAGCCTCCCTCATTGCTAGCGCAGCAGTCTGTGATCTACCGGCAAGGCAGCAGCAAGGCTAGGGGAGGGGCGCCCGCCATTGCTGAGGCTTAAGTAGGTAAACAAAGCTGCTGGGAAGCTCGAACTGGGTGGAGCTCACAGCAGCTCAAGGAAACCTGCCTGTCTCTGTAGACTCCACCTCTGGGGACAGGGCACAGTAAACTAAACAAACGCAGCAGACACCTCTACAGACGCAAACGACTCTGTCTGACAGCTTTGAAGAGAGCAGTGGATCTCCCAACACGGAGGTTGAGATCTGAGAAGAGACAGACTCTCTGCTCAAGTGGGTCCCTGACCCCTGAGTAGCCTAACTGGGAGACATCCCCCACTAGGGGCAGTCTGACACCCCACACCTCACAGGGAGGAGTACACCCCTGAGAGGAAGCTTCCAAAGCAAGAATCAGACAGGTACACTCGATGTTCAGAAATATTCTATCTTCTGCAGCCTCTGCTGCTGATACCCAGGCAAACAGGGTCTGGAGTGGACCTCAAGCAATCTCCAACAGACCTACAGCTGAGGGTCCTGACTGTTAGAAGGAAAACTATCAAACAGGAAGGACACCTACACCAAAACCCCATCAGTACATCACCATCATCAAAGACCAGAGGCAGATAAAACCACAAAGATGGGGAAAAAGCAGGGCAGAAAAGCTGGAAAATCAAAAAATAAGAGCGCATCTCCCCAGGCAAAGGAGTGCAGCTCATCGCCAGCAACGGATCAAAGCTGGACGGAGAATGACTTTGACGAGATGAGAGAAGAAGGCTTCAGTCCATCTAATTTCTCAGAGCTAAAGGAGGAATTACGTACCCAGCGCAAAGAAACTAAAAATCTTGAAAAAAAAGTGGAAAGAATTGATGGCTAGAGTAATTAATGCAGAGAAGGTCCTAAACGAAATGAAAGAGATGAAAACCATGACACGAGAAATACGTGACAAATGCACAAGCTTCAGTAACCGACTCGATCAACTGGAAGAAAGAGTATCAGCGATTGAGGATCAAATGAATGAAATGAAGCGAGAAGAGAAACCAAAAGAACAAAGAAGAAAAAGAAATGAACAAAGCCTGCAAGAAGTATGGGATTATGTAAAAAGACCAAATCTACGTCTGATTGGGGTGCCTGAAAGTGAGGGGGAAAATGGAACCAAGTTGGAAAACACTCTTCAGGATATCATCCAGGAGAACTTCCCCAACCTAGTAGGGCAGGCCAACATTCAAATCCAGGAAATACAGAGAACGCCACAAAGATACTCCTCGAGAAGAGAAACTCCAAGACACATAATTGCCAGATTCACCAAAGTTGAAATGAAGGAAAAAATCTTAAGGGCAGCCAGAGAGAAAGGTCGGGTTACCCACAAAGGGAAGCCCATCAGACTAACAGCAGATCTCTCAGCAGAAACTCTACAAGCCAGAAGAGAGTGGGGGCCAATATTCAACGTTCCTAAAGAAAAGAATTTTAAACCCAGAATTTCATATCCAGCCAAACTAAGTTTCATAAGTGAAGGAGAAATAAAATCCTTTACAGATAAGCAAATGCTTAGAGATTTTGTCACCACTAGGCCTGCCTTACAAGAGACCCTGAAGGAAGCACTCAACATGGAAAGGAACAACCGGTAAAAGCCATTGCAAAAACATGCCAAAATGTAAAGACCATTGAGGCTAGGAAGAAACTGCATCAACTAACGAGCAAAATAACCAGTTAATATCATAATGGCAGGATCAAGTTCACACATAACAATATTAACCTTAAATGTAAATGGACTAAATGCTCCAATTAAAAGACACAGACTGGCAAACTGGATAAAGAGTCAAGACCCATCAGTCTGCTGTATTCAGGAGACCCATCTCACAAGCAGAGACATACATAGGCTCAAAATAAAGGGATGGAGGAAGATTTACCAAGCAAATGGAGAACAAAAAAAAGCAGGGGTTGCAATCCTAGTCTCTGATAAAACAGACTTTAAACTATCAAAGATCAAAAGAGACAAAGAAGGCCATTACATAATGGTAAAGGGATCAATTCAACAGGAAGAGCTAACTATCCTAAATATATATGCACCCAATACAAGAGCACCCAGATTCATAAAACAAGTCCTTAGAGACTTACAAAGAGACTTAGACTCCCATGCAATAATAATGGGAGACTTTAACACCCCACTGTCAACATTAGACAGATCAACGAGACAGAAAGTTAACAAGGATATCCAGGAATTGAACTCATCTCTGCAGCAAGCAGACCTAATAGACATCTATAGAACTCTCCACTCCAAATCAACAGAATATACATTCTTCTCAGCACCACATCATACTTACTCCAAAATCGACCACGTAATTGGAAGTAAAGCACTCCTCAGCAAATGTACAAGAACAGAAATTATAACAAACTGTCTCTCAGACCACAGTGCAATCAAACTAGAACTCAGGACTAAGAAACTCAATCAAAACCGCTCAACTACATGGAAACTGAACAACCTGCTCCTGAATACATAACTGGGTACATAACGAAATGAAGGCAGAAATAAAGATGTTCTTTGAAACCAATGAGAACAAAGATACAACATACCAGAATCTCTGGGATACATTTAAAGCAGTGTGTAGAGGGAAATTTATAGCACTAAATGCCCACAAGAGAAAGCAGGAAAGATCTAAAATTGACACTCTAACATCGCAATTAAAAGAACTAGAGAAGCAAGAGCAAACACATTCGAAAGCTAGCAGAAGGCAAGAAATAACTAAGATCAGAGCAGAACTGAAGGAGATAGAGACACAAAAAACCCTCCCAAAAATCAATGAATCCAGGAGTTGGTTTTTTGAAAAGATCAACAAAATTGACAGACCACTAGCCAGACTAATAAAGAAGAAAAGAGAGAAGAATCAAATCGACGCAATTAAAAATGATAAAGGGGATATCACCACCGACCCCACAGAAATACAAACTACCATCAGAGAATACTATAAACACCTCTACGCAAATAAACTGGAAAATCTAGAAGAAATGGATACTTTCCTGGACACTTACACTCTTCCAAGACTAAACCAGGAAGAAGTTGAATCCCTGAATACACCAATAGCAGGCTCTGAAATTGAGGCAACAATTAATAGCCTACCAACCAAAAAAAGTCCAGGACCAGATTGATTCACAGCCGAATTCTACCAGAGGTACAAGGAGGAGTTGGTACCATTCCTTCTGAAACTATTCCAATCAATAGAAAAAGAGGGAATCCTCCCTAACTCATTTTATGAGGCCAACATCATCCTGATACCAAAGCCTGGCAGAGACACAACAAAAAAAGAGAATTTTAGACCAATATCCCTGATGAACATCGATGCAAAAATCCTCAATAAAATACTGGCAAACCGGATTCAGCAACACATCAAAAAGCTTATCCACCATGATCAAGTGGGCTTCACCCCTGGGATGCAAGGCTGGTTCAACATTCGCAAATCAATAAACATAATCCAGCATATAAACAGAACCAAAGACAAGAACCACATGATTATCTCAATTGATGCAGAAAAGGCTTTTGACAAAATTCAACAGCCCTTCATGCTAAAAACGCTCAATAAATTCGGTATTGATGGAACGTACCTCAAAATAATAAGAGCTATTTATGACAAACCCACAGCCAATATCATACTGAATGGGCAAAAACTGGAAAAATTCCCTTTGAAAACTGGCACAAGAAAGAGATGCCCTCTCTCACCACTCCTATTCAACATAGTGTTGGAAGTTCTGGCTAGGGCAATAGGCAAGAGAAAGAAATCAAGGGTAATCAGTTAGGAAAAGAAGAAGTCTAATTGTCCCTGTTTGCAGATGACATGATTGTATATTTAGAAAACCCCATTGTCTCAGCCCAAAATCTCCTTAAGCTGATAAGCAACTTCAGCAAAGTCTCAGGATACAAAATTAATGTGCAAAAATCACAAGCATTCTTATACACCAGTAACAGACAAACAGAGAGACAAATCAGGAATGAACTTCCATTCACAATTGCTTCAAAGAGAATAAAATACCTAGGAATTCAACTTACAAGGGATGTAAAGGACCTCTTCAAGGAGAACTACAAACCACTGCTCAGTGAAATAAAAGAGGACACAAACAAATGGAAGAACATACCATGCTCATGGATAGGAAGAATCAATATAGTGAAAATGCCCATACTGCCCAAGGTAATTTATAGATTCAATGCCATCTCCATCAAGCTACCAATGAGTTTCTTCACAGAATTGGAAAAATCTGCTTTAAAGTTCATATGGAACCAAAAAAGAGCCAGCATATCCAAGACAATCCTAAGTCAAAAGAACAAAGCTGGAGGCATCACGCTACCTGACTTCAAACTATACTACAAGGCTACAGTAACCAAAACAGCATGGTACTGGTACCAAAACAGAGATATAGACCAATGGAACAGAACAGAGTCCTCAGAAATAATACCACACATCTACAGCCATTTGATCTTTGACAAACCTGAGAAAAAAAAGAAATGGGGAAAGGATTCCCGATTTAATAAACGGTGCTGGGAAAACTGGCTAGCTAGCCATAAGTAGAAAACTGAAACTGGATCCTTTCCTTACTCCTTATACGAAAATTAATTCAAGATGGATTAGAGACTTAAATGTTAGACCTAATACCATAAAAATCCTAGAGGAAAACCTAGGTAGTACCATTCAGGACATAGGCATGGGCAAAGACTTTATGTCTAAAACACCAAAAGCAACGGCAGCAAAAGCCAAAATTGACAAATGGGATCTCTTTAAACTAAAGAGCTTCTGCACAGCAAAAGAAACTAGCATCAGAGTGAACAGGCAACCTACAGAATGGGAGAAAATTTTTGCAATCTACTCATCTGACAAAGGGCTAATATCCAGAACCTACAAAGAACTCAAACAAATTTACAAGAAAAAAACAAACAACCCCATCAAAAAGTGGGCAAAGGGTATGAACAGACATTTCTCAAAAGAAGACATTCATACAGACAACAGACATATGAAAAAATGCTCATGATCACTGGCCATCAGAGAAATGCAAATCAAAACCACAATAAGATACCATCTCACACCAGTTAGAATGGCAATCATTAAAAAGTCAGGAAACAACAGGTGCTGGAGAGGATGTGGAGAAATAGGAACACTTTTACACTGTTGGTGGGATTGTAAACTGGTTCAACCATTATGGAAAACAGTATGGCGATTCCTCAAGGATCTAGAACTAGATGTACCATATGACCCAGCCATCCCATTACTGGGTATATACCCAAAGGATTATAAATTATGCTGCTATAAAGACACATGCACACGTATGTTTATTGCGGCACTATTCACAATAGCAAAGACTTGGAATCAACCCAAATGTCCATCAGTGACAGATTGGATTAAGAAAATGTGGCACATATATACCATGGAATACTATGCAGCCATAAAAAAGGATGAGTTTGAGTCCTTTCTAGGGACTTGGATGAAGCTGGAATCCATCATTCTTAGCAAACTATCACAAGAACAGAAAACCAAACACCGCATGTTCTCACTCATAGGTGGGAACTGAACAATGAGATCACTCGGACTCAGGAAGGGGAACATCACACACCGGGGCATATCATGGGGAGGGGGGAGTGGGGAGGGATTGCATTGGGAGTTATACCTGATGTAAATGACGAGTTGATGGGTGCAGCACAGCAACATGGCACAAGTATACGTATGTAGCAAACCTGCACGTTATGCACATGTACCCTACAACTTAAAGTATAATAATAATAAATAAATTTTTAAAAAATCCAAAAAAAAGAGTGATTTTACATTGCTCAATCCAAAGAAAAGTGAAAAACTCTATGAGGTGAATGCACACATCAGAAAGCCATTTCTCAGAAAGCTTCTTTCTATTTATCATCTGAAGATATTTTCCTCTTCACTCTAGGCCTCAGGGTGCCCCCGTTTCCCTTCTCGGAATTGACACAGACAGATTCTACAAACTGCAAAATGTAAAGAAAGATTTAACTCTGTGAGCTAGATGCACATATCCCAAAGCAGTTTCTCAGAAAGCTTCTTTCCAGTTTTATTCTGAGGATATTTCCTTTTTCATCATAGGCCCCAATGTGCACCTGAATATCCCTTTGCAGATTTCGCAAAAACAGTGTTACCAAACTGCACAATAAGTAACGTGGTTTAACTCAGTGAAGGTATTTCACACAACACAGAGCAGTTTCTTGGAATGATTCTTTCTAGTTTTCATTTGAGGATATATCTTTTCCACCACAGGCTACAATGCTCTCCCAAATATCCCTTCTCAGATTCCAAAAAAAGAGTGATTTCACACGGCTCAATCCAAATAAAAGCTTAACTCCTTGAAGTGAATGCACATATCAGAAAACTGTTTCTCAGAAAGCTTCTTTCTAGGTTTCATCTGAAGGTATTTCCTTGGTCACCATAGGCCTCAATGCAGCCCCGAATATCCTCTCATGAACTCCTCAAAAACAGAGTTTCTAGACTGTGCAGTGTGCAGAAGGATTTATCTCTGTGACATGAATGCATATATCACAAAACAGTTTTTCAGAATGCTTCTTTCTAGTTTTTATCTAAGGATATTTCCTATTTCACCATAGGCCTCAATGCATCTGAAACATCCCTTTGCAGATTCACCAAAAACAGTGTTAACAACCTGCACAATAAAGACTAGGATTTTGGGGGGGGGGCATGCCCAAGATGGCCGAATAGAAAGAGCTCCAACCTCCAGCTCCCAGCGTGAGCAACACAGAAGACGGGCGATTTCTGCATTTTCAACTGAGGTACTGGGTTCATCTCACTGGGATGTGTCGGACAGTTGATGGTGGTCCACAGGTGCAGCCCGACCAGTGAGAGCTGAAGCAGGGTGAGGCATTGCCTCACATGGGAAGTGCAAGGGGGAGGGAACTCCTTTTCCTAGACAAAGGAAATTGAGACACACAATACCTGGAAAATCAGGTAACTACCACCCTAACACTGTGCTTTACCAAGGGTCTTAGCAAACGGCACACCAGGAGATTATATACCACACCTATCCAGAGGGTCCCACGCTCACAGAGCCTCCTTCATTACTAGCACAGCAATCTGAGATCTAACTGCAAGGCAGCAGCAATGCTTGGGGAGGGACGTCCATCATTGCTGAGGCTTAAGTAGGTAAACAAAACTGTCAGGAAACTCGAATTGGTTGGAGCCCACCACAGCTCAAGTAGGCTCACCTGCCTCTGTTGTCTTCTGCTCTGGGACAGGGCATAGCTAAACAAAAAGCATAAACCTCGGCAGAGGTAGATGCCCATGTCTGACAGCTTTGAAGAGAGCAGTGGATCTTCCTGTAAGGAGGTTGAGATCTGAGAAGGGACAGACTGCCTGCTCAAGTGGTTCCCTGGCCCATGAGTAGCCTAATTAAGAGATATTCCCCACTAGGTGCAGACTGACACCTCACACCTCACACAGCAGGGTACACTCCCGAGATGAAGCTTCCAGAGCAATAATCAGACAGCTACACTTGCTGTTGGGCAATATTCTTTCTCTGCAGCCTCCGCTGCTGATACCCAGGCAAACAGGGTCTGGAGTGGACCTCAAGCAAGCTCCAACAGACCTACAGCTCAGGGTCTTGACTATTAGAAGGAAAACTAACAAACAGAAAGGACACCCACAACAAAAGCCCATCAGTATGTCACCATCATCAAAGACCAAAGGTGGATAAAACCACAAAGATGGGGAAAAAGCAGTGCAGAAAAGTTGGATATTCAAAAATCACAATGTATCTCCCCTTCCAAAAGAATGCAGCTCATCGGCAGCAATGGAACAAAGCTGAATGGAGAATGACTTTGACGAGTTGAGAGAAGAAGGCTTCAGTTGATCAAACTTCTCAGAGCTAAAGGAGGAACTATGTACCCTGCTCAAAGAAACTAAAAACCTTGAAAAAGAATGGAAGAATGGATAACTAGAATAATCTATACAGAGAAGACCTTAAAAGAAATGATACAGATGAAAACTATAACACGAGAACTATGTGAAAAATGGCCAAACTTCAATAACTCACTCAATCAACTGCAAGAAAGAGTATCAGCGATTGAAGATCAAATGAATGAATTGAAGTGAGAGGAGAAGTGTAGAGAAAAAAAGGGTAAAAAGAAATGAACAAAGCCTCCAAAAAACATGGAATTATGTGAAAAGACCAAATCTACGTCTGATTGATGTGGCTGAAAGTGTTGGGGAAATTGGAACCAAGTTGGAAAACACCTGCAGGATGTCAACCTAGTAAGGCAGGACAACATTCAAATTCAGGAAGTACAGAGAATGCCACAAAGGTATTCCTCAAGAAGAGCAACTCCGAGACACATAATTGTCAGATTTACCAAAGTTGAAATGAAGGAAAAAGTGTTAAGGGCAGCCAGAGGGAAAGGTTGAGTTATACGCAAAGGGAAGCACACTAGACTAACAGTAGATCTCTCGGCAGAAACTCTCCAAGCCAGAAGAGAGGGGGGCCAATATGCAACATTCTTAAAGAAAGGAATTTTCAACGCAGAATTTCATATCCAACCAAACTAAGTTTCATAAGTGAAGGACAAATAAAATCCTTTATAGACAAACAAATGCTTAGAGATTTTGTCACAACCAGGCCTGCCCTACAAGAGATTCTGAAGGAAGCACTAAACATGGAAAGGAACAACAGGTAACAGCCAATGCAAAAACACGTCAAAATGTAAAGTCCATCGATGCTAGAAAGAAACTGCATCAAATAACAAGCAAAATAACCAGATAATATCATAATGACAGTATCAAGTTCACACATAGCAATATTAACCTGAGATGTAAATGGACTATATGGTCCAATTAAAAGACACAGACTGGCAAATTTTATAAAGAGTCAAGACCCATCAGTTTGCTGTATGCAGGAGACCCATCTCACATGCAGAGACACACAAAGGCTCAAATTAAAGGGATGGAGGAAGATGTACAAAGCAAATGGAAAAAAAAAAGCAGGGGTTGCAATCCTAGTCTCTGATAAAACAGACTTTAAACTATCAAAGATCAAAAGAGACAAAAAAGGCCATTATATAATGGTAAAGGGGTCAATTCATCAGGAAGAGCTAACTATGCTAAATATATGTGCATCCAATGCAAGAGTACCCAGATTCATAAAGCAAGTCTTTAGAGACTTACAAAGAGACTTAGACTCCCATACAACAATAATGGGAGACTTTAACACCCCACTGTCAACATTAGACAGATCAACGAGAGAGAAAGTCAACAAACAAGGACATCCAGGAATTGAGCTCAGCTCTGCGCCCAGTGGACCTAATAGACATCTGCATAATATACATTCTTCACAGCACCATATGGCACTTATTCAAAAATCAACCACATTGTTGGAAGTAAAGCACTCCTCAGCAAATGCAAAAAACAGAAATTATATCAATCTATCTCTCAGACCACAGTGCAATCAAACTAGAACTCAGGACTAAGAAACTCAATCAAAACCGCTCAACTACATGAAAACGGAACAACCTGCTACTGAGTGACTACTGGGTACATAACGAAATGAAGGCAGAAATAAAGATGTTCTTTGAAACCAATGAGAACAAAGATACAATATACTAGAATCTCTGGGACACATTTAAAGGAGTGTGTAGAGGGAAATTTATAGCACTAAATGCCCACAAGAGAAAGCTGGAAAGATCTAGAATTGACACCATAACATCACAATTAAAAGAACTAGAGAAGCAAGAGCAAACACATTCAAAAGCTAGCAGAAGGCAAGAAATAACTAAGATCAGAGCAGAACTGAAGGAGATGGAGACATGAAATATCCTCCAAAAAATCAATGAATCCAGGAACTGGTTTTTTTAAAAAGATCAACAAAATCAATAGACCGCTAGCAAGACTAATAAAGAAGAAAAGAGAGAAGAATCAAATAGATGCAATAAAAAATGATAAAGGGAATATTACCACTGACCCCACAGAAATACAAACTACCATCAGAGAATACTATAAACACCTCTACTCAAATAAAATAGAAAACCTAGGCCGGGCGCGGTGGCTCAAGCCTGTAATCCCAGCACTTTGGGAGGCCGAGGCGGGTGGATCACGAGGTCAGGAGATCGAGACCATCCTGGCTAACATGGTGAAACCCCGTCTCTACTACAAATACAAAAAACTAGCCGGGCGTGGTGGCGGGCGCCTGTAGTCCCAGCTACTCGGAGGCTGAGGCAGGAGAATGGCGTGAACCCGGGAGGCGGAGCTTGCAGTGAGCCGAGATCGCGCCACTGCACTCCAGCCTGGGTGACACAGCGCGAGACTCCGTCTCAAAAAAAAAAAAAAAAAAAAGAAAACCTAGAAGAAATGGATAATATCCTGGACACGTAGACTCTCCCAAGACTAAACCAGGAAGAAGTTGAATCCCTGAATAGACCAATAGCAGCCTTGAAATCGAGGCAATAATTAATAACCTACCAATCAAAAAATGTCCAGGACCAGACGGATTCACAGCTGAATTCTACCAGAGGTACAAGGAGGAGCTGGTACCATTCCTTCTGAAACTATTCCAATCAATAGAAAAAGAGGGAATCCTCCCTAACACATTTTACGAGGCCAACATCATCCTGATACCAAAGCCAGACAGAGATACACAAAAAAAGGGAATTTTAGACCGATATCTCTGATGAACAAAGATGCAAAAATCCTCAATAAAATACTGGCTAACCGAATCCAGCAGCACATCAAAAAGCACATCCACCATGATCAAATGTGTTTCATCCCTAGGATGCAAGGCTGGTTCAATATATGCAAATCAATAAACGTAATCCAGCATATAAACAGAACGAGAAGACAAAAAGCACATGATTATCTCAATAGATGCAGAAAAGGCCTTTGACAAAATTCAACAGCCCTTCATGCTAAAATCTCTGAATAAATTCGGTATAGATGCAATGTATCTCAAAATAATAAGAGCTATTTAATAAAAACCCACAGCCAATATCATACTTAATGGGCAAAAAACTGAAAGCATTCCCATTGAAAACTAGCACAAGACAGAGACAGGGATGCCCTCTCTCACCACTCCTATTCAACATAGTATTGGAAGTTTTGGCTGGGGTAATCAGGCAAGGAAAGAAATCAAGCGTATTCAGTTAGGAAAAGAAGTCAAATTGTCCCTGTTTGCAGATGACATGATTGTATATTTAAAAAACCCCATTGTCTCAGCCCAAAATCTCCTTAAGCTGATAAGCAAATTCAGCAAAGTCTCAGGATACAAAATTAATGTGCAAAAATCACAAACATTCTTATACACCTGTAGCAGACAAGCAGAGAGACAAATCATGAATGAACTTCCATTCACAATAGATTCAAAGAGAATAAAATACCTAGGAATCCAACTTACAAAGGATGTAAAGGACCTCTTCAAGGAGAACTACAAACCACTGCTCAGTGAAATAAAAGAGGACACAAACAAATGGAAGAACATACCATGCTCATGGATAGGAAGAATGAATATGGTGAAAATGCCCATACTGCCCAATGTAATTTATAGTTTCAATGCTATCCCCATCAAGCTACCAATGAATTTCTTCACAGAATTGGAAAAAACTGCTTTAAAGTTCATTTGGAACCAAAAAAGAGCCAACATCTCCAAGACAATCCTAAGTCAAAAGAACAAAGCTGGAGGCATCACGCTACATGACTTCAAACTATACTACAAGGCTACAGTAACCAAAACAGCATGGTACTGGTACCAAAACAGAGATATAGACTAATGGAACAGAACAGAATCCTCAGAAATAATACCACACATCTACAGTCATCTGATCTTTGACAAACCTGAGAAAAAAAAGAAATGGGGAAAGGATTCCCGATTTAATAAATGGTGCTGGGAAAACTGGCTAGCTAGCCATAAGTAGAAAACTGAAACTGGATCCTTTCCTTACTCCTTACACGAAAATTAATTCAAGGTGGATTAGAGACTTAAATGTTAGACCTAATACCATAAAAAGTCTAGAAGAAAACTTAGGTAATACCATTCGGAACATAGGCATGGACAAGGACTTCATTTCAAAAACACCAAAAACAACAGCAACAAAAACCAAAATCGACAAATGGGATCTACGTAAACTAAAGAGCTTCTGCACAGCAAAAGAAATTACCATCAGAGTGAAAAGACAACCTACAGAATGGTAGAAAATTTTTGCAATCTCTCTTTTATTTGTGTCCTCTTTTATTTCACTCATCTGACAAAGGGCTAATATTCAGAACCTACAAAGAACTCAAACTAATTTACAAGAAAAATACAAACAACCCCCTCAAAAAGTGGGCAAAGGATATGAACAGACAGTTCTCAAAAGAAGACATTCATACAGACAACAGACATATGAAAAAATGCTCATCATCACTGGCCATCAGAGAAATGCAAATCAAAACCACAATAAGATACCATCTCACACCAGTTAGAATGGCTATCATTAAAAAATCAGGAAACAGCAGGTGCTGGAGAGGATGTGGAGAAATAGGAACACTTTCACACTGTTGGTGGGATTGTAAACTAGTTCAACCATTATGGAAAACACTATGGTGATTCCTCAAGGATCTAGAACTAGAAGTACCATATGACCCAGGTATCCCATTACTGGGTATATACCCAAAGGATTATAAATCATGCTGCTATAAAGACACATGCACACGTATGTTTATTGCGGCACTATTCACAATAGCAAAGATTTGGAATCAACCCAAATGTCCATCAGTGACAGACTGGATTAAGAAAATGTGGCACATATACACCATGGAATACTATGCAGCCATAAAAAAGGATGAGTTTGTGTCTTTGCAGGGACATGGATGCAGCTGGAAACCATCATTCTCAGCAAACTATAGCAAGAACAGAGAACCAAACACCACATGTTCTCAATCATAGGTGAGAAAGAAACAATGAGATCGCTTGGATTCGGGAAGGGGAACGTCATACCCCGGGGCCTATCATGGGGAGGGGGAGAGGGGAGGTATTGCATTGGGAGTTATACCTTAAGTAAAGGACGAGTTGATGGGTGCTGATGAGTTGATGGGTGCAGCACAGCAACATGGCACAAGTATACATATGTAACAAACCTGCACGTTATGCACATGTACCCTAGAACATAAAGTAAAATAATAAAAAAAAGTAAAAAATAAAAAAAAGAAAGAAGCTTCCTGAGAAATTACTTTCTGACATAAGACTTCATCTTACAGAGTTACACCACTATTTCTGGGAGCCATTAAATAACACTCTTTTTCTGGATTCTGAGAGCTGATATTTCAGATGGGTTTGAAGAGTATAAGGACAAAGGAAATATCCTCCGAGAAAAATCACAATGAAGCTTTCTGAGACAGTGTTTTGTGATGTGTGAATTCATTTCAAAGTGTTACACCACTGTTTCATGGAGGAGTTTGCTAGCACTGAGTTTGTGGAATCTCACAAGTGATATCTTGGATATCGTTAAATTCAATGGTGAATAATGAAATCTCCTAAGAAAATCTGCAGAGAAGCCTTCTCAGAAACTTCTCTGCTGTTGGTTTATTCAGCTCACAGAGTTAAATCACTGTTTTCATTGAGAAACTTGCTAACATTGTTTTCGCAGAATCTACAATAAGACACAAGGTGGTGCTCCGAGACCAAAAATAACCTCAGCTCAAAAAAGAAAGAAGCTATCTGAGAAACTGCTTTGTGATGTGTGACTTCTACTGCATGAGTTACACTTGTATTTTGTGCAGCCGTTGGCTAGCCCTGTATTTGTGGAATCTGAGAACTGATATTTCGGATCCCTATGAAGACTACAGGGCCAAAGGAAATATCCTCTGATAAAAATGAGAAAGAAACTTTCTGAGAAACTTCTTTGTGATCTGTGGATTCATCTCACAGTTACACATTTCTCCTCATGAAGCCGTTTGCAAAGCCCGTTCTCGTGGAATTTGCAAAGTGATATTTGGGAGCCCATGTAGGGTTCGGTGACAAAGGAAATATCCTCAGAAAAAAGCAGGAAAAAAGCGTTTTGAGAAATTGCTTTGGCATGTGTGAATGCAACACATGGAGTTACTTTTCCCTTCAGTGACGAGTTTGTTAACACAGTTGTCTTGAAATCTGCCATGGGATACTTCTTAGCGCAATGAAGCTTACAGTGACAAAGGAAATATCCTCAAATAAAAACCAGAAAGATGCTTTCTGAGAAACTTCTTTGTGATATGTGAATTCCTCTGACAGAGATACACTGACGTTTCACGGAGCAGTAGACTAACACTGTCTTTGAGGAAAATGAGAAGGGCTACTTTGGATGGCATTGAGGCATCCACTGATGAAGGAACTATCCTCAATGAAACACAAGAAAAAAGCTTTGTGAGAAACTACTTTGGGATACGTGAATTGATCTCACAGAGTGACAACTTACACTTCAGGAAGTAGTGTGCTAACACTGTTTTCGAAGACTCTGCAAGGTGATATGTGGGGGCGAATTGAGGCTAATGGTGAAAACGTAAATATCCTCAGATATTAAATAGAAAGAAGTTCTCTCAGAAATTTATTTCTGATGTGAGAATTCATCACACAGAGGTTGACTTTTAATTTATTATAGCAGTATGCCAACACTGTTTTCATGGATTCTGCAAAGGGATATTTGGGAGCTCACTGAGGCCTATGGGGAAAAGGGAAATATCCTCAGACAAAAACAGGAAAGAAGTGTTTTGAGAAACGGCGTTGGGATGTGTGAATGCAACTCACGGAGTTACAGTTTTCTCTTCAGTGATCAACTTGCTAACACAGTTTTCTTGAAATCTGCAATGGCACATTTCTTAGCGCAATGAAGCTTACAGAGGACATATCCTCAGATAAAATGAGAAAGAAGCTGTCTTAGAAACTGGATTGTGATGTGAGAATTCATCTCACAGAGTTACACACACCTTTCATGGAAGAGTCATTTCACACTGTCTTTGAGGAACCTGAGAAGGGCTACTTTGGTTCGAATTCAGGCCTACGCTGAAATAAACTCGATGCAAAACGTGAGCGTAGCTTTGTGAGAAACCTCTCTGTGATACATGAATTCATCACACAGAGTTACAACTGAGTCTTCCGGAAGCAGTTTGCTAACACTGTTTTCGTGGAATCTGCAAAGTGATATTTGGGGGCGAATTGAGGCCCATAGTGACCACGGAAACATCCTTCAATAATAACTAGAAAGAAGCTGTCTCAGAAATTGCTCTGTGATGTTGAATCCACCACACAGAGATTCACCTTTACCTTCTTGTAGCAGGTTGGTAACACTGTTGCGTGGATTCTGCAAAGTGATCTTTGGGAGCTCATTGTGGGCTACGGTGAAAAGAAAATATCCTCAGATAAGAACCGGAAAGAAGCTTTCTGAGAAACTGCATTGGGGTGTGTGAATGCAACTCATGGAGTTACACTTTTCTCTTCACTGATCAGTTTGCCACCACAGTTTTCTTGAAGTTTGCGATGAGATACTTCTCAGCGCTATGCAGCTTACGGTGACAAAGGAAATATCCTCAGATAAGAAATGAAAGAAGCTTCCTCGAGAATTGCTTTCAGATACGAGACTTCAGCTCCCAGAGTTACATCACTGTGTCGTGGAGCCGATTCCTAGCACTGTTTTTGTGGATTCTGAGAACTGATTTTTCGGATGGGTTTGAAGAGTATAGGGAGACAGGAACTATCCTCCGAGAAAAACCAGAAGGAAGCTTTCTGAGAAAATGCTTTGTGATGTGTGAATTCATTTCAAAGGGTTACACCACTCTTTCATGGACGAGTTTGCTAGTACTGTGTTTGTAGAATCTCACGAGTGATATCTTGGATAGCATTGAATCCCATGGTGAATCATGAAACCTCCTCAGACAAATCTGTAGAGAGGCCTCCTCAGAAACTCCTTTGCTGTGGGTGAATTTGGTTTACAGAGTTCTATCATTGCTTCCATTGAGAAGCTTGCTAACAGTGTTTTCACAGAATCTGCTCTAAGACACAGTGGAGCTCCGAGACCACAAATAACCTCAGCTCAAAAAAAAAAAAAAAAAAAAAAAGCTTTCTGAGAAACTGCTTTGTGATGTGTGACTTCAACTCACTGAATTACACCTGTGTTTCACGGAGCTGTTGGCTACCCCTGTTTCTGTGGAATATGGAAACTGATATTTCGGACCCCTTTGAGGACTACGGGGCCAAAGGAAATATCCTCCATTACAAAGGAGAAAGAAGCTTTCTGAGAAACCTCTTTGTGTTCTGTGATTTCATCTCACAGAATTGCAGCTTTCTCCACCTGAAGCCCTTCGCGAAGACTGTTCTCGTGGAATTTGCAAAGTGTTATTTGGGAGCTCATGGAGGGCTCCGGTGAAAAGGAAATAGCCTCAGATGCACACTGGAAAGAAGCTTTGTGAGAAACTGCATTGCACTGTGTGAGTGCACCTCAAAGAGTTACACTTTTCTCCTCAGTGTTGAGTTTGACAGGACCGTTTTCTTGAAAACCGCAATGGGAGATTTCTTAGAGCGACACAGCTTACCGTGACAAAGGAAGTATCCTCAGATAAAAATGACAGAAGCTTCCTCAGAAATTTCTTTCAGATACTTGACTTCATGTCACAGAATTACATCACTGTTTCTTGGAGCCGATTCCCAGCACGGTTTTTGTGGATTCTGAGAACTGATATGTCGGATGGGTTTGGAGAGTTTGGGGAGAAAGGGAATATCCTCCGAGAAAAACCGGACTGCAGCTTTCTGAGAAACACCTTTGTGATGTGTGAGTTCATTTCAAAGCGTTACACCACTCTTGGGAGCCCACGGTGTGATATGGTTAAAAAAGAAATGTCCTCAGATAAATACTGGAAAGAAGAATTCGGAGAAACTGCATTATGACATGTGAATGCGACTCCTAGACTTCCAAACACCTTTTCACTGACCCGTTTGCTAACACTGTTTGATTGCAGTGTGCACTGGACTATTTCTCAGTGCAATGAAGCTTATCGTGACCACGGAAATATCGTGAAATGAAAACTGGAAGGAAGCTTTGTGAGAAACTTCTCAGTGAAACGTGAATTCATCTCACAGAGTTCCCACTTAGTCTTCACGAAGCAGTTTGCTAACACCGTTTTCGTGGAATCTGCATAGTGCTATCTGGGAGCGCATTGAGGACCCACGGTGAAAACGGAAACATCCTCAGATCATAACGAGAAAGAAGCTGTCTCCGAAATTGCCTTGTGAAGTGTCAGTTCACCACACAGAGATTCACCTTCCCTTCTTGTAGTAGTTTGCTAGCACTGTTTTCCTGGATTCAGCAAAGTGATATTTGGGAGCTCATTGAGGTCTACGGGGAAAAGGAAATAGCCTCAGATAAAAACTGGAAGGAAGCGTTCTGAGAAACTGCGTTGCGATGTGTGAATGCAACTCACAGAGAGACACTTTTCTCTTCAGTGAGCAGTTTGCTCACACAGTTTCCTTGAAATCTGCCATGGGATGCTTTTTAGCGTAATGAAGCTCTCGGATACAGAGGAAATCTCCTCAGATAAAATTAAAAGAAGCTTTCTTAGAGACTGGTTTGTGATGTGTGAAATCGTCTCCCAGCGTTACAACGGCATTTCGTGGGGCAGTCGTTTAACACTGTCTCTCAGGAACCCGAGAAGGGCTACTTTGGATGGAATAGAGGCCTACGCTGATGAAGGACATATCCCCCATTAAAAACTTGGGTGAAGCTTTGTAAGACACTTCTCTGTGCTACGTGAATTCAACACACAGAGTTTCCGCTAAATCTTCAGGAAGCAGTTTGCTACCACTGTTTTCCTGGAATCTGCAAAGTGATATTTGGGGGCGCATTCAGGGCCCATGGTGCAAACGGAAACATGCTCAGATGATAGCTAGAAAGAAGCTGTCTCAGACATTGCTTTGTGATGTTGAATTCCCCACACGGAGCTTCACCTTTACCATCTTGTAGCAGTATGCTAACACTGTTTTCATGGATTCCGCAAAGGGATATTTGGGAGCTCTTTGAGGCCTACGGTGAAAAGGGAAATATCCTCAGACACAAACTGGAAAGCAGTGTTTTGAGAAACGGCGTTGGGATGTGTGAATGCAACTCACGGAGTTACAGTTTTCTCTTCAGTGATCAACTTGCTCACACAGTTTTCCTGAAATCTGCCATGGCATATTTCTTAGCGCAATGAAGCTTACACAGGACATAGCCTCAGATCAAATGAGAAAGAAGCTGTCTTAGAAACTGGATCGTGATGTGAGAATTGATCTCACAGAGTTACACACCCCTTTCATGGAAGAGTCATTTAACACTGTCTTTGAGGAACCTGAGAAGGGCTACTTTGGTTCGAATTCAGGCCTAGATGAAATACCCTCGATGCAAAACGTGAGCGAAGCTGTGTGAGAAACTTCTCTGTGATACGTCAGTTCATCACACCGAGTTGCAACTGTGTCTTAAGGAAGCAGTTTGCTAACACTGTTTTCGTGGAATCTGCAAAGTGATATTTGGGGGCGCATTGAGGCCCATAGTGAACACGGAAACATCCTCCAATAATAACTAGAAAGAAGCTGTCTCAGAAATTGCTCTGTGATGTTGAATCCACCACACAGAGATTCACCTTTACCTTCTTGTAGCAGTTTGCTAACACTGTTGCCGTGGATTCTGCAAAGTGATCTTTGGGAGCTCATTGTGGGCTACAGTGAAAAGAAAATATAATCAGATAAGAACCGGAAAGAGGCTTTCTGAGAAACTGCATTGCGGTGTGCGAATGCACCTCACAGAGTTACACTTTTCTCTTCAGAGATCAGTTTGCCAACACCGTTTTCTTGAAGTTTGAAATGAGATACTACTCAGCGCTATGCAGCTTTCGGTGACAAAGGAAATATCCTCAGATAAGAAATGAAAGAAGCTTCCTCGGGAATTGCTTTCAGATACGAGACTTCAGCTCCCATAGTTACATCACTGTGTCTTGGAGCCGATTCCTAGCACTATATTTGTGGATTCTGAGAACTGATAATTTCGGATGGCTTTGAAGAGTATAGGGAGACAGGAACTATCATCCAAGGAGAACCGGAAGGAAGATCTCTGAGAAACTGCTTTGTGATGTGTGAATTCATTTCAAAGGTTACACCACTCTTTCATGGAGGAGTTTGCTAGCACTGTTTGTAGAATCTCACGAGTGATATCTTGGATAGCGTTGAATCCCATGGTGAATCATGAAATCTCCTCAGACAAATCTGCAGGGAGGCCTCCTCAGAAACTCCTTTGCTGTGGGTGAATTCGGCTCACAGAGTTATATCATTGTTTCCATTGAGAAGCTTGCTAACAGTGTTTTCGCAGAACCTGCTCTAAGACACACAGTGGCGCTCCGAGACCACAAATAACCTCAGCTCAAAAACGAAAAATAGAAGCTTTCTGAGAAACTGCTTTGTGGTGTGTGACTTCAACTCACTGAATTACACCTGTGCTTCATGGAGCCGTTGGCTACCACTGTTTCTGTGGAATCTGGAAACTGATATTTCAGACCCCTTTGAGAACTACGGGGCCAAAGGAAATATCCTCCGTTACAAAGGAGAAAGAAGCTTTCTGAGAAACTTCTTTGTGATCTGTGAATTCATCTCACAGAATTGCAGCTTTCTCCTCCTGAAGCCCTTCACGAAGACTGTTCTCGTGGTATTTGCAAAGTGATATTTGGGAGATCACTGAGGGCTCCGGTGGAAAGGAAATAGCCTCAGATGCACACTGGAAAGAAGCTTTGTGAGAAACTGCATTGCGCTGTGTGAGTGTACCTCACTGAATTACACTTTTCTTTTCAGTGATGAGTTTGACAAGACCGTTTCCTTGAAATCCGCAATGGGAGACTTCTTGGAGCTAGGCAGCTTACCGTGACAAAGGAAGTATCCTCAGATAAAAATGAGAGAAACTTCCTCAGAAATTGCTTTCAGATACGTGACTTCATCTGACCGAGTTACATCACTGTTTCTTGGAGCCGTTTCCAGCACTGTTTTTGTAGATTCTGAGAACTGATATTTCGGATGGGTTTGGAGAATGTGGGGAGAAAGGGAATATCCTCAGAGAAAAACTGGAGTGCACTTTCTGAGAAACAGCTTTGTGACGTGTGAGTTCATTTCAAAGGCTTACACCACTGTTGGGAGCCAACCGAGGGATATGGTGAAAAAAGAAACGTCCTCAGGTAAAAACTGGAAAGAAGCCTTCGGAGAAACTGCATTGTGACATGTGAATGCGACTCCTAGACTTCCAAGCACATTTTCACTGACCCGTTTGCTAACACTGTTTGATTGCAATCTGCACTGGGCTATTTCTCTGCACAGTGAATCTTATGGTGACCAAGGAAATATCATAAAATGAAAACTGGAAAGAATCTTTGTGAGAAACTTCTCATTGAAACGTGAATTCATCTCAAAGAGTTCCCACTTATCCTTCACGAAGCAGTTTGCTAACACCGTATTCGTGGAATCTGTATAGTGCTATCTGGGAGCAAATTGAGGGCCAAGGTGAAAATGGAAACATCCTCAGATCGTAACGAGAAAGAAGCTGACTCTGAAATTGCTTTGTGATGTTTCAATTCAGCACACAGAGATTCACCTTTCCTTCTTGTAGCCATTAACTAGCACTGTTTTCCTGGATTCTGCAAAGTGATATTTGGGAGCTCATTGAGGGCTATGGGGAAAAGGAAATAGCCTAAGATAAAAACTGGAAGGAAGCGTTTTGTGAAACTGCGTTGTGATGTGTGAATGCAACTCACAGAGCGTCAGTTTTGCCTTCAGTGACCAGTTTGCTCACACAGTTTCCTTGAAGTTACAACTGAATCTTCAGGAAGCAGTTTGCTAACAATGTTTTCTTGGAATTTGCAAAGTGATATGTGGGGGCGCATGCCGGGCCCATGGTGCTAACGGAAGCATCCTCAAACGATAACTAGAAGGAAGCTATCTCAGACATTACGTTATGATGTTGAATTCCCCACATGGAGCTTCACCTTTACCATCTTGTAGCAGTAAGCTAACACTGTTTTCATGGATTCTGCAAAGGGATATTTGAGAGCTCCTTGAGGGCTATGGTGAAAAGGGATATATCCTCAGACACAAACAGAAAAGAAGTGTTTTGAGAAACGGCGTTGGGATGTGTGAATGCAACTCACGGAGTTACAGTTTTCTCTTCAGTGATCAACTTGCTAACACAGTTTTCCTGAAATCTGCCATGGCATATTTCTTAGCGCAATGAAGCTTACAGAGGACATAGCCTCAGATAAAATGAGAAAGAAGCTGTCTTAGAAACTGGATTGTGATGTGAGAATTCATCTCACAGAGTTACACAGCCATTTCATGGAAGAGTCATTTAACACTCTCTTTGAGGAACCTGAGAAGGGCTACTTTGGTTCGAATTCAGGCCTACGTTGAAATACCCTCGATGCGAAACGTGTGGGAAGCTGTGTGAGAAACTTGTCTGTGATAGGTGAATTCATCACACAGAGTTGCAATTGAGTCTTCAGGAAGCAGTTTGCTAACTCTGTTTTGCGCATGGAGGCCCATAGTGAACACGGAAACACCCTCTGATAATAACTAGAAAGAAGATGTCTCAGAAATTGCTCTGTGATGTTGAATCCACCACACAGATATTCAGCTTAAACTTCTTGTAGCAGTTTGCTAACACTGTTGCCGTGGATTCTGCAAAGTGATCTTTGGGAGCTCATTGTGGGCTATGGTGAAAAGAAAATATCCTCAGATAAGAAGCGGAAAGAAGCTTTCTGAGAAACTGCATTGCGGTGTGTGAATGCACCTCACGGAGCTACGCTCTTCTCTTCAGTGATCAGTTTGCCAACACCGTTTTCTTGAAGTTTGCGATGAGATACCTCTCAGCGCTATGCAGCTTACGGTGACAAAGGAAAATCCTCATATAAGAAATGAAAGAAGCTTCTTCACGAATTGCTTTCAGATACGAGACTTCAGCACCCAGAGTGTCATCACTGTGTCTTGGAGCCGTTTCTAGGCACTGTATCTGTGGATTCTGAGAACTGATAATTTCGGATGGGTTTGAAGAGTATAGGAAGACAGGAACTATCCTACGAGAAAAACCGGAAGGAAGCTCTTTGATAAACTGTTTTTGATGTGTGAATTCATTTCAAAGTGTTACACCACTCTTTCATGGAGGAGTTTGCTACCACTGTGTTTGTAGAATCTCACGAGTGATATCTTGGATAGCGTTGAATCTCATGGTGATTCATGAAATATCCTCAGACAAATCTGCAGGGAGGCCTACTCAGAAACTCCTTTGCTGTGGGTTAATTCGGCTCACAGATTTCTATCTATCATTGTTTCCATGGAGAAGCTTGCTAACAGTGTTTTTCCTGAAGCTGCTATAAGACACACAGTGGAGCTCTGAGATCACAAAAAACCTCAGCTCAAAAACAAAAAATAGTAGCTTTCTGAGAAACTGCTTTGTGATGTGTGACTTCAAATCACTGAATTACACCTGTGCTTCATGGAGCAGTTGGCTACCCCTGTTTCTGTGGAATCTGGAAACTGATATTTCAGATCCAATTGAGGACTACGGGGCCAAAGGAAATATCCTCCATTACAAAGGAGAAAGAGGCTTTCTGAGAAACTTCTTTGTGATCTGTGAATTCATCTCACAGAATTGCAGCTTTCTCCTCCTGAAGCCCTTCGCGAAGACTGTTCTCGTGGAATTTGCAAAGTGATATTTGGGAGCTCATTGAGGGCTCCAGTGAAGGAAATAGCCTCAGATGCACACTAGAAAGAAGCTTTGTGAGAAACTGCATTGCATTGTGTGAGTGCACCTCACAGAGTTACACTTTTCTCTTCAGTGATGAGTTTGACAAGACCGTTTCCTTGAAATCCGCAATGGGAGACTTCTTCGAGCTACGCGGCTTACTGTGACAAAGGATGTATCCTCAGATAGAAATGACAGAAGCTTCCTCAGAAATTGCTTTCAGATACGTGACTTCATCTGACCTTGTTACATCACTGTATCTTGGAACCGTTTCCCAGCACTGTTTTTGTAGATTCTGAGAACTGATATTTCGGATGGGTTTGGAGAGTGTGGGGAGAAAGGGAATATCCTCTAAGAAAAACCGGTGTGCAGCTTTCTGAGAAACAGCTTTGTGACGTGTGAGTTCATTTCAAAGGCTTACACCACTCTTGGGAGCCAAAGGAGGGATATGGTGAATAAAGAAACGTCCTCAGGTAAAAACTGGAAAGAAGCCTTCGGAGAAACTGCATTGTGACTTGTGAATGCGACTCCTAGACTTCCACGCACCTTTTCACTGACCCGTTTGCTAACACTGTTTGAGTGCAAACTGCACTTAGCTATTTCTCAGCGCAATGAGGCTTATGGTAACCAAGTAAATATCGTGAAATGAAAACTGGAAAGAAGCTTTGTGAGAAACTTCTCAGTGAAACGTGAATTCATCTCACAGAGTTCCCACTTAGTCTTCACAAAGCAGTTTGCTAACACCGTTTTTGTGGAATCTGCATAGTGTTATCTGGGAGCGCATTGAGGGCCCACGGTGAAAACGGAAACATCCTCAGATCATAACGAGAAAGAAGCTGTCTCCGAAATTGCTTTGTGATGTGTCAATTCACCACACAGAGATTCACCTTCCCTTCTTGTAGCCCTTTGCCAGCACTGTTTTCCTGGGTTCTGCAAAGTGATATTTGGGAGCTCATTGAGGGCTACGGGGAAAAGGAAATAACCTCAGATAAAAACTGGAAGGAAGTGTTCTGACAAACTGCGTTGCGATGTGTGAATGCAGCTCACAGAGAGACACTTTTGTCTTCAGTGACCAGTTTGCTCACACAGTTTCCTTGAAATATGCCTTGGGATGCTTCTTAGCGCAATGAAGCTTACGGCTGACATAGGAAATCTCCTCAGATAAAATTAAAAGAAGCTTTCTTAGAAACTGGTTTGCGATGTGTGAAATCATCTAACAGCGTTACACCGGCGTTTCATGGGGCAGTCGTTTAACACTGTCTCTCAGGAACCCGAGAAGGGCTATTTTGGTTGGAATTGAGGTCTACGCTGATGAATGACATATCCCCCATTAAAAACGTGAGAGAAGCTTTGTGAGACACTTCTCTGTGATACGTGAATTCAACACACCGAGTTGCAACTGAATCTTCAGGAAGCAGTTTGCCACGACTGTTTTCCTGGAATCTGCAAAGTGATATTTGGGGGCGCATTCAGGGCCCTTGGTGCAAACAGAAACCTCCTCAGTTGATAAATAGAAAGAAGCTGTCTCAGACATTGCTTTGTGATGTTGAATTCCCCACACGGAGCTTCACCTTTACCATCTTGTAGCAGTATGCTAACACTGTTTTCAAGGATTCCGCAAAGCGATATTTGGGAGCTCATTGAGGCCTATGGTGAAAAAGGAAATATCCTCAGACACAAACAGGAAAGAAGTGTTTTGAGAAACGGCGTTGTGATGTGTGAATGCAACTCACGGAGTTACAGGTTTCTCTTCAGTGATCACCTTGCTAACACAGTTTTCTAGAAATCTGCCATCGCATATTACTTAGCGCTATGAAGCTTACAGAGGACATATCCTCAGTTAACATGAGAAAGAACCTGTCTTAGAAACTGGATCGTGATGTGAGAATTCATCGCACAGAGTTACCCACCCCCTTTCATGCAAGAGTCAATTAACACTGTCTTTGAAGAACCTTAGAAGGGCTACTTTGGTTCGATTTCAGGCCTACGCTGAAATACCCTCGATGCAAAACGGGAGCGAAACTGTGTGAGAAACTTCTCTGTGATACGTGGATTCATCACACAGAGTTGCAACTGAGTCTTCACGAAGCAGTTTGCTAACACTGTTACCGTTGAATTTGCAAAGTGATATTTGGGGGCCCAATGAGGCCTATACTGAACACGGAAACATCCCCGGATAATAACTAGAAAGAAGCAGTCTCAGAAATTGCTCTGTGACGTTGAATCCACCACACAGAGATTCACCTTTCACTTCTTATTGCAGTGTGCTAACACTGTTGCCGTGGATACTGCAAAGTGATTTTTGGGAGCTCATTGTGGGCTACAGGGAAAAGAAAATATCCTCAGATAAGAACCGGAAAGAAGCTTTCTGAGAAACTGCATTGCGGTGTGTGAATGCACCTCATGGAGTTCCACTCTTCCCTTCAGTGATCAGTTTGCCAACACCGTTTTCTTGAAGTTTGCCATGAGATACTCCTCAGCGCTAGCAGCTTACGGTGACAAAGGAAATATCCTCAGAGAAGAAATGAAAGAAGCTTCCTCGGGAATTGCTTTCAGATACGAGACTTCAGCTCCCAGAGTTACATCACTGTGTCTTGGAGCCGTTTCCTAGCACTGTTTCTGTGGATTCTGAGAACTGATAATTTCGGATGGGTTCGAAGGGTATAGGGAGACAGGAACTCTCCTCCGAGAAAAAGCGGAAGGAAGCTTTCTGAGAAACTGCTTTGTGATGTGTGAATTCATTTCAAAGGTTTATACCACTCTTTCATGAGGAGGTTGCTAGCACTGTGTTTGTAGAATCTCACGAGTGATATATTTGATAGCGTTGAATCCCATGGTGAATCATGAAATCTCCTCAGACAAATCTGCAGACAGGCCTCCTCTGAAACTCCTTTGCTGTGGGTGACTTCGGCTCACAGAGTTCTACCATTGTTTCCCTTGAGACGCTTGCTAACAGTGTTTTTGCAGAATCTGCTCTAAGACACACAGTGGGGCTCCGAGACCACAAATAACCTCAGCTCGAAAACGAAAAATAGAAGCCTTCTGAGAAACTGCTTTGTGATGTGTGACTTCAACTCACTGAATTACACCTGCGTTTCATGGAGCCGTTGGCTACCCCCGTTTCTGTGGAATCTGGAAACTGATATTTCAGACCCCTTTGAGGACTACGGGGCCAAAGGAAATATCCTCCGTTACAAAGGAGAAAGAAGCTATCTGAGAAACTTCTTTGTGATCTGTGAATTCATCTCACAGAATTGCAGCTTTCTCCTAATGAAGCCCTTCGCGAAGACTGTTCTCGTGGAATTTGCAAAGTGATATTTGGGAGCTCACTGAGGGCTCCGGTGAAAAGGAAATAGCCTCAGATGCACACTGGAAAGAAGCTTTGTGAGAAACTGCATTGCGCTGTGTGAGTGCACCTCCCAGAGTTACACTTTTCAGTGATGAGTTTGACAAGACCGTTTCCTTGAAATCCGCAATGGGAGACTTCTTGGAGCTACGCAGCTTACCGTGACAAAGGAAGTATCCCTAGATAAAAATGACAGAAGCTTCCTCAGAAATTGCTTTCAGATACGTGACTTCATCTGACCGAGTTACATCACTGTTTCTTGGAGCCGTTTCCCAGCACTGTTTATGTGGATTCTGAGAACTGATATTTCGGATGGGTTTGGAGAGTGTGGGGAGAAAGGGATTATCCTCCGAGAAAAAGCAGGGTACAGCTTTCTGAGAAACAGCTTTGTGACGTGTGAGTTTATTTCAAAGGCTTTCACCACTCTTGAGAGCACACGGAGGGATATGGTGAGAAAAGAAAGGTCCTCAGATAAAAAATGAAAAGAAGCCTTCGGAGAAACTGCATTGTGACATGTGAATGCGACTCCTAGACTTCCACGCAACTTTTCACTGACCCGTTTGCTAACACTGTTTGATTGCAATATGCACTGGGCTATTTCTCAGCGCAATGAAGCTTACGGTGACCCAGGAAATATCGTAAATGAAAACTGGAAAGAAGCTTTTTGAGAAACTTCTCAGTGAAACGTGAATTCATCTCACAGAGTTCCCACTTAGTCTTCACGAAGCAGTTTGCTAACACCGTTTTCGTGGAATCTGCATAGTGCCATCTGGGAGCGCATTGAGGGCCCACGGTGAAAACGGAAACATCCTGAGATCGTAACGAGAAAGAAGCTGTCTCCGAAATTGCTTTGTGATGTGTCAGTTCACCACGCAGAGATTCACCTTCCCTTCTTGTAGCCCTTTGCCTGCACTGTTTCCCTGGATTCTGCAAAGTGATATTTGGGAGCTCATTGAGGGCTACGGGGAAAAGGAAATAGTCTCAGATAAAAACTGGAAGGAAGCGTTGTGAGAAACTGCATTGCGATGTGTGAATGCAACTCACAGAGTGACACTTGTCTCTTCAGTGACCAGTTTGCTCACACAGTTTCCTTGAAATCTGCCTTGGGATGCTTCTTAGCGCAATGAAGCTTACGGTGACAAAGGAAATCTCCTCAGAAAAAATTAAAAGAAGCTTTCTTAGAAACTGGTTTGCGATGTGTGAAATCATCTCCCAGCGTTACATCGGCCTTTCGTGGGGCCGTCGTTTAACACTGTCTCTCAGGAACCCGAGAAGGGCTACTTTGGATGGAATTGAGACCTACGCTGATGAAGGACATATCCCCCATTAAAAACGTGAGAGAAGCTTTGTGAGACACTTCTCTGTGCTACGTGAATTCAACACATAGAGTTACAGCTGAATCTTCAGGAAGCAGTTTGCCACCACTGTTTTCCGGGAATCTGCAAAGTGATATTTGGGGGCGCATTCAGGGCCCATGGTGCAAAAGGAAACATCCTCAGACGATAACTAGAAAGAAGCTGACTCAGACATTGCTTTGTGATGTTGAATTCCCCACACGGAGCTTCACCTTTACCATCTTGTAGCAGTATGCTAACACTGTTTTCATGGATTCCGCCAAGGGATATTTGTGAGCTCACTGAGTCCTATGGTGAAAAGGGAAATATCCTCAGACACAAACAAGAAAGAAGTGTTTTGAGAAACGGCGTTGGGATGTGTGAATGCAACTCACGGAGTTACAGTTTTCTCTTCAGTGATCAACTGGCTAACACAGTTTTCCTGAAATCTGCCATGGCATATTTCTTAGCGCAATGAAGCTTACAGAGGACGTAGCCTCAGATAAAATGAGAAAGAAGCTGTCTTAGAAACTGGATCGTGATGTGAGAATTCATCTCACAGAGTTACACACCCCTTTCGTGGAAGAGTCATTTAACACTGTCTTTGAGGAACCTCAGAAGGGCTACTTTGGTTCGAATTCAGGCCTATGCTGAAATACCCTTGATGCAAAACGTGAGCGAAGCTGTGTGAGAAACTTCTCTGTGATACGTGAATTCATCACACAGAGTTACAACTGAGTCTTCAGGAAGCAGTTTGCTAACACCGTTTTCGTGGAATCTGCAAAGTGATATTTGGGGGCGCATTGAGGCCCAGAGTGAACACGGAAACATCCTCCGATATCAACTAGAAAGAAGCAGTCTCAGAAATTGCTCTGTGATGTTGAATCCACCACACAGAGATTCACATTTACCTTCTTGTAGCAGTTTGCTAACACTGTTGCCGTGGATTCTGCAAAGTGATCTTTGGGAGCTCATTGTGGGCTACGGGGAAAAGAAAATATCCTCAGATAAGAACCGGAAAGAAGCTTTCTGAGAAACTGCATTGCGGTGTGTGAATGCACCTCACGGAGTTACACTCTTCCCTTCAGTGATCAGTTTGCCAACACCGTTTTCTTGAAGTTTGCGATGAGATGATTCTCAGAGCTAGCAGCTTACGGTGACAAAGGAAATATCCTCAGATAAGAAATGAAAGAAGCTTCCTCGGGAATTGCATTCAGATACGAGACTTCAGCTCCCAGAGTTACATCACTGTGTCTTGGAGCCGTTTCCTAGCACTGTTTTTGTGGATTCTGAGAACTGATAATTTCGGATGGGAACTGATAATTTCGGATGGGTGGCAGGAACTATCCTCCGAGAAAAACCGGAAGGAAGCTTTCTGAGAAACTGCTTTGTGATGTGTGAATTCATTTCAAAGGTTTATACCACTCTTTCATGAGGAGGTTGCTAGCACTGTGTTTGTAGAATCTCACGAGTGATATATTTGATAGCATTGAATCCCATGGTGAATCATGAAATCTCCTCAGACAAATCTGCAGACAGGTCTCCTCTGAAACTCCTTTTCTGTGGGTGACTTCGGCTCACAGAGTTCTACTATTGTTTCCCTTGAGACGCTTGCTAACAGTGTTTTTGCAGAATCTGCTCTAAGACACACAGTGGGGCTCCGAGACCACAAATAACCTCAGCTCGAAAACGAAAAATAGAAGCTTTCTGAGAAACTGCTTTGTGATGTGTGACTTCAACTCACTGAATTCCACCTGCGTTTCATGGAGCCGTTGGCTACCCCCGTTTCTGAGGCATCTGGAAACTGATATTTCAGACCCCTTTGAGGACTACGGGGCCAAAGGAAATATCCTCCGTTACAAAGGAGAAAGAAGCTTTCTGAGAAACTTCTTTGTGATCTGTGAATTAATCTCACAGAATTGCAGCTTCCTCCTAATGAAGCCCTTCGTGAAGACTATTCTCGTGGAATTTGCAAAGTGATATTTGGGAGCTCACTAAGGGCTCCAGTGAAAAGGAAATAGCCTCAAATGCACACGGGAAAGAAGCTTTGTGAGAAACTGCATTGCACTGTGTGAGTGCACCTCACAGAGTTACACTTTTCCGTGATGAGTTTGACAGGACCGTTTCCTTGAAATCCGCAATGGGAGACTTCTTGGAGCTGCGCATCATACCGTGACAAAGGAAGTATCCCTAGATAAAAATGACAGAAGCTTCCTCAGAAATTGCTTTCAGATACGTGACTTCATCTGACCGAGTTACATCACTGTTTGTTGGAGCCGTTTCCCAGCACTGTTTATGTGGATTCTGAGAACTGATATTTCGGATGGGTTTGGAGAGTGTGGGGAGAAAGGGATTATCCTCCGAGAAAAAGCAGGGTGCAGCTTTCTGAGAAACAGCTTTGTGACGTGTGAGTTCATTTCAAAGGCTTTCACCACTCTTTGGAGCACACGGAGGGATATGGTGAGAAAAGAAAGGTCCTCAGATAAAACTGGAAAGAAGCCTTCGGAAAAACTACATTGTGACATGTGAATGCGACTCCTAGACTTCCACGCAACTTTTCACTGACCCGTTTGCTAACACTGTTTGATTGCAATATGCACTGGGCTATTTCTCAGCGCAATGAAGCTTACGGTGACCCAGGAAATATCGTAAATGAAAACTGGAAAGAAGCCTTGTGAGAAACTTCTCAGTGAAACGTGAATTCATCTCACAGAGTTCCCACTTAGTCTTCACGAAGCAGTATGCTAACACCGTTTTCGTGGAATTTGCATAGTACTATCTGGGAGCGCATTGAGGGCCCATGGTGAAAACGGAAACATCCTCAGATCGTAACGAGAAGGAAGCTGTCTCCGAAATTGCTTTGTGATGTGTCAGTTCACCACACAGAGATTCACCTTCCCATCTTGTAGCCCTTTGCCAGCACTGTTTCCCTGGATTCTGCAAAGTGATATTTGGGAGCTCCTTGAGGGCTACGGGGAAAAGGAAATAGCCTCAGATAAAAACTGGAAGGAAGCGTTCTGAGAAACTGCATTGCGATGTGTGAATGCAACTCAAAGAGTGACACTTGTCTCTTCAGTGACCACTTTGCTGAAACAGTTTCCTTGAAATCTGCCTTGGGATGCTTCATAGCTCAATGAAGCTTACGGTGACAAAGGAAATGTCCACAGAAAAAATTAAAAGAAGCTTTCCTAGAAACTGGTTTGCGATGTGTGAAATCATCTCCCAGCGTTACATCGGCGTTTCGTGGGAGAGTCGTTTAACACTGTCTCTCAGGAACCCGAGAAGGGCTACTTTGGATGGAATTGAGGCCTACGCTGATGAAGGACATATCCCCCATTAAAAACGTGAGAGAAGCTTTGTGAGACACTTCTCTGTGCTACGTGAATTCAACACATAGAGTTACAGCTGAATCTTCAGGAAGCAGTTTGCCACCACTGTTTTCCGGGAGTCTGCCAAGTGATATTTGGGGGCGCATTCAGGGCCCTTGGTGCAAAAGGAAACATCCTCAGACGATAACTAGAAAGAAGCTGACTCAGACATTGCTTTGTGATGTTGAATTCCCCACACGGAGCTTCACCTTTACCATCTTGTAGCAGTATGCTAACACTGTTTTCATGGATTCGACAAAGGGATATTTCAGAGCTCATTGAGGCCTATGGTGGAAAGGGAAATATCCTCAGACACAAACAAGAAAGAAGTTTTTTGAGAAAAGGCCTTCGGATGTGTGAATGCAACTCACACAGTTACAGTTTTCTCTTCAGTTATCAACTTGCTAACACAGTTTTCCTGAAATCTGCCATGGCATATTTCTTAGCGCAATGAAGCTTACAAAGGACATAGCCTCAGATCAAATGAGAAAGAAGCTGTCTTAGAAACTGGTTCGTGATGAGAGAATTCATCTCACAGAGTTACACACCACTTTCGTGGAAGCGTCATTTAACACTGTCTTTGAAGAACCTGAGAAGGGCTACTTTGGTTCGAATTCAGGCCTACGCTGAGATACCCTCGATGCAAAACGTGAGCGAAGCTGTGTGAGAAACTTCTCTGTGAGACGTGAATTCATCACACAGAGTTACAACTGAGTCTTCAGGAAGCAGTTTCCTAACACCGTTTTCGTGGAATCTGCAAAGTGATATTTGGGGGCACATTGAGGCCCATAGTGAACACGGAAACATCCTCCGATATTAACTAGAAAGAAGCAGTCTCAGAAATTGCTCTGTGATGTTGAATCCACCACACAGAGATTCACCTTTACCTTCTTGTAGCAGTTTGCTAACACTGTTGCCGTGGATTCTGCAAAGTGATCTTTGGGAGCTCATTGTGGGCTACGGGGAAAAGAAAATATCCTCAGATAAGAACCGGAAAGAAGCTTTCTGAGAAACTGCATTGCGGTGTGTGAATGCACCTCATGGAGTTACACTCTTAACTTCAGTGATCAGTTTGCCAACACCGTTTTCTTGAAGTTTGCGATGAGATACTTCTCAGAGCTAGCAGCTTACGGTGACAAAGGAAATATCTTCAGATAAGAAATGAAAGAAGCTTCCTCGTGAATTGCTTTCAGATAAGACACTTCAGCTCCCAGAGTTACATCACTGTGTCTTGGAGCCGTTTCCTAGCACTGTTTTTGTGGATTCTGAGAACTGATAATTTCGGATGGGAACTGATAATTTCGGATGGGAGGCAGGAACTATCCTCCGAGAAAAAGCGGAAGGAAGCTGTCTGAGAAACTGCTTTGTGATGTGTGAATTCATTTCAAAGTTATACCACTGTTTCATGAGGAGTTTGCTAGCACTGTGTTTGTAGAATCTCACGAGTGATATCTTGGATAGCGTTGAATCCCATGGTGAATCATGAAATCTCCTCAGACCAATCTGCAGACAGGCCTCCTCTGAAACTCCTTTGCTGTGGGTGACTTCGGCTCACAGAGTTCTACCATTGTTTCCCTTGAGACGCTTGCTAACAGTGTTTTTGCAGAATCTGCTCTAAGACACACAGTGGGGCTCCGAGACCACAAATAAGCTCAGCTCGAAAACGAAAAATAGAAGCTTTCTGAGAAACTGCTTTGTGATGTGTGACTTCAACTCACTGAATTACACCTGCGTTTCATGGAGCCGTTGGCTACCCCTGTTTCTGTGGAATTTGGAAACTGATATTTCAGACCCCTTTGAGGACTACGGGGCCAAAGGAAATATCCTCTGTTACAAAGGAGAAAGAAGCTATCTGAGAAACTTCTTTGTGATCTGTGAATTCATCTCACAGAATTGCAGCTTTCTCCTAATGAAGCCCTTCGCGAAGACTGTTCTCGTGGAATTTGCAAAGTGATATTTGGGAGCTCACTGAGGGCTCCGGTGAAAAGGAAATAGCCTCAGATGCACACTGGAAAGAAGCTTTGTGAGAAACTGCATTGCGCTGTGTGAGTGCACCTCCCAGAGTTACACTTTTCAGTGATGAGTTTGACAAGACCGTTTCCTTGAAATCCGCAATGGGAGACTTCTTGGAGCTACGCAGCTTACCGTGACAAAGGAAGTATCCCTAGATAAAAATGACAGATGCTTCCTCAGAAATTTCTTTCAGAAACGTGACTTCATCTGACCGAGTTACATCACTGTTTCTTGGAGCCGTTTCCCAGCACTGTTTATGTGGATTCTGAGAACTGATATTTCGGATGGGTTTGGAGAGTGTGGGGAGAAAGGGATTATCCTCCGAGAAAAAGCAGGGTGCAGCTTTCTGAGAAACAGCTTTGTGAGGTGTGAGTTTATTTCAAAGGCTTTCACCACTCTTGAGAGCACACGGAGGGATATGGTGAGAAAAGAAAGGTCCTCAGATAAAAACTGGAAAGAAGCCTTCGGAGAAACTGCATTGTGACATGTGAAAGCGACTCCTAGAATTCCACGCAACTTTTAAATGACCCGTTTGCTAACACTGTTTGATTGCAATATGCACTGGGCTACTTCTCAGGGCAATGAAGCTAACGGTGACCAAGTAGATATCGTAAATGAAAACTGGAAAGAAGCTTTGTGAGAAACTTTTCAGTGAAACGTGAATTCATCTCACAGAGTTCTCACTTAGTCTTCACGAAGCAGTTTGCTAACACCGTTTTCGTGGAATCTGCATAGTACTATCTGGGAGCGCATTGAGGGCCCACGGTGAAAACGGAAACATCCTCAGATCGTAACGGGAAAGAAGCTCTCTCCGAAATTGCTTTGTGATGTGTCAGTTCACCACACAGAGATTCACATTCCCGTCTTGTAGCCCTTTGCCAGCACTGTTTCCCTGGTTTCTGCAAAGTGATATTTGGGAGCTCATTGAGGGCTACGGGGAAAAGGAAATAGCCTCAGATAAAAACTGGAAGGAAGCGTTCTGAGAAACTGCATTGCGATGTGTGACTGCAACTCACAGAGTGACACTTGTCTCTTCAGTGACCAGTTTGCTCACACAGTTTCCTTGAAATCTGCCTTGGGATGCTTCTTAGCGCAATGAAGCTTACGGTGACAAAGGAAATCTCCTCAGAAAAAATTAAAAGAAGCTTTCTTAGAAAATGGTTTGCGATGTGTGAAATCATCTCCCAGCGTTACATCGGCGTTTCGTGGGGCCGTCGTTTAACACTGTCTCTCAGGAACCCGAGAAGGGCTACTTTGGATGGAATTAAGGCCTACGCTGATGAAGGACATATCCCCCATTACAAACGTGAGAGAAGCTTTGTGAGACACTTCTCTGTGATACGTGAATTCAACACATATAGTTACAGCTGAATCTTCATGAAGTAGTTTGCCACCACTGTTTTCCGGGAATCTGCAAAGTGATATTTGGGGGCGCATTCAGGGCCCATGGTGCAAAAGAAAACATCCTCAGACGATAACTAGAAAGAAGCTGACTCAGACATTGCTTTGTGATGTTGAATTCCCCACACGGAGCTTCACCTTTACCATCTTGTAGCAGTATGCTAACACTGTTTTCATGGATTCCGTAAAGTGATATTTGGGAGCTCTTTGAGGCCTATGGTGAAAAGGGAAATATCCTCAGACACAAACAAGAAAGAAGTGTTTTGAGAAACGGCGTTGGGATGTGTGAATGCAATTCACGGAGTTACAGTTTTCACTTCAGTGATCAACTTGCTAACACAGTTTTCCTGAAATCTGCCATGGCATATTTCTTAGCGCAATGAAGCTTACAGAGGACATAACCTCAGATCAAATGAGAAAGAAGCTGTCTTAGAAACTGGATCGTGATGTGAGAATTCATCTCACAGAGTTACACACCCCTTTCGTGGAAGAGTCATTTAACACTGTCTTTGAGGAACCTCAGAAGGGCTACTTTGGTTCGAATTCAGGCCTAAGCTGAAATACCCTCGATGCAAAACATGAGCGAAGCTGTGTGAGAAACTTCTCTGTGATACGTGAATTCATCACACAAGGTTACAACTGAGTCTTCAGGAAGCAGTTTGCTAACACCGTTTTCGTGGAATCTGCAAAGTGATATTTGGGGGCGCTGAGGCCCATAGTGAACACGGAAACATCCTCCGATATTAACTAGAAAGAAGCAGTCTCAGAAATTGCTCTGTGATGTTGAATCCAGCACACAGAGATTCACCTCTACCTTCTTGTAGCAGTTTGCTAACACTGTTGCCGTGGATTCTGCAAAGTGATCTTTGGGAGCTCATTGTGGGCTACGGGGAAAAGAAAATATCCTCAGATAAGAAGCAGAAAGAAGCTTTCTGAGAAACTGCATTGCGGTGTGTGAATGCACCTCACGGAGTTACACTCTTCTCTTCAGTGATCAGTTTGCCAACACCGTTTTCTTGAAGTTACCGATGAGATACTTCTCAGCGCTAGCAGCTTACGGTGCAAAGGAAATATCCTCAGATAAGAAATGAAAGAAGCTTCCTCGGGAATTGCTTTTAGATACGAGACTTCAGCTCCCAGAGTTACATCACTGTGTCTTGGAGCCGTTTCCTAGCACTGTTTTTGTGGATTCTGAGAACTGATAATTTCGGATGGGAACTGATAATTTCGGCTGGGAGGCAGGAACTATCCTCCGAGAAAAAGCGGAAGGAAGCTTTCTGAGAAACTGCTTTGTGATGTGTGAATTCATTTCAAAGGGTTACACCACTCTTTCATGAGGAGTTTGCTAGCACTGTGTTTGTAGAATCTCACGAGTGATATCTTGGATAGCGTTGAATCCCATGGTGAATCATGAAATCTCCTCAGACAAATCTGCAGACAGTCCTCCTCTGAAACTCCTTTGCTGTGGGGGACTTCGGCTCACAGAGTTCTACCATTGTTTCCCTAGAGACGCTTGCTAACAGTGTTTTTGCAGAATCTGCTCTAAGACACACAGTGGGGCTCCGAGACCACAAATAACCTCAGCTCGAAAACGAAAAATAGAAGCTTTCTGAGAAACTGCTTTCTGATGTGTGACTTCAACTCACTGAATTACACCTGCGTTTCATGGAGCCGTTGGCTACCCCCGTTTCTGTGGAATCTGGAAACTGATATTTCAGACCCCTTTGAGTACTACAGGGCCAAAGGAAATATTCTCCGTTACAAAGGAGAAAGAAGCTTTCTGGGAAACTTCTTTGTGATCTATGAATTCATCTCACAGAATTGCAGCTTTCTCCTAATGAAGCCCTTCACGAAGACAGTTCTCGTGGAATTTGCAGTGATATTTGGGAGCTCACTGAGGGCTCCGGTGAAAAGGAAATAGCCTCAGATGCACACTGGAAAGAAGCTTTGTGAGAAACTGCATTGCGCTGTGTGAGTGCACCTCCCAGAGTTACACTTTTCAGTGATGAGATTGACAAGACCGTTTCCTTGAAATCCGCAATGGGAGACTTCTTGGAGCTACGCAGCTTACTGTGAAAAAGGAAGTATCCCTAGATAAAAATGACAGAAGCTGCCTCAGAAATTGCTTTCAGATACGTGACTTCATCTGACCGAGTTACATCACTGTTTCTTGGAGCCGTTTCCCAGCACTGTTTATGTGGATTCTGAGAACTGATTTCGGATGGGTTTGGAGAGTGTGGGGAGAAAGGGATTATCCTCCGAGAAAAAGCAGTGTGCAGCTTTCTGAGAAACAGCTTTGTGACGTGTGAGTTCATTTCAAAGGCTTTCACCACTCTTGGGAGCACACGGAGGGATATGGTGAGAAAAGAAAGGTCCTCAGATAAAAACTGGAAAGAAGCCTTCGGAGAAACTGCATTGTGACATGTGAATGCGACTCCTAGACTTCCACGCAACTTTTCACTGACCCGTTTGCTAACACTGTTTGATTGCAATATGCACTGGGCTACTTCTCAGTGCAATGAAGCTTACGGTTTCCCAGGAAATATCGTCAATGAAAACTGGCAAGAAGCTTTGTGAGAAACTTCTCAGTGAAACGTGAATTCATCTCACAGAGTTCCCACTTAGTCTTCACGAAGCAGTTTGTTAACACCGTTTTCGTGGAATCTGCATAGTACTATCTGGGAGCGCATTGAGGGCCCACGGTGAAAACGGAAACATCCTCAGATCGTAACGAGAAAGAAGCTGTCTCCGAAATTGCTTTGTGATGTGTCAGTTCACCACACAGAGATTCACCTTCCCTTCTTGTAGCCCTTTGCCAGCACTGTCTTCCTGGATTCTGCAAAGTGATATTTGGGAGCTCATTGAGGGCTACGGGTAAAAGGAAATTGCCTCAGATAAAAACTGGAAGGAAGCGATTTGAGAAACTGCCTTGCTATGTGTGAATTGAAATCACGGAGTGACACTTGTCTCTTCAGTGACCAGTTTGCTCACACAGTTTCCTTGAAATCTGCCTTGGGATGCTTCTTAGCGCAATGAATCTTACGGTGACAAAGGAAATCTCCTCAGAAAACATTAAAAGAAGCTTTCTTAGAAACTGGTTTGCGATGTGTGAAATCATCTCCCAGCGTTACATCGGTGTTTCATGGGGCAATCGTTTAACACTGTCTCTCAGGAACCCGAGAAGGGCTACTTTGCATGCAATTGAGGCCTACGCTGATGAAGGACATATCCCCCATTAAAAACGTGAGAGAAGCTTTGTGAGACACTTCTCTGTGCTACGTGAATTCAACACATAGAGTTACAGCTGAATCTTCAGGAAGCAGTTTGCCACCACTGTTTTTCGGGAATCTTCAAAGTGATATTTGGGGGCGCATTCAGGGCCCATGGTGCAAAAGGAAACATCCTCAGACGATAACTAGAAAGATGCTGACTCAGACATTGTTTTGTGATGTTGAATTCCCCACACGGAGCTTCACCTTTACCATCTTGTAGCAGTATGCTAACACTGTTTTCATGGATTCTGCAAAGGGATATTTGGGAGCTCATTGAGGCCTATGGTGAAAAGGGAAATATCCTCAGACACAGACAAGAAAGAAGTGTTTTGAGAAACGGCGTTGGGATGTGTGAATGCAACTCACGGAGTTACAGTTTTCTCTTCAGTGATCAACTTGCTAACACAGTTTTCCTGAAATCTGCCATGGCATATTTCTTAGCGCAATGAAGCTTACAGAGGACATAGCCTCAGATAAAATGAGAAAGAAGCTGTCTTAGAAACTGGATCGTGATGTGAGAACTCATCTCACAGAGTTACACACCCCTTTCGTGGAAGAGTCATTTAACACTGTCTTTGAGGAACCTGAGAAGGGCTACTTTGGTTCGAATTCAGGCCTACGCTGAAATACCCTCGATGCAAAACGTGAGCGGAGCTGCGTGAGAAACTTCTCTGTGATACGTGAATTCATCACACAGAGTTACAACTGAGTCTTCAGGAAGCAGTTTGCTAACACCGTTTTCGTGGAATCTGCAAAGTGATATTTGGGGGCGCATTGAGGCCCATAGTGAACACGGAAACATCCTCCGATATTAACTAGAAAGAAGCAGTCTCAGAAATTGCTCTGTGATGTTGAATCCACCACACAGAGATTCACCTTTACCTTCTTGTAGCAGTTTGCTAACACTGTTCCCGTGGATTCTGCAAAGTGATCTTTGGGAGCTCATTGTGGGCTACGGGGAAAAGAAAATCTCCTCAGATAAGAAGCGGAAAGAAGCTTTCTGAGAAACTGCATTGCGGTGTGTGAATGCACCTCACGGAGTTACACTCTTCTCTTCAGTGATCAGTTTGCCAACACCGTTTTCTTGAAGTTTGCGATGAGATACTTCTCAGCGCTAGCAGCTTACGGTGACAAAGGAAATATCCTCAGATAAGAAATGAAAGAAGCTTCCTAGGGAATTGCTTTCAGATACGAGACTTCAGCTCCCAGAGTTACATCACTGTGTCTTGGAGCCGTTTCCTAGCACTGTTTTTGTGGATTCTGAGAACTGATAGTTTTGGATGGGAACTGATAATTTCGGATGGGAGGCAGGAACTATCCTCCGAGAAAAAGCGGAAGGAAGCTTTCTGAGAAACTGCTTTGTGATGTGTGAATTCATTTCAAAGGGTTACACCACTCTTTCATGAGGAGTTTGCTAGCACTGTGTTTGTAGAATCTCACGAGTGATATCTTGGATAGCGTTGAATCCCATGGTGAATCATGAAATCTCCTCAGACCAATGTGCAGAGAGGCCTCCTCTGAAACTCCTTTGCTGTGGGTGACTTCGGCTCACAGAGTTCTACCATTGTTTCCCTTGAGACGCTTGCTAACAGTGTTTTCGCAGAATCTGCTCTAAGACACACAGTGGGGCTCCGAGAACACAAATAACCTCAGCTCGAAAACGAGAAATAGAAGCTTTCTGAGAAACTGCTTTGTGATGTGTGACTTCAACTCACTGAATTACACCTGCCTTTCATGGAGCCGTTGGCTACCCCCGTTTCTGTGGAATCTGGAAACTGATATTTCAGACCCATTTGAGGACTACGGGGCCAAAGGAAATATCCTCCGTTACAAAGGAGAAAGAAGCTTTCTGAGAAACTTCTTTGTGATCTGTGAATTCATCTCACAGAATTGCAGCTTTCTCCTAATGAAGCCCTTCGCGAAGACTGTTCTCGTGGAATTTGCAAAGTGATATTTGGGAGCTCACTGAGGGCTCCGGTGAAAAGGAAATAGCCTCAGATGCACGCTGGAAAGAAGCTTTGTGAGAAACTGCATTGCGCTGTGTGAGTGCACCTCCCAGAGTTACACTTTTCAGTGATGAGATTGACAAGACCGTTTCCTTGAAATCCGCAATGGGAGACTTCTTGGAGCTACGCAGCTTACTGTGAAAAAGGAAGTATCCCTAGATAAAAATGACAGAAGTTTTCTCAGAAATTGCTTTCAGATACGTGACTTCATCTGACCGAGTTACATCACTGTTTCTTGGAGCCGTTTCCCAGCACTGTTTATGTGGATTCTGAGAACTGATATTTCGGATGGGTTTGGAGAGTGTGGGGAGAAAGGGATTATCCTCCGAGAAAAAGCAGGGTGCAGCTTTCTGAGAAACAGCTTTGTGACGTGTGAGTTCATTTCAAAGGCTTTCACCACTCTTGGGAGCACACGGAGGGATATGGTGAGAAAAGAAAGGTCCTCAGATAAAAACTGGAAAGAAGCCTTCGGAGAAACTGCATTGTGACATGTGAATGCAACTCCTAGAATTCCACGCAACTTTTCACTGACCCGTTTGCTAACACTGTTTGATTGCAATATGCACTGGGCTACTTCTCAGTGCAATGAAGCTTACGGTTTCCCAGGAAATATCGTAAATGAAAACTGGCAAGAAGCTTTGTGAGAAACTTCTCAGTGAAACGTGAATTCATCTCACAGAGTTCCCACTTAGTCTTCACGAAGCAGTTTGCTAACACCGTTTTCGTGGAATCTGCATAGTACTATCTGGGAGCGCATTGAGGGCCCACGGTGAAAACGGAAACATCCTCAGATCGTAACGAGAAAGAAGCTGTCTCCGAAATTGCTTTGCGATGTGTCAGTTCACCACACAGAGATTCACCTTCCCTTCTTGTAGCCCTTTGCCAGCACTGTCTCCCTGGATTCTGCAAAGTGATATTTGGGAGCTCATTGAGGGCTACGGGGAAAAGGAAATTGCCTCAGATAAAAACTGGAAGGAAGCGATTTGAGAAACTGCCTTGCTATGTGTGAATTGAAATCACGGAGTGACACTTGTCTCTTCAGTGACCAGTTTGCTCACACAGTTTCCTTGAAATCTGCCTTGGGATGCTTCTTAGCGCAATGAATCTTACGGTGACAAAGGAAATCTCCTCAGAAAACATTAAAAGAAGCTTTCTTAGAAACTGGTTTGCGATGTGTGAAATCATCTCCCAGCGTTACATCGGTGTTTCGTGGGGCAGTCGTTTAACACTGTCTCTCAGGAACCCGAGAAGGGCTACTTTGCATGCAATTGAGGCCTACGCTGATGAAGGACATATCCCCCATTAAAAACGTGAGAGAAGCTTTGTGAGACACTTCTCTGTGCTACGTGAATTCAACACATAGAGTTACAGCTGAATCTTCAGGAAGCAGTTTGCCACCACTGTTTTCCGGGAATCTGCAAAGTGATATTTGGGGGCGCATTCAGGGCCCATGGTGCAAAAGGAAACATCCTCAGACGATAACTAGAAAGAAGCTGACTCAGACATTGCTTTGTGATGTTGAATTCCCCACACGGAGCTTCACCTTTACCATCTTGTAGCAGTATGCTAACACTGTTTTCATGGATTCCGCAAAGGGATATTTGGGAGCTCATTGAGGCCTAGGGTGAAAAGGGAAATATCCTCAGACACAAACAAGAAAGAAGTGTTTTGAGAAACGGCGTTGGGATGTGTGAATGCAACTCACGGAGTTACAGTTTTCTCTTCAGTGATCAACTTGCTAACACAGTTTTCCTGAAATCTGCCATGGCATATTTCTTAGCGCAATGAAGCTTACAGAGGTCATAGCCTCAGATAAAATGAGAAAGAAGCTGTCTTAGAAACTGGATCGTGATGTGAGAATTAATCTCACAGAGTTACACACCCCTTTCGTGGAAAAGTCATTTAACACTGTCTTTGAGGAACCTCAGAAGGGCTACTTTGCTTCGAATTCAGGCCTACGCTGAAATACCCTCGATGCAAAACGTGAGCGAAGCTGTGTGAGAAACTTCTCTGTGATACGTGAATTCATCACACAGAGTTACAACTGAGTCTTCAGGAAGCCGTTTGCTAACATCGTTTTCGTGGAATCTGCAAAGTGATATTTGGGGGCGCATTGAGGCCCATAGTGAACACGGAAACATCCTCCGATATTAACTAGAAAGAAGCAGTCTCAGAAATTGCTCTGTGATGTTGAATCCACCACACAGAGATTCACCTTTACCTTCTTGTAGCAGTTTGCTAACACTGTTGCCGTGGATTCTGCAAAGTGATCTTTGGGAGCTCATTGTGGGCTACGGGGAAAAGAAAATCTCCTCAGATAAGAAGCGGAAAGAAGCTTTCTGAGAAACTGCATTGCGGTGTGTGAATGCACCTCACGGAGTTACACTCTTCTCTTCAGTGATCAGTTTGCCAACACCGTTTTCTTGAAGTTTGCGATGAGATACTTCTCAGCGCTAGCAGCTTACGGTGACAAAGGAAATATCCTCAGATAAGAAATGAAAGAAGCTTCCTAGGGAATTGCTTTCAGATACGAGGCTTCAGCTCCCAGAGTTACATCACTGTGTCTTGGAGCCGTTTCCTAGCACTGTTTTTGTGGATTCTGAGAACTGATAGTTTTGGATGGGAACTGATAATTTCGGATGGGAGGCAGGAACTATCCTCCGAGAAAAAGCGGAAGGAAGCTTTCTGAGAAACTGCTTTGTGATGTGTGAATTCATTTCAAAGGGTTACACCACTCTTTCATGAGGAGTTTGCTAGCACTGTGTTTGTAGAATCTCACGAGTGATATCTTGGATAGCGTTGAATCCCATGGTGAATCATGAAATCTCCTCAGACCAATGTGCAGAGAGGCCTCCTCTGAAACTCCTTTGCTGTGGGTGACTTCGGCTCACAGAGTTCTACCATTGTTTCCCTTGAGACGCTTGCTAACAGTGTTTTCGCAGAATCTGCTCTAAGACACACAGTGGGGCTCCGAGAACACAAATAACCTCAGCTCGAAAACGAGAAATACAAGCTTTCTGAGAAACTGCTTTGTGATGTGTGACTTCAACTCACTGAATTACACCTGCGTTTCATGGAGCCGTTGGCTACCCCCGTTTCTGTGGAATCTGGAAACTGATATTTCAGACCCCTTTGAGGACTACGGGGCCAAAGGAAATATCCTCCGTTACAAAGGAGAAAGAAGCTTTCTGAGAAACTTCTTTGTGATCTGTGAATTCATCTCACAGAATTGCAGCTTTCTCCTAATGAAGCCCTTCGCGAAGACTGTTCTCGTGGAATTTGCAAAGTGATATTTGGGAGCTCACTGAGGGCTCCGGTGAAAAGGAAATAGCCTCAGATGCACGCTGGAAAGAAGCTTTGTGAGAAACTGCATTGCGCTGTGTGAGTGCACCTCCCAGAGTTACACTTTTCAGTGATGAGATTGACAAGACCGTTTCCTTGAAATCCGCAATGGGAGACTTCTTGGAGCTACGCAGCTTACTGTGAAAAAGGAAGTATCCCTAGATAAAAATGACAGAAGTTTTCTCAGAAATTGCTTTCAGATACGTGACTTCATCTGACCGAGTTACATCACTGTTTCTTGGAGCCGTTTCCCAGCACTGTTTATGTGGATTCTGAGAACTGATATTTCGGATGGGTTTGGAGAGTGTGGGGAGAAAGGGATTATCCTCCGAGAAAAAGCAGGGTGCAGCTTTCTGAGAAACAGCTTTGTGACGTGTGAGTTCATTTCAAAGGCTTTCACCACTCTTGGGAGCACACGGAGGGATATGGTGAGAAAAGAAAGGTCCTCAGATAAAAACTGGAAAGAAGCCTTCGGAGAAACTGCATTGTGACATGTGAATGCAACTCCTAGAATTCCACGCAACTTTTCACTGACCCGTTTGCTAACACTGTTTGATTGCAATATGCACTGGGCTACTTCTCAGTGCAATGAAGCTTACGGTTTCCCAGGAAATATCGTAAATGAAAACTGGCAAGAAGCTTTGTGAGAAACTTCTCAGTGAAACGTGAATTCATCTCACAGAGTTCCCACTTAGTCTTCACGAAGCAGTTTGCTAACACCGTTTTCGTGGAATCTGCATAGTACTATCTGGGAGCGCATTGAGGGCCCACGGTGAAAACGGAAACATCCTCAGATCGTAACGAGAAAGAAGCTGTCTCCGAAATTGCTTTGCGATGTGTCAGTTCACCACACAGAGATTCACCTTCCCTTCTTGTAGCCCTTTGCCAGCACTGTCTCCCTGGATTCTGCAAAGTGATATTTGGGAGCTCATTGAGGGCTACGGGGAAAAGGAAATTGCCTCAGATAAAAACTGGAAGGAAGCGATTTGAGAAACTGCCTTGCTATGTGTGAATTGAAATCACGGAGTGACACTTGTCTCTTCAGTGACCAGTTTGCTCACACAGTTTCCTTGAAATCTGCCTTGGGATGCTTCTTAGCGCAATGAATCTTACGGTGACAAAGGAAATCTCCTCAGAAAACATTAAAAGAAGCTTTCTTAGAAACTGGTTTGCGATGTGTGAAATCATCTCCCAGCGTTACATCGGTGTTTCGTGGGGCAGTCGTTTAACACTGTCTCTCAGGAACCCGAGAAGGGCTACTTTGCATGCAATTGAGGCCTACGCTGATGAAGGACATATCCCCCATTAAAAACGTGAGAGAAGCTTTGTGAGACACTTCTCTGTGCTACGTGAATTCAACACATAGAGTTACAGCTGAATCTTCAGGAAGCAGTTTGCCACCACTGTTTTCCGGGAATCTGCAAAGTGATATTTGGGGGCGCATTCAGGGCCCATGGTGCAAAAGGAAACATCCTCAGACGATAACTAGAAAGAAGCTGACTCAGACATTGCTTTGTGATGTTGAATTCCCCACACGGAGCTTCACCTTTACCATCTTGTAGCAGTATGCTAACACTGTTTTCATGGATTCCGCAAAGGGATATTTGGGAGCTCATTGAGGCCTAGGGTGAAAAGGGAAATATCCTCAGACACAAACAAGAAAGAAGTGTTTTGAGAAACGGCGTTGGGATGTGTGAATGCAACTCACGGAGTTACAGTTTTCTCTTCAGTGATCAACTTGCTAACACAGTTTTCCTGAAATCTGCCATGGCATATTTCTTAGCGCAATGAAGCTTACAGAGGTCATAGCCTCAGATAAAATGAGAAAGAAGCTGTCTTAGAAACTGGATCGTGATGTGAGAATTAATCTCACAGAGTTACACACCCCTTTCGTGGAAAAGTCATTTAACACTGTCTTTGAGGAACCTCAGAAGGGCTACTTTGCTTCGAATTCAGGCCTACGCTGAAATACCCTCGATGCAAAACGTGAGCGAAGCTGTGTGAGAAACTTCTCTGTGATACGTGAATTCATCACACAGAGTTACAACTGAGTCTTCAGGAAGCCGTTTGCTAACATCGTTTTCGTGGAATCTGCAAAGTGATATTTGGGGGCGCATTGAGGCCCATAGTGAACACGGAAACATCCTCCGATATTAACTAGAAAGAAGCAGTCTCAGAAATTGCTCTGTGATGTTGAATCCACCACACAGAGATTCACCTTTACCTTCTTGTAGCAGTTTGCTAACACTGTTGCCGTGGATTCTGCAAAGTGATCTTTGGGAGCTCATTGTGGGCTACGGGGAAAAGAAAATCTCCTCAGATAAGAAGCGGAAAGAAGCTTTCTGAGAAACTGCATTGCGGTGTGTGAATGCACCTCACGGAGTTACACTCTTCTCTTCAGTGATCAGTTTGCCAACACCGTTTTCTTGAAGTTTGCGATGAGATACTTCTCAGCGCTAGCAGCTTACGGTGACAAAGGAAATATCCTCAGATAAGAAATGAAAGAAGCTTCCTAGGGAATTGCTTTCAGATACGAGACTTCAGCTCCCAGAGTTACATCACTGTGTCTTGGAGCCGTTTCCTAGCACTGTTTTTGTGGATTCTGAGAACTGATAGTTTTGAATGGGAACTGATAATTACGGATGGGAGGCAGGAACTATCCTCCGAGAAAAAGCGGAAGGAAGCTTTCTGAGAAACTGCTTTGTGATGTGTGAATTCATTTCAAAGGGTTACACCACTCTTTCATGAGGAGTTTGCTAGCACTGTGTTTGTAGAATCTCACGAGTGATATCTTGGATAGCGTTGAATCCCATGGTGAATCATGAAATCTCCTCAGACCAATGTGCAGAGAGGCCTCCTCTGAAACTCCTTTGCTGTGGGTGACTTCGGCTCACAGAGTTCTACCATTGTTTCCCTTGAGACGCTTGCTAACAGTGTTTTCGCAGAATCTGCTCTAAGACACACAGTGGGGCTCCGAGACCACAAATAACCTCAGCTCGAAAACGAGAAATAGAAGCTTTCTGAGAAACTGCTTTGTGATGTGTGACTTCAACTCACTGAATTACACCTGCGTTTCATGGAGCCGTTGGCTACCCCCATTTCTGTGGAATCTGGAAACTGATATTTCAGACCCATTTGAGGACTACGGGGCCAAAGGAAATATCCTCCGTTACAAAGGAGAAAGAAGCTTTCTGAGAAACTTCTTTGTGATCTGTGAATTCATCTCACAGAATTGCAGCTTTCTCCTAATGAAGCCCTTCGCGAAGACTGTTCTCGTGGAATTTGCAAAGTGATATTTGGGAGCTCACTGAGGGCTCCGGTGAAAAGGAAATAGCCTCAGATGCACGCTGGAAAGAAGCTTTGTGAGAAACTGCATTGCGCTGTGTGAGTGCACCTCCCAGAGTTACACTTTTCAGTGATGAGATTGACAAGACCGTTTCCTTGAAATCCGCAATGGGAGACTTCTTGGAGCTACGCAGCTTACTGTGAAAAAGGAAGTATCCCTAGATAAAAATGACAGAAGTTTTCTCAGAAATTGCTTTCAGATACGTGACTTCATCTGACCGAGTTACATCACTGTTTCTTGGAGCCGTTTCCCAGCACTGTTTATGTGGATTCTGAGAACTGATATTTCGGATGGGTTTGGAGAGTGTGGGGAGAAAGGGATTATCCTCCGAGAAAAAGCAGGGTGCAGCTTTCTGAGAAACAGCTTTGTGACGTGTGAGTTCATTTCAAAGGCTTTCACCACTCTTGGGAGCACACGGAGGGATATGGTGAGAAAAGAAAGGTCCTCAGATAAAAACTGGAAAGAAGCCTTCGGAGAAACTGCATTGTGACATGTGAATGCAACTCCTAGAATTCCACGCAACTTTTCACTGACCCGTTTGCTAACACTGTTTGATTGCAATATGCACTGGGCTACTTCTCAGTGCAATGAAGCTTACGGTTTCCCAGGAAATATCGTAAATGAAAACTGGCAAGAAGCTTTGTGAGAAACTTCTCAGTGAAACGTGAATTCATCTCACAGAGTTCCCACTTAGTCTTCACGAAGCAGTATGCTAACACCGTTTTCGTGGAATCTGCATAGTACTATCTGGGAGCGCATTGAGGGCCCACGGTGAAAACGGAAACATCCTCAGATCGTAACGAGAAAGAAGCTGTCTCCGAAATTGCTTTGCGATGTGTCAGTTCACCACACAGAGATTCACCTTCCCTTCTTGTAGCCCTTTGCCAGCACTGTCTCCCTGGATTCTGCAAAGTGATATTTGGGAGCTCATTGAGGGCTACGGGGAAAAGGAAATTGCCTCAGATAAAAACTGGAAGGAAGCGATTTGAGAAACTGCCTTGCTATGTGTGAATTGAAATCACGGAGTGACACTTGTCTCTTCAGTGACCAGTTTGCTCACACAGTTTCCTTGAAATCTGCCTTGGGATGCTTCTTAGCGCAATGAATCTTACGGTGACAAAGGAAATCTCCTCAGAAAACATTAAAAGAAGCTTTCTTAGAAACTGGTTTGCGATGTGTGAAATCATCTCCCAGCGTTACATCGGTGTTTCGTGGGGCAGTCGTTTAACACTGTCTCTCAGGAACCCGAGAAGGGCTACTTTGCATGCAATTGAGGCCTACGCTGATGAAGGACATATCCCCCATTAAAAACGTGAGAGAAGCTTTGTGAGACACTTCTCTGTGCTACGTGAATTCAACACATAGAGTTACAGCTGAATCTTCAGGAAGCAGTTTGCCACCACTGTTTTCCGGGAATCTGCAAAGTGATATTTGGGGGCGCATTCAGGGCCCATGGTGCAAAAGGAAACATCCTCAGACGATAACTAGAAAGAAGCTGACTCAGACATTGCTTTGTGATGTTGAATTCCCCACACGGAGCTTCACCTTTACCATCTTGTAGCAGTATGCTAACACTGTTTTCATGGATTCCGCAAAGGGATATTTGGGAGCTCATTGAGGCCTAGGGTGAAAAGGGAAATATCCTCAGACACAAACAAGAAAGAAGTGTTTTGAGAAACGGCGTTGGGATGTGTGAATGCAACTCACGGAGTTACAGTTTTCTCTTCAGTGATCAACTTGCTAACACAGTTTTCCTGAAATCTGCCATGGCATATTTCTTAGCGCAATGAAGCTTACAGAGGTCATAGCCTCAGATAAAATGAGAAAGAAGCTGTCTTAGAAACTGGATCGTGATGTGAGAATTAATCTCACAGAGTTACACACCCCTTTCGTGGAAAAGTCATTTAACACTGTCTTTGAGAAACCTCAGAAGGGCTACTTTGCTTCGAATTCAGGCCTACGCTGAAATACCCTCGATGCAAAACGTGAGCGAAGCTGTGTGAGAAACTTCTCTGTGATACGTGAATTCATCACACAGAGTTACAACTGAGTCTTCAGGAAGCCGTTTGCTAACATCGTTTTCGTGGAATCTGCAAAGTGATATTTGGGGGCGCATTGAGGCCCATAGTGAACACGGAAACATCCTCCGATATTAACTAGAAAGAAGCAGTCTCAGAAATTGCTCTGTGATGTTGAATCCACCACACAGAGATTCACCTTTACCTCCTTGTAGCAGTTTGCTAACACTGTTGCCGTGGATTCTGCAAAGTGATCTTTGGGAGCTCATTGTGGGCTACGGGGAAAAGAAAATCTCCTCAGATAAGAAGCGGAAAGAAGCTTTCTGAGAAACTGCATTGTGGTCTGTGAATGCACCTCACGGAGTTACACTCTTCTCTTCAGTGATCAGTTTGCCAACACCGTTTTCTTGAAGTTTGCGATGAGATACTTCTCAGTGCTAGCAGCTTATGGTGACAAAGGAAATATCCTCAGATAAGAAATGAAAGAAGCTTCCTCTGGAATTGCTTTCAGATACGAGACTTCAGCTCCCAGAGTTACATCACTGTGTCTTGGAGCCGTTTCCTAGCACTGTTTTTGTGGATTCTGAGAACTGATAATTTCGGATGGGAACTGATAATTTCGGCTGGGAGGCAGGAACTATCCTCTGAGAAAAAGCGGAAGGAAGCTTTCTGAGAAACTGCTTTGTGATGTGTGAATTCATTTCAAAGGGTTACACCACTCTTTCATGAGGAATTTGCTAGCACTGTGTTTGTAGAATCTCACGAGTGATATCTTGGATAGCGTTGAATCCCATGGTGAATCATGAAATCTCCACAGACCAATCTGCAGACAGGTCTCCTCTGAAACTCCTTTGCTGTGGGTGACTTCGGCTCACAGAGTTCTACCGTTGTTTCCCTTGAGACGCTTGCTAACAGTGTTTTTGCAGAATCTGCTCTAAGACACACAGTGGGGCTCCGAGAACACAAATAACCTCAGCTCGAAATCGAAAAATAGAAGCTTTCTGAGAAACTGCTTTGTGATGTGTAACTTCAACTCACTGAATTACACCTGCGTTTCATGGAGCCGTTGGCTACCCCCGTTTCTGTGGAATCTGGAAATTGATATTTCAGACCCCTTTGACGACTACGGGACCAAAGGAAATATCCTCCGTTACAAAGGAGAAAGAAGCTTTCTGAGAAACTTCTTTGTGATCTGTGAATTCATCTCAGAGAATTGCAGCTTTCTCCTAATGAAGCCCTTCGCAAAGACTGTTCTCGTGGAATTTGCAAAGTGATATTTGGGAGCCCACTGAGGGCTCCGGTGAAAAGGAAATGGCCTCAGATGCACACTGGAAAGAAGCTTTGTGAGAAACTGCATTGCGCTATGTGAGTGCACCTCCCAGAGTTACACTTTTCAGTGATGAGTTTGACAAGACCGTTTCCTTGAAATCCTCAATGGGAGACTTCTTGGAGCTACGCAGCTTTCCGTGACAAAGGAAGTATCCCTAGATAAAAATGACAGAAGCTTCCTCAGAAATTGCTTTCAGATACGTGACTTCATCTGACTGAGTTACATCACTGTTTCTTGGATCCGTTTCCCAGCACTATTTATGTGGATTCTGAGAACTGATATTTCGGATGGGTTTGGCGAGTGTGGGGAGAAAGGGATTATCCTCCGAGAAAAAGTGGGTGCAGCTTTCTGAGAAACAGCCTTGTGACGTGTGAGTTCATTTCAAAGGCTTTCACCACTCTTGGGAGCACACGGAGGGATATGGTGAGAAAAGAAAGGTCCTCAGATAAAAACTGGAAAGAAGCCTTCGGAGAAACTGCATTGTGACATGTGAATGCGACTCCTAGACTTCCACGCAACTTTTCACTGACCCGTTTGCTAACACTGTTTGATTGCAATATGCACTGGGCTACTTCTCAGCGCAATGAACCTTACGGTGACCAAGGAGATATCGTAAATGAAAACTGGAAAGAATCTTTGTGAGAAACTTCTCAGTGAAACGTGAATTCATCTCACAGAGTTCCCACTTAGTCTTCACGAAGCAGTTTGCTAACACCGTTTTCGTGGAATCTGCATAGTACTATCTGGGAGCGCATTGAGGGCCCACGGTGAAAACGGAAACATCCTCAAATCGTAACGAGAAAGAAGCTGTCTCCGAAATTGCTTTGTGATGAGTCAGCTCACCACACAGAGATTCACCTTCCCTTCTTGTAGCCCTTTGCCAGCACTGTTTCCCTGGATTCTGCAAAGTGATATTTGGGAGCTCATTGAGGGCTACGGGGAAAAGGAAATAGCCTCAGATAAAAACTGGAAGGAAGCGTTCTGAGAAACTGCATTGCGATGTGTGAATGCAGCTCACAGAGTGACACTTGTCTCTTCAGTGACCATTTTGCTCACAAGTTTCCTTGAAATCTGCCTTGGGATGCTTCTTAGCGCAATGAAGCTTACGGTGACAAAGGAAATCTCCTCAGAAAACATTAAAAGAAGCTTTCTTAGAAACTGGTTTGCGATGTGTGAAATCATCTCCCAGCGTTACATCGGCGTTTCGTGGGGCAGTCGTTTAACACTGTCTCTCAGGAACCCGAGAAGGGCTACTTTGCATGCAATTGAGGCCTACGCTGATGAAGGACATATCCCCCATTAAAAACGTGAGAGAAGCTTTGTGAGACACTTCTCTGTGCTACGTGAATTCAACACATAGAGTTACAGCTGAATCTTCAGGAAGCAGTTTGCCACCACTGTTTTTCGGGAATCTTCAAAGTGATATTTGGGGGCGCATTCAGGGCCCATGGTGCAAAAGGAAACATCCTCAGACGATAACTAGAAAGAAGCTGACTCAGACATTGTTTTGTGATGTTGAATTCCCCACACGGAGCTTCACCTTTACCATCTTGTAGCAGTATGCTAACACTGTTTTCATGGATTCTGCAAAGGGATATTTGGGAGCTCATTGAGGCCTATGGTGAAAAGGGAAATATCCTCAGACACAAACAAGAAAGAAGTGTTTTGAGAAACGGCGTTGGGATGTGTGAATGCAATTCACGGAGTTACAGTTTTCACTTCAGTGATCAACTTGCTAACACAGTTTTCCTGAAATCTGCCATGGCATATTTCTTAGCGCAATGAAGCTTACAGAGGACATAGCCTCAGATCAAATGAGAAAGAAGCTGTCTTAGAAACTGGATCGTGATGTGAGAATTCATCTCACAGAGTTACACACCCCTTTCGTGGAAGAGTCATTTAACACTGTCTTTGAGGAACCTCAGAAGGGCTACTTTGGTTCGAATTCAGGCCTAAGCTGAAATACCCTCGATGCAAAACGTGAGCGAAGCTGTGTGAGAAACTTCTCTGTGATACGTGAATTCATCACACAAGGTTACAACTGAGTCTTCAGGAAGCAGTTTGCTAACACCGTTTTCGTGGAATCTGCAAAGTGATATTTGGGGGCGCTGAGGCCCATAGTGAACACGGAAACATCCTCCGATATTAACTAGAAAGAAGCAGTCTCAGAAATTGCTCTGTGATGTTGAATCCAGCACACAGAGATTCACCTCTACCTTCTTGTAGCAGTTTGCTAACACTGTTGCCGTGGATTCTGCAAAGTGATCTTTGGGAGCTCATTGTGGGCTACGGGGAAAAGAAAATATCCTCAGATAAGAAGCAGAAAGAAGCTTTCTGAGAAACTGCATTGCGGTGTGTGAATGCACCTCACGGAGTTACACTCTTCTCTTCAGTGATCAGTTTGCCAACACCGTTTTCTTGAAGTTACCGATGAGATACTTCTCAGCGCTAGCAGCTTACGGTGCAAAGGAAATATCCTCAGATAAGAAATGAAAGAAGCTTCCTCGGGAATTGCTTTCAGATACGAGACTTCAGCTCCCAGAGTTACATCACTGTGTCTTGGAGCCGTTTCCTAGCACTGTTTTTGTGGATTCTGAGAACTGATAATTTCGGATGGGAACTGATAATTTCGGCTGGGAGGCAGGAACTATCCTCCGAGAAAAAGCGGAAGGAAGCTTTCTGAGAAACTGCTTTGTGATGTGTGAATTCATTTCAAAGGGTTACACCACTCTTTCATGAGGAGTTTGCTAGCACTGTGTTTGTAGAATCTCACGAGTGATATCTTGGATAGCGTTGAATCCCATGGTGAATCATGAAATCTCCTCAGACAAATCTGCAGACAGGCCTCCTCTGAAACTCCTTTGCTGTGGGGGACTTCGGCTCACAGAGTTCTACCATTGTTTCCCTAGAGACGCTTGCTAACAGTGTTTTTGCAGAATCTGCTCTAAGACACACAGTGGGGCTCCGAGACCACAAATAACCTCAGCTCGAAAACGAAAAATAGAAGCTTTCTGAGAAACTGCTTTCTGATGTGTGACTTCAACTCACTGAATTACACCTGCGTTTCATGGAGCCGTTGGCTACCCCCGTTTCTGTGGAATCTGGAAACTGATATTTCAGACCCCTTTGAGTACTACAGGGCCAAAGGAAATATTCTCCGTTACAAAGGAGAAAGAAGCTTTCTGAGAAACTTCTTTGTGATCTATGAATTCATCTCACAGAATTGCAGCTTTCTCCTAATGAAGCCCTTCACGAAGACAGTTCTCGTGGAATTTGCAGTGATATTTGGGAGCTCACTGAGGGCTCCGGTGAAAAGGAAATAGCCTCAGATGCACACTGGAAAGAAGCTTTGTGAGAAACTGCATTGCGCTGTGTGAGTGCACCTCCCAGAGTACACTTTTCAGTGATGAGATTGACAAGACCGTTTCCTTGAAATCCGCAATGGGAGACTTCTTGGAGCTACGCAGCTTACTGTGAAAAAGGAAGTATCCCTAGATAAAAATGACAGAAGCTGCCTCAGAAATTGCTTTCAGATACGTGACTTCATCTGACCGAGTTACATCACTGTTTCTTGGAGCCGTTTCCCAGCACTGTTTATGTGGATTCTGAGAACTGATATTTCGGATGGGTTTGGAGAGTGTGGAGAGAAAGGGATTATCCTCCGAGAAAAAGCAGGCTGCAGCTTTCTGAGAAACAGCTTTGTGACGTGTGAGTTCATTTCAAAGGCTTTCACCACTCTTGGGAGCACACGGAGGGATATGGTGAGAAAAGAAAGGTCCTCAGATAAAAACTGGAAAGAAGCCTTCGGAGAAACTGCATTGTGACATGTGAATGCGACTCCTAGACTTCCACGCAACTTTTCACTGACCCGTTTGCTAACACTGTTTGATTGCAATATGCACTGGGCTACTTCTCAGTGCAATGAAGCTTACGGTTTCCCAGGAAATATCGTCAATGAAAACTGGCAAGAAGCTTTGTGAGAAACTTCTCAGTGAAACGTGAATTCATCTCACAGAGTTCCCACTTAGTCTTCACGAAGCAGTTTGTTAACACCGTTTTCGTGGAATCTGCATAGTACTATCTGGGAGCGCATTGAGGGCCCACGGTGAAAACGGAAACATCCTCAGATCGTAACGAGAAAGAAGCTGTCTCCGAAATTGCTTTGTGATGTGTCAGTTCACCACACAGAGATTCACCTTCCCTTCTTGTAGCCCTTTGCCAGCACTGTCTTCCTGGATTCTGCAAAGTGATATTTGGGAGCTCATTGAGGGCTACGGGTAAAAGGAAATTGCCTCAGATAAAAACTGGAAGGAAGCGATTTGAGAAACTGCCTTGCTATGTGTGAATTGAAATCACGGAGTGACACTTGTCTCTTCAGTGACCAGTTTGCTCACACAGTTTCCTTGAAATCTGCCTTGGGATGCTTCTTAGCGCAATGAATCTTACGGTGACAAAGGAAATCTCCTCAGAAAACATTAAAAGAAGCTTTCTTAGAAACTGGTTTGCGATGTGTGAAATCATCTCCCAGCGTTACATCGGTGTTTCGTGGGGCAATCGTTTAACACTGTCTCTCAGGAACCCGAGAAGGGCTACTTTGCATGCAATTGAGGCCTACGCTGATGAAGGACATATCCCCCATTAAAAACGTGAGAGAAGCTTTGTGAGACACTTCTCTGTGCTACGTGAATTCAACACATAGAGTTACAGCTGAATCTTCAGGAAGCAGTTTGCCACCACTGTTTTTCGGGAATCTTCAAAGTGATATTTGGGGGCGCATTCAGGGCCCATGGTGCAAAAGGAAACATCCTCAGACGATAACTAGAAAGATGCTGACTCAGACATTGTTTTGTGATGTTGAATTCCCCACACGGAGCTTCACCTTTACCATCTTGTAGCAGTATGCTAACACTGTTTTCATGGATTCTGCAAAGGGATATTTGGGAGCTCATTGAGGCCTATGGTGAAAAGGGAAATATCCTCAGACACAGACAAGAAAGAAGTGTTTTGAGAAACGGCGTTGGGATGTGTGAATGCAACTCACGGAGTTACAGTTTTCTCTTCAGTGATCAACTTGCTAACACAGTTTTCCTGAAATCTGCCATGGCATATTTCTTAGCGCAATGAAGCTTACAGAGGACATAGCCTCAGATAAAATGAGAAAGAAGCTGTCTTAGAAACTGGATCGTGATGTGAGAACTCATCTCACAGAGTTACACACCCCTTTCGTGGAAGAGTCATTTAACACTGTCTTTGAGGAACCTGAGAAGGGCTACTTTGGTTCGAATTCAGGCCTACGCTGAAATACCCTCGATGCAAAACGTGAGCGGAGCTGCGTGAGAAACTTCTCTGTGATACGTGAATTCATCACACAGAGTTACAACTGAGTCTTCAGGAAGCAGTTTGCTAACACCGTTTTCGTGGAATCTGCAAAGTGATATTTGGGGGCGCATTGAGGCCCATAGTGAACACGGAAACATCCTCCGATATTAACTAGAAAGAAGCAGTCTCAGAAATTGCTCTGTGATGTTGAATCCACCACACAGAGATTCACCTTTACCTTCTTGTAGCAGTTTGCTAACACTGTTGCCGTGGATTCTGCAAAGTGATCTTTGGGAGCTCATTGTGGGCTACGGGGAAAAGAAAATCTCCTCAGATAAGAAGCGGAAAGAAGCTTTCTGAGAAACTGCATTGCGGTGTGTGAATGCACCTCACGGAGTTACACTCTTCTCTTCAGTGATCAGTTTGCCAACACCGTTTTCTTGAAGTTTGCGATGAGATACTTCTCAGCGCTAGCAGCTTACGGTGACAAAGGAAATATCCTCAGATAAGAAATGAAAGAAGCTTCCTAGGGAATTGCTTTCAGATACGAGACTTCAGCTCCCAGAGTTACAACACTGTGTCTTGGAGCCGTTTCCTAGCACTGTTTTTGTGGATTCTGAGAACTGATAGTTTTGGATGGGAACTGATAATTTCGGATGGGAGGCAGGAACTATCCTCCGAGAAAAAGCGGAAGGAAGCTTTCTGAGAAACTGCTTTGTGATGTGTGAATTCATTTCAAAGGGTTACACCACTCTTTCATGAGGAGTTTGCTAGCACTGTGTTTGTAGAATCTCACGAGTGATATCTTGGATAGCGTTGAATCCCATGGTGAATCATGAAATCTCCTCAGACCAATGTGCAGAGAGGCCTCCTCTGAAACTCCTTTGCTGTGGGTGACTTCGGCTCACAGAGTTCTACCATTGTTTCCCTTGAGACGCTTGCTAACAGTGTTTTCGCAGAATCTGCTCTAAGACACACAGTGGGGCTCCGAGACCACAAATAACCTCAGCTCGAAAACGAGAAATAGAAGCTTTCTGAGAAACTGCTTTGTGATGTGTGACTTCAACTCACTGAATTACACCTGCGTTTCATGGAGCCGTTGGCTACCCCCGTTTCTGTGGAATCTGGAAACTGATATTTCAGACCCATTTGAGGACTACGGGGCCAAAGGAAATATCCTCCGTTACAAAGGAGAAAGAAGCTTTCTGAGAAACTTCTTTGTGATCTGTGAATTCATCTCACAGAATTGCAGCTTTCTCCTATTGAAGCCCTTCGCGAAGACTGTTCTCGTGGAATTTGCAAAGTGATATTTGGGAGCTCACTGAGGGCTCCGGTGAAAAGGAAATAGCCTCAGATGCACGCTGGAAAGAAGCTTTTTGAGAAACTGCATTGCGCTGTGTGAGTGCACCTCCCAGAGTTACACTTTTCAGTGATGAGATTGACAAGACCGTTTCCTTGAAATCCGCAATGGGAGACTTCTTGGAGCTACGCAGCTTACTGTGAAAAAGGAAGTATCCCTAGATAAAAATGACAGAAGTTTTCTCAGAAATTGCTTTCAGATACGTGACTTCATCTGACCGAGTTACATCACTGTTTCTTGGAGCCGTTTCCCAGCACTGTTTATGTGGATTCTGAGAACTGATATTTCGGATGGGTTTGGAGAGTGTGGGGAGAAAGGGATTATCCTCCGAGAAAAAGCAGGGTGCAGCTTTCTGAGAAACAGCTTTGTGACGTGTGAGTTCATTTCAAAGGCTTTCACCACTCTTGGGAGCACACGGAGGGATATGGTGAGAAAAGAAAGGTCCTCAGATAAAAACTGGAAAGAAGCCTTCGGAGAAACTGCATTGTGACATGTGAATGCAACTCCTAGAATTCCACGCAACTTTTCACTGACCCGTTTGCTAACACTGTTTGATTGCAATATGCACTGGGCTACTTCTCAGTGCAATGAAGCTTACGGTTTCCCAGGAAATATCGTAAATGAAAACTGGCAAGAAGCTTTGTGAGAAACTTCTCAGTGAAACGTGAATTCATCTCACAGAGTTCCCACTTAGTCTTCACGAAGCAGTTTGCTAACACCGTTTTCGTGGAATCTGCATAGTACTATCTGGGAGCGCATTGAGGGCCCACGGTGAAAACGGAAACATCCTCAGATCGTAACGAGAAAGAAGCTGTCTCCGAAATTGCTTTGCGATGTGTCAGTTCACCACACAGAGATTCACCTTCCCTTCTTGTAGCCCTTTGCCAGCACTGTCTCCCTGGATTCTGCAAAGTGATATTTGGGAGCTCATTGAGGGCTACGGGGAAAAGGAAATTGCCTCAGATAAAAACTGGAAGGAAGCGATTTGAGAAACTGCCTTGCTATGTGTGAATTGAAATCACGGAGTGACACTTGTCTCTTCAGTGACCAGTTTGCTCACACAGTTTCCTTGAAATCTGCCTTGGGATGCTTCTTAGCGCAATGAATCTTACGGTGACAAAGGAAATCTCCTCAGAAAACATTAAAAGAAGCTTTCTTAGAAACTGGTTTGCGATGTGTGAAATCATCTCCCAGCGTTACATCGGTGTTTCGTGGGGCAGTCGTTTAACACTGTCTCTCAGGAACCCGAGAAGGGCTACTTTGCATGCAATTGAGGCCTACGCTGATGAAGGACATATCCCCCATTAAAAACGTGAGAGAAGCTTTGTGAGACACTTCTCTGTGCTACGTGAATTCAACACATAGAGTTACAGCTGAATCTTCAGGAAGCAGTTTGCCACCACTGTTTTCCGGGAATCTGCAAAGTGATATTTGGGGGCGCATTCAGGGCCCATGGTGCAAAAGGAAACATCCTCAGACGATAACTAGAAAGAAGCTGACTCAGACATTGCTTTGTGATGTTGAATTCCCCACACGGAGCTTCACCTTTACCATCTTGTAGCAGTATGCTAACACTGTTTTCATGGATTCCGCAAAGGGATATTTGGGAGCTCATTGAGGCCTAGGGTGAAAAGGGAAATATCCTCAGACACAAACAAGAAAGAAGTGTTTTGAGAAACGGCGTTGGGATGTGTGAATGCAACTCACGGAGTTACAGTTTTCTCTTCAGTGATCAACTTGCTAACACAGTTTTCCTGAAATCTGCCATGGCATATTTCTTAGCGCAATGAAGCTTACAGAGGTCATAGCCTCAGATCAAATGAGAAAGAAGCTGTCTTAGAAACTGGATCGTGATGTGAGAATTAATCTCACAGAGTTACACACCCCTTTCGTGGAAAAGTCATTTAACACTGTCTTTGAGGAACCTCAGAAGGGCTACTTTGCTTCGAATTCAGGCCTACGCTGAAATACCCTCGATGCAAAACGTGAGCGAAGCTGTGTGAGAAACTTCTCTGTGATACGTGAATTCATCACACAGAGTTACAACTGAGTCTTCAGGAAGCCGTTTGCTAACATCGTTTTCGTGGAATCTGCAAAGTGATATTTGGGGGCGCATTGAGGCCCATAGTGAACACGGAAACATCCTCCGATATTAACTAGAAAGAAGCAGTCTCAGAAATTGCTCTGTGATGTTGAATCCACCACACAGAGATTCACCTTTACCTCCTTGTAGCAGTTTGCTAACACTGTTGCCGTGGATTCTGCAAAGTGATCTTTGGGAGCTCATTGTGGGCTACGGGGAAAAGAAAATATCCTCAGATAAGAAGCGGAAAGAAGCTTTCTGAGAAACTGCATTGTGGTCTGTGAATGCACCTCACGGAGTTACACTCTTCTCTTCAGTGATCAGTTTGCCAACACCGTTTTCTTGAAGTTTGCGATGAGATACTTCTCAGTGCTAGCAGCTTATGGTGACAAAGGAAATATCCTCAGATAAGAAATGAAAGAAGCTTCCTCTGGAATTGCTTTCAGATACGAGACTTCAGCTCCCAGAGTTACATCACTGTGTCTTGGAGCCGTTTCCTAGCACTGTTTTTGTGGATTCTGAGAACTGATAATTTCGGATGGGAACTGATAATTTCGGCTGGGAGGCAGGAACTATCCTCTGAGAAAAAGCGGAAGGAAGCTTTCTGAGAAACTGCTTTGTGATGTGTGAATTCATTTCAAAGGGTTACACCACTCTTTCATGAGGAGTTTGCTAGCACTGTGTTTGTAGAATCTCACGAGTGATATCTTGGATAGCGTTGAATCCCATGGTGAATCATGAAATCTCCACAGACCAATCTGCAGACAGGTCTCCTCTGAAACTCCTTTGCTGTGGGTGACTTCGGCTCACAGAGTTCTACCGTTGTTTCCCTTGAGACGCTTGCTAACAGTGTTTTTGCAGAATCTGCTCTAAGACACACAGTGGGGCTCCGAGAACACAAATAACCTCAGCTCGAAATCGAAAAATACAAGCTTTCTGAGAAACTGCTTTGTGATGTGTAACTTCAACTCACTGAATTACACCTGCGTTTCATGGAGCCGTTGGCTACCCCCGTTTCTGTGGAATCTGGAAATTGATATTTCAGACCCCTTTGACGACTACGGGGCCAAAGGAAATATCCTCCGTTACAAAGGAGAAAGAAGCTTTCTGAGAAACTTCTTTGTGATCTGTGAATTCATCTCAGAGAATTGCAGCTTTCTCCTAATGAAGCCCTTCGCAAAGACTGTTCTCGTGGAATTTGCAAAGTGATATTTGGGAGCCCACTGAGGGCTCCGGTGAAAAGGAAATGGCCTCAGATGCACACTGGAAAGAAGCTTTGTGAGAAACTGCATTGCGCTGTGTGAGTGCACCTCCCAGAGTTACACTTTTCAGTGATGAGTTTGACAAGACCGTTTCCTTGAAATCCTCAATGGGAGACTTCTTGGAGCTACGCAGCTTTCCGTGACAAAGGAAGTATCCCTAGATAAAAATGACAGAAGCTTCCTCAGAAATTGCTTTCAGATACGTGACTTCATCTGACTGAGTTACATCACTGTTTCTTGGATCCGTTTCCCAGCACTATTTATGTGGATTCTGAGAACTGATATTTCGGATGGGTTTGGCGAGTGTGGGGAGAAAGGGATTATCCTCCGAGAAAAAGCAGGGTGCAGCTTTCTGAGAAACAGCTTTGTGACGTGTGAGTTCATTTCAAAGGCTTTCACCACTCTTGGGAGCACACGGAGGGATATGGTGAGAAAAGAAAGGTCCTCAGATAAAAACTGGAAAGAAGCCTTCGGAGAAACTGCATTGTGACATGTGAATGCGACTCCTAGACTTCCACGCAACTTTTCACTGACCCGTTTGCTAACACTGTTTGATTGCAATATGCACTGGGCTACTTCTCAGCGCAATGAACCTTACGGTGACCAAGGAGATATCGTAAATGAAAACTGGAAAGAAGCTTTGTGAGAAACTTCTCAGTGAAACGTGAATTCATCTCACAGAGTTCCCACTTAGTCTTCACGAAGCAGTTTGCTAACACCGTTTTCGTGGAATCTGCATAGTACTATCTGGGAGCGCATTGAGGGCCCACGGTGAAAACGGAAACATCCTCAAATCGTAACGAGAAAGAAGCTGTCTCCGAAATTGCTTTGTGATGTGTCAGCTCACCACACAGAGATTCACCTTCCCTTCTTGTAGCCCTTTGCCAGCACTGTTTCCCTGGATTCTGCAAAGTGATATTTGGGAGCTCATTGAGGGCTACGGGGAAAAGGAAATAGCCTCAGATAAAAACTGGAAGGAAGCGTTCTGAGAAACTGCATTGCGATGTGTGAATGCAGCTCACAGAGTGACACTTGTCTCTTCAGTGACCATTTTGCTCACAAGTTTCCTTGAAATCTGCCTTGGGATGCTTCTTAGCGCAATGAAGCTTACGGTGACAAAGGAAATCTCCTCAGAAAACATTAAAAGAAGCTTTCTTAGAAACTGGTTTGCGATGTGTGAAATCATCTCCCAGCGTTACATCGGCGTTTCGTGGGGCAGTCGTTTAACACTGTCTCTCAGGAACCCGAGAAGGGCTACTTTTCATGCAATTGAGGCCTACGCTGATGAAGGACATATCCCCCATTAAAAACGTGAGAGAAGCTTTGTGAGACACTTCTCTGTGCTACGTGAATTCAACACATAGAGTTACAGCTGAATCTTCAGGAAGCAGTTTGCCACCACTGTTTTTCGGGAATCTTCAAAGTGATATTTGGGGGCGCATTCAGGGCCCATGGTGCAAAAGGAAACATCCTCAGACGATAACTAGAAAGAAGCTGACTCAGACATTGTTTTGTGATGTTGAATTCCCCACACGGAGCTTCACCTTTACCATCTTGTAGCAGTATGCTAACACTGTTTTCATGGATTCTGCAAAGGGATATTTGGGAGCTCATTGAGGCCTATGGTGAAAAGGGAAATATCCTCAGACAGAAACAAGAAAGAAGTGTTTTGAGAAACGGCGTTGGGATGTGTGAATGCAACTCACGGAGTTACAGTTTTCTCTTCAGTGATCAACTTGCTAACACAGTTTTCCTGAAATCTGCCATGGCATATTTCTTAGCGTAATGAAGCTTACAAAGGACATAGCCTCAGATCAAATGAGAAAGAAGCAGTCTTAGAAACTGGATCGTGATGTGAGAATTCATCTCACAGAGTTACACACCCCTTTCGTGGAAGAGTCATTTAACACTGTCTTTGAGGAACCTGAGAAGGGCTACTTTGGTTCGAATTCAGGCCTACGCTGAAATACCCTCGATGCAAAACGTGAGCGAAGCTGTGTGAGAAACTTCTCTGTGATACGTGAATTCATCACACAAGGTTACAACTGAGTCTTCAGGAAGCAGTTTGCTAACACCGTTTTCGTGGAATCTGCAAAGTGATATTTGGGGGCGCATTGAGGCCCATAGTGAACACGGAAACATCCTCCGATATTAACTAGAAAGAAGCAGTCTCAGAAATTGCTCTGTGATGTTGAGTCCACCACACAGAGATTCACCTTTACCTTCTTGTAGCAGTTTGCTAACACTGTTGCCGTGGATTCTGCAAAGTGATCTTTGGGAGCTCATTGTGGGCTACGGGGAAAAGAAAATATCCTCAGATAAGAAGCGGAAAGAAGCTTTCTGAGAAACTGCATTGCGGTGTGTGAATGCACCTCACGGAGTTACACTCTTCTCTTCAGTGATCAGTTTGCCAACACCGTTTTCTTGAAGCTTGCGATGAGATACTTCTCAGCACTAGCAGCTTACGGTGACAAAGGAAATATCCTCAGATAAGAAATGAAAGAAGCTTCCTCGGGAATTGCTTTCAGATACGAGACTTCAGCTCCCAGAGTTACATCACTGTGTCTTCGAGCCGTTTCCTAGCACTGTTTTTGTGGATTCTGAGAACTGATAGTTTCGGATGGGAACTGATAATTTCGGATGGGAGGCAGGAACTATCCTCCGAGAAAAAGCAGAAGGAAGCTTTCTGAGAATCTGCTTTGTGATGTGTGAATTCATTTCAAAGGGTTACACCACTCTTTCATGAGGAGTTTGCTAGCACTGTGTTTGTAGAATCTCACGAGTGATATCTTGGATAGCGTTGAATCCCATGGTGAATCATGAAATCTCCTCAGACCAATCTGCAGACAGGGCTCCTCAGAAAGTCCTTTGCTGTGGGTGACATCGGCTCACAGAGTTCTACCATTGTTTCCCTTGAGACGCTTGCTAACAGTGTTTTTGCAGAATCTGCTCTAAGACACACAGTGGGGCTCCGAGACCACAAATAACCTCAGCTCGAAAACGAAAAATAGAAGCTTTCTGAGAAACTGCTTTGTGATGTGTGACTTCAACTCACTGAATTACACCTGAGTTTCATGGAGCCGTTGGCTACCCCCGTTTCTGTGGAATCTGGAAACTGATATTTCAGACCCCTTTGAGGACTACGGGGCCAAAGGAAATATCCTCCGTTACAAAGGAGAAAGAAGCTTTCTGAGAAACTTCTTTGTGATCTGTGAATTCATTTCACAGAATTGCAGCTTTCTCCTAATGAAGCCCTTCGTGAAGACTGTGCTCGTGGAATTTGCAAAGTGACATTTGGGAGCTCACTGAGGGCTCCGGTGAAAAGGAAATAGCCTGAGATGCACACGGGTAAGAAGCTTTGTGAGAAACTGCATTGTGCAGTGTGAGTGCACCTCCCAGAGTTACACTTTTCAGTGATGAATTTGACAAGACCGTTTCCTTGAAATCCGCAATGTTAGACTTCTTTGAGCTACGCAGCTTACCGTGACAAAGGAAGTATCCCTAGATAAAAATGACAGAAGCTTCCTCACAAATTGCTTTCAGATGCGTGACTTCATCTGACCGAGTTACATCACTGTTTCTTGGAGCCGTTTCCCAGCACTGTTTATGTGGATTCTGAGAACTGATATTTCGGATGGGTTTGGAGAGTGTGGGGAGAAAGGGATTATCCTCCGAGAAAAAGCAGGGTGCAGCTTTCTGAGAAACAGCTTTGTGACGTGTGAGTTCATTTCAAAGGCTTTCACCACTCTTGGGAGCACACGGAGGGATATGGTGAGAAAAGAAAGGTCCTCAGATAAAAACTGGAAAGAAGCCTTCGGAGAAACTGCATTGTGACATGTGAATGCGACTCCTAGACTTCCAAGCAACTTTTCACTCACCCGTTTGCTAACACTGTTTGATTGCAGTATGCACTGGGCTATTTCTCAGCGCAGTGAAGCTTTCGGTGACCCAGGAAATATCGTAAATGAAAACTGGAAAGAAGCTTTGTGAGAAACTTCTCAGTGAAACGTGAATTCATCTCACAGAGTTCCCACTTAGTCTTCACGAAGCAGTTTGCTAACACCGTTTTCGTGGAATCTGCATAGTACTATCTGGGAGCGCATTGAGGGCCCAGGGTGAAAACGGAAACATCCTCAGATCGTAACGAGAAAGAAGCTCTCTCCGAAATTGCTTTGTGATGTGTCAGTTCACCACACAGAGATTCACCTTCTCTTCTTGTAGCCCTTTGCCAGCACTGTTTCCCTGGATTCTGCAAAGTGATATTTTGGAGCTCATTGAGGGCTACGGGGAAAAGGAAATAGCCTCAGATAAAAACTGGAAGGAAGCGTTCTGAGAAACTGCATTGCGATGTGTGAATGCAACTCACAGAATGACACTTGTCTCTTCAGTGACCAGTTTGCTCACACAGTTTCCTTGAAATCTGCCTTGGGATGCTTCTTAGCGCAATGAAGCTTACGGTGACAAAGGAAATCTCCTCAGAAAACATTAAAAGAAGCTTTCTTAGAAACTGGTTTACGATGTGTGAAATCATCTCCCAGCGTTTCATCGGCGTTTCATGGGGCAGTCGTTTAACACTGTCTCTCAGGAACCCGAGAAGTGCTACTTTGGATTTAATTGAGGCCTATGCTGATGAAGGACATATCCCCCATTAAAAACGTGAGAGAAGCTTTGTGAGACACTTCTCTGTGCTACGTGAATTCAACACATAGAGTTACAGCTGAATCTTCAGGAAGCAGTTTGCCACCACTGTTTTCCGGGAATCTACAAAGTGATATTTGGGGGCGCATTCAGGTCCCATGGTGCAAAAGGAAACATCCTCAGACAATAACTAGAAAGAAGCTGATTCAGACATTGCTTTGTGATGTTGAATTCCCCACACGGAGCTTCACCTTTACCACCTTGCAGCAGTATGCTAACACAGTTTTCATGGATTCCGCAAAGGGATATTTGGGAGCTCATTGAGGCCTATGGTGAAAAGGAAAATATCCTCAGACACAAACAAGAAAGAAGTGTTTTGAGAAACGGCGTTGGGATGTGTGAATGCAACTCACGGAGTTACAGTTTTCTCTTCAGTGATCAACTTGCTAACACAGTTTTCCTGAAATCTGCCATGGCATATTTCTTAGCGCAATGAAGCTTACAGAGGACATAGCCTCAGATCAAATGAGAAAGAAGCTGTCTTAGAAACTGGATCGTGATGTGAGTATTCATCTCACAGAGTTACACACCCCTTTCGTGGAAGAGTCATTTAACACTGTCTTTGAGGAACCTGAGAAGGGCTACTTTGGTTCGAATTCAGGCCTACGCTGAAATACCCTCGATGCAAAACGTGAGCGAAGCTGTGTGAGAAACTTCTCTGTGATACGTGAATTCATCACACAGAGTTACAACTGAGACTTCAGGAAGCAGTTTGCTAACACCGTTTTCGTGGAATCTGCAAAGTAATATTTGGGGGCGCATTGAGGCCCATAGTGAACAGGGAAACATCCTCCGATATTAACTAGAAAGAAGCAGTCTCAGAAATTGCTCTGTGATGTTGAATCCACCACACAGAGATTCACCTCTACCTTCTTGTAGCAGTTTGCTAACACTGTTGCCGTGGATTCTGCAAAGTGATCTTTGGGAGCTCATTGTGGGCTACGGGGAAAAGAAAATATCCTCAGATAAGAACCGGAAAGAAGCTTTCTGAGAAACTGCATTGCGGTGTGTGAATGCACCTCACGGAGTTACACTCTTCTCTTCAGTGATCAGTTTGCCAACACCGTTTTCTTGAAGTTTGCGATGAGATATTTCTCAGCGCTAGCAGCTTACGGTGACAAATTAAATATCCTCAGATAAGAAATGAAAGAAGCTTCCTCGGGAATTGCTTTCAGATACGAGACTTCAGCTCCCAGAGTTACATCACTGTGTCTTGGAGCCGTTTCCTAGCACTGTTTTTGTGGATTCTGAGAACTGATAATTTCGGATGGGAACTGATAATTTCGGCTGGGAGGCCGGAACTATCCTCCGAGAAAAAGCGGAAGGAAGCTTTCTGAGAAACTGCTTTGTGATGTGTGAATACATTTCAAAGGGTTACACCACTCTTTCATGAGGAGTTTGCTAGCACTGTGTTTGTAGAATCCCACGAGTGATATCTTGGATAGCGTTGAATCCCATGGTGAATCATGAATTCTCCTCAGACAAATCTGCAGAGAGGCCTCCTCTGAAACTCCTTTGCTGTGGGTGACTTCGGCTCACAGAGTTCTACCATTGTTTCCCTTGAGACGATTGCTAACAGTGTTTTTGCAGAATCTGCTCTAAGACACACAGTGGGGCTCCGAGACCACAAATAACCTCAGCTCGAAAACGAAAAATAGAAGCTTTCTGAGAAACTGCTTTGTGATGTGTGACTTCAACTCACTGAATTACACCTCCGTTTCATGGAGCCGTTGGCTACCCACGTTTCTGTGGAATCTGGAAACTGATATTTCAGACCCCTTTGAGGACTATGGGGCCAAAGGAAATATCCTCCGTTACAAAGGAGAAAGAAGCTTTCTGAGAAACTTCTTTGTGATCTGTGAATTCATCTCACAGAATTGCTGCTTTCTCCTAATGAAGCCCTTCGCGAAGACTGTTCTCATGGAATTTGCAAAGTGATATTTGGGAGCTCACTGAGGGCTCCGGTGAAAAGGAAATAGCCTCAGATGCACACTGGAAAGAAGCTTTGTGAGAAACTGCATTGCGCTGTGTGAGTGCCCCTCACAGAGTTACACTTTTCAGTGATGAGTTTGACAAGACCTTTTCCTTGAAATCCGCAATGGGAGACTTCTTGGAGCTACGCAGCTTACCGTGACAAAGGAAGTATCCCTAGATAAAAATGACAGAAGCTTCCTCAGAAACTGCTTTCAGATACGTGACTTCATCTGACCGAGTTCCATCACTGTTTCTTGGAGCCGTTTCCCAGCACTGTTTATGTGGATTCTGAGAACTGATATTTGGGATGGGTTTGGAGAGTGTGGGGAGAAAGGGATTATTCTCCGAGAAAAAGCAGGGTGCAGCTTTCTGAGAAACAGCTTTGTGACGTGTGAGTTCATTTCAAAGGCTTTCACCACTCTTGGGAGCACACGGAGTGATATGGTGAGAAAAGAAAAGTCCTCAGATAAAAACTGGAAAGAATCATTCGGAGAAACTGCACTGTGACATGTGAATGCGACTCCTAGACTTCCACGCAACTTTTCACTGACCCGTTTCCTAACACTGTTTGATTGCAACATACTCTGGGCTATTTCTCAGCGCCAAGACGCTTACGGTGACCAAGGACATATCGTAAATGAAAACTGGAAAGAATCTTTGTGAGAAACTTCTCAGTGAAACGTGAATTCATCTCACAGAGTTCCCACTTAGTCTTCACGAAGCAGTTTGCTAACACCGTTTTCGTGGAATCTGCATAGTACTATCTGGGAGCCCATTGAGGGCCCACGGTGAAAACGGAAACATCCTCAGATCGTAACGAGAAAGAAGCTGTCTCCGAAATTGCTTTGTGATGTGTCAGTTCACCACACAGAGATTCACCTTCCCTTCTTGTAGCCCTTTGCCTGCACTGTTTCCCTGGATTCTGTAAAGTGATATTTGGGAGCTCATTGCGGGCTACGGGGATAAGGAAATAGCCTCAGATAAAACTGGAAGGAAGCATTCTGAGAAACTGCATTGCGATGTGTGAATGCAACTCACAGAGTGACACTTGTCTCTTCAGTGAATAGTTTGCTCACACAGTTTCCTTGAAATCTGCCTTGGGATGCTTCTTAGCGCAATGAAGCTTACGGTGACACAGGAAATCTCCTCAGAAAACATTAAAAGAAATTTTCTTAGAAACTGGTTTGCGATGTGTGAAATCATCTCCCAGCGTTACATCGGCGTTTCGTGGGGCAGGGTTTTAACACTGTCTCTCAGGAACCGAGAAGGGCTACTTTGGATGGAATTGAGGCCTACGCTGATGAAGGACATATCCCCCATTAAAAACGTGAGAGAAGCTTTGTGAGACACTTCTCTGTGCTACGTGAATTCAACACATAGAGTTACAGCTGAATCTTCAGGAAGCAGTTTGCCACCTCTGTTTTCCGGGCATCTGCAAAGTGATATTTGGGGGCGCATTCAGGGCCCATGGTGCAAAAGGAAACATCGTCAGACGATAACTAGAAAGAAGCTGACTCAGACATTGCTTTGTGATGTTGAATTCCCCACACGGAGCTCCACCTTTACCCTCTTGTAGCAGTATGCTAACACTGTTTTCGTGGATTCCGCAAAGGGATATTTGGAAGCTCATTGAGGCCTATGGTGAAAAGGGAAATATCCTCAGACACAAACAAGAAAGAAGTGTTTTGAGAATCGGCGTTGGGATGTGTGAATGCAAATCACGGAGTTACAGTTTTCTCTTCAGTGATCAACTTGCTAACACAGTTTTCCTGAAATCTGCCATGGCATATTTCTTAGCGCAATGAAGCTTACAGAGGGCATAGCCTCAGATAAAATGAGAAAAGAAGCTGTCTTAGAAACTGGATCGTGATGTGAGAATTCATCTCACAGAGTAACACACCCCTTTCGTGGAAGAGTCATTTAACACTGTCGTTGAGGAACCTGAGAAGGGCTACTTCGGTTCGAATTCAGGCCTACGCTGAAATACCCTCGATGCAAAACGTGAGCGAAGCTGTGTGAGAAACTTCTCTGTGATACGTGAATTCATCACACAGAGTTACAACTGAGTCTTCAGGAAGCAGTTTGCTAACACCGCTTTCGTGGAATCTGCAAAGTGATATTTGGGGGCGCATTGAGGCCCATAGTGAACACGGAAACATCCTCCGATATTAACTAGAAAGAAGCAGTCTCAGAAATTGCTCTGTGATGTTGAATCCACAACACAGAGATTCACCTTTACCTTCTTGTAGCAGTTTGCTAACACTGTTGCCGTGGATTCTGCAAAGTGATCTTTGGGAGCTCATTGTGGGCTACGGGGAAAAGAAAATATCCTCAGATAAGAAGCGGAAAGAAGCTTTCTGAGAAACTGCATTGCGGTGTGTGAATGCACCTCACGGAGTTACACTCTTCTCTTCAGTGATCAGTTTGCCAACACCGTTTTCTTGAGGTTTGCGATGAGATAATTCTCAGCGCTAGCAGCTTACGGTGACAAAGGAAATATGCTCAGATAAGAAATGAAAGAAGCTTCCTCGGGAATTGCTTTCAGATACGAGAATTCAGCTCCCAGAGTTTCATCACAGTGTCTTGGAGCCGTTTCCTAGCACTGTTTTTGTGGATTCTGAGAACTGATCATTTCGGATGGGAACTGATAATTTCGGATGGGAGGCAGGAACTGTCCTCCGTGAAAAAGCGGAAGGAAGCTGTCTGAGAAACTGCTTTGTGATGTGTGAATTCATTTGAAAGGGTTACACCACTCTGATGAGGAGTTTGCTAGCACTGTGTTTTTAGAATCTCACGAGTGATATCTTGGATGGCGTTGAATCCCATGGTGAATCATGAAATCTCCTCAGACAAATCTGCAGAGAGGCCTCCTCTGAAACTCCTTTGCTGTGGGTGACTTCGGCTCACAGAGTTCTACCATTGTTTCCTTGGAGACGCTTGCTAACAGTGTTTTTGCAGAATCTGCTCTAAGACACACAGTGGGGCTTCGAGACCACAAATAAGCTCAGCTCGAAAACGAAAAATAGAAGCTTTCTGAGAAACTGCTTTGTGATGTGTGACTTCAACTCACTGAATTACACCTGCGTTTCATGGAGCCGTTGGCTACCCCCGTTTCTGTGGAATCTGGAAACTGATATTTCAGACCCCTTTGAGGACTACGGGGCCAAAGGAAATATCCTCCGTTACAAAGGAGAAAGAAGCTTTCTGAGAAACTTCTTTGTGATCTGTGAATTCATCTCACAGAATTGCAGCTTTCTCCTAATGAAGCCCTTCGCGAAGACTGTTCTCGTGGAATTTGCAAAGTGATATTTGGGAGCTCACTGAGGGCTCCGGGGAGAAGGAAACAGCCTCAGATGCACACTGGAAAGAAGCTTTGTGAGAAACTGCATTGTGCTGTGTGAGTGCACCTCACAGATTTACACTTTTCAGTGATGAGTTTGACAAGACCGTTTCCTTGAAATCCGAAATGGGAGACTTCTTGGAGCTACGCAGCTTACCGTGACAAAGGAAGTTTCCCTAGATAAAAATGACAGAAGCTTCCTCCGAAATTGCTTTCAGATACGTGACTTCATCTGACTGAGTTACATCACTGTTTCTTGGAGCCGTTTCCCAGCACTGTTTATGTGGATTCTGAGAACTGATATTTGGGATGCGTTTGGAGAGTGTGGGGAGAAAGGGATTATCCTCCGAGAAAAAGCAGGGTACAGCTTTTTGAGAAACAGCTTTGTGACGTGTGAGTTCATTTCAAAGGCTTTCACCACTCTTGGGAGCACACGGAAGGATATGGTGAGAAAAGAAAGGTCCTCAGATAAAAGCTGGAAAGAAGCCTTCGGAGAAATTGCATTGTGACATGTGAATGCGACTCCTAGACTTCCACGCAACTTTTCACTGACCCGTTGGCTAACACTGTTTGATTGCAATATGCACTGGGCTATTTCTCAGCGCAATGAAGCTTACGGTGACCCAGGAAATATCGTAAATGAAAACTGGAAAGAAGCTTTGTGAGAAACTTCTCAGTGACACGTGAATTCATCTCACAGAGTTCCCACTTAGTCTTCATGAAGCAGTTTGCTAACACCTTTTTCGTGGAATCTGCATAGTACAATCTGGGAGCGCATTGAGGGCCCATGGTGAAAACGGAAACATCCTCAGATCGTAACGAGAAAGAAGCTGTCTCCGAAATTGCTTTGTGATGTGTCAGTTCACCACACAGAGATTCACCCTCCCGTCTTGTAGCATTTGCCAGCACTGTTTCCCTGGATTCTGCAAAGTGATATTTGGGAGCTCATTGAGGGCTACGGGGAAAAGGAAATAGCCACAGATAAAAACTGGAAGGAAGCGTTCTGAGAAACTGCATTGCGATGTGTGAATGCAACTCACAGAGTGACACTTGTCTCTTCAGTGACCAGTTTGCTCACACAATTTCCTTGAAATCTGCCTTGGGTTGCTTCTTAGCGCATTGAAGCTTATGGTGACAAAGGAAATCTCCTCAGAAAAAATTAAAAGAAGCTTTCTTAGAAACTGGTTTGCGATGTGTGAAATCATCTCCCAGCGTTACATCGGCGTTTCGTGGGGCAGTCGTTTAACACTGTCTCTCAGGAACCCGAGAAGGGCTACTTTGGATGGAATTGAGGCCTACGCTGATGAAGGACATATCCCCCATTAAAATCGTGAGAGAAGCTTTGTGAGACACTTCTCTGTGCTACGTGAATTCAAAACACAGAGTTACAGCTGAATCTTCAGGAAGCAGTTTGCCTCCACTGTTTTCCGGGAATCTGCAAAGTGATATTTGGGGGCGCATTCAGGGCCCATGGTGCAAAAGGAAACATCCTCAGACGATAACTAGAAAGAAGCTGACTCAGACATTGCTTTGTGATGTTGAATTCCCCACACGGAGCTTCACCTTTACCATCTTGTAGCAGTATGCTAACACTGTTTTCATGGATTCCGCAAAGGGATATTTGGGAGCTCATTGAGTGCTATTTTGAAAAGGGAAATATCCTCAGACACAAACAAGAAAGAAGTGTTTTGAGAAACGGCGTTGGGATGTGTGAATGCAACTCACGGAGTTACAGCTTTCTCTTCAGTGATCAACTTGCTAACACAGTTTTCCTGAAATCTGCCATGGCATATTTCTTGGCGCAATGAAGCTTACAGAGGACATAGCCTCAGATAAAATGAGGAAGAAGCTGTCTTAGAAACTGGATCGTGATGTGAGAATTCATCTCACAGAGTTACACACCCCTTTCGTGGAAGAGTCATTTAACACTGTCTTTGAGGAACCTGAGAAGGGCTACTTTGGTTGGAAATCAGGCCTACGCTGAAATACCCTCGATGCAAAACGTGAGCGAAGCTGTGTGAGAACCTTCCCTGTGATACATGAATTCAGCACACAGAGTTACAACTGAGGCTTCAGGCAGCAGTTTGCTAACACCGTTTTCGTGGAATCTGCAAAGTGATATTTGGGGGCGCATTGAGGCCCATAGTGAACACGGAAACATCCTCCGATATTAACTAGAAAGAAGCAGTCTCAGAAATTGCTCTGTGATGTTGAATCCACCACACAGAGATTCACCTTTACCTTCTTGTAGCAGTTTGCTAACACTGTTGCCGTGGATTCTGCAAAGTGATCTTTGGGAGCTAATTGTTTGCTACGGGGAAAAGAAAATATCCTCAGATAAGAACCGGAAAGAAGCTTTCTGAGAAACTGCATTGCGGTGTGAATGCACCTCACCGAGTTACACTCTTCTCTTCAGTGATCAGTTTGCCAACACCGTTTTCTTGAAGTTTGCGATGAGATACTTCTCAGCCCTACCAGCTTACGGTGACAAAGGTAATATCCTCAGATAAGAAATGAAAGCAGCTTTCTCGGGAATTGCTTTCAGATACTGATAATTTCGGATGGGAACTGATAATTTCGGATTGGAGGCAGGTACTATCCTGCGAGAAAAAGCGGATGGAAGCTTTTTGAGAAACTGCTTTGTGATGTGTGAATTCATTTCAAATGGTTACACCACTCTTTCATGAGGAGTTTGCTAGCACTGTGTTTGTAGAATCTCACGAGTGATATCTTGGATAACGTTGAATCCCATGGTGAATCATGAAATCTCCTTAGACAAATCTGCAGAGAGGCCTCCTCTGAAACTCCTATGCTGTGGGTGACTTCGGCTCACAGAGTTCTACCATTGTTTCCCTTGAGACGCTTGCTAACAGTGTTTTTGCAGAATCTGCTCTAAGACACAGAGTGGGGCTCCGAGACCAAAAATAACCTCAGCTCGAAAACGAAAAATAGAAGCCTTCTGCGAAACTGCTTTGCGATGTGTGACTTCAACTCACTGAATTACACCTGCGTTTCATGGAGCCGTTGGCTACCCCCGTTTCTGTGGAATCTGGAAACTGATATTTCAGACCCCTTTGAGGACTACGGGGGCAAGGAAATATCCTCCGTTACAAAGGAGGAAGAAGCTTTCTGAGAAACTTCTTTGTGATCTGTGAATTCATCTCACAGAATTGCAGCTTTCTCCTAATGAAGCCCTTCGTGAAGACTGTTCTCGTGGAATTTGCAAAGTGATATTTGGGAGCTCACTGAGGGCTCCGGTGAAAAAGAAATAGCCTCAGATGCACATTGGAAAGAAGCTTTGTGAGAAACTGCATTGCGCTGTGTGAGTGCACCTCACAGAGTTACACTTTTCAGTGATGAGTTTGACAAGACCCTTTCCTTGAAATCCGCAATGGGAGACTTCTTGGAGCTATGCAGCTTACTGTGACAAAGGAAGTTTCCCTAGATAAAAATGACAGAAGCTTCCTCAGAAATTGTTTTCAGATACGTGACCTCATTTGACCGAGTTACATCACTGTTTCTTGGAGCCGTTTCCCAGCACTGTTTATGTGGATTCTGAGAACTGATATTTCGGATGGGTTTGGAGAGTGTGGGGAGAAAGGGATTATCCTCCGAGAAAAAGCAGGGTGCGGCTTTCTGAGAAACAGCTTTGTGACGTGTGAGTTCATTTCAAAGGCTTTCACCACTGATGGGAACACACGGAGGAATATGGTGAAAAAAGAAAGGTCCTCAGATAAAAACTGGAAAGAAGCCTTCGGAGAAACTGCATTGTGACATGTGAATGCGACTCCTAGACTTCCACGCAACTTTTCACTGACCCGTTTGCTAACACTGTTTGATTGAAATATGCACTGGGCTACTTCTCAGCGCAATGAAGCTTGCGGTGACCCAGGAGATATCGTAAATGAAAACTGGAAAGAAGCTTTGTGAGAAACTTCTCAGTGAAACGTGAATTCATTTCACAGAGTTCCCACTTAGTCTTCACGAAGCAGTTTGCTAACACCGTTTTCATGGAATCTGCATAGTACTATCTGGGAGCGCATTGAGGGCCCACGGTGAAAACGGAAACATCCTCATATCGTAACGAGAAAGAAGCTGTCTCCGAAAATGCTTTGTGATGTGTCAGTTCACCACACAGAGATTCACCTTCCCTTCTTGTAGCCCCTGCCAGCACTGTTTCCCTGGATTCTGCAAAGTGATATTTGGGAGCTCATTGAGGGCTACGGGGAAAAGGAAATTGCCTCAGATAAAAACTGGAAGGAAGCGATTTGAGAAACTGCCTTGCTATGTGTGAATTGAAATCACGGAGTGACACTTGTCTCTTCAGTGACCAGTTTGCTCACACAGTTTCCTTGAAATCTGCCTTGGGATGCTTCTTAGCGTAATGAATCTTACGGTGACAAAGGAAATCTCCTCAGAAAACATTAAAAGAAGCTTTCTTAGAAACTGGTTTGCGATGTGTGAAATCATCTCCCAGCGTTACATCGGTGTTTCGTGGGGCAGTCGTTTAACACTGTCTCTCAGGAACCCGAGAAGGGCTACTTTGCATGCAATTGAGGCCTACGCTGATGAAGGACATATCCCCCATTAAAAACGTGGGAGAAGCTTTGTGAGACACTTCTCTGTGCTACGTGAATTCAACACATAGAGTTACAGCTGAATCTTCAGGAAGCAGTTTGCCACCACTGTTTTCCGGGAATCTGCAAAGTGATATTTGGGGGCGCATTCAGGGCCCATGGTGCAAAAGGAAACATCCTCAGACGATAACTAGAAAGAGGCTGACTCAGACATTGCTTTGTGATGTTGAATTCCCCACACGGAGCTTCACCTTTACCATCTTGTAGCAGTATGCTAACACTGTTTTCATGGATTCCGCAAAGGGATATTTGGGAGCTCATTGAGGCCTAGGGTGAAAAGGGAAATATCCTCAGACACAAACAAGAAAGAAGTGTTTTGAGAAACGGCGTTGGGATGTGTGAATGCAACTCACGGAGTTACAGTTTTCTCTTCAGTGATCAACTTGCTAACACAGTTTTCCTGAAATCTGCCATGGCATATTTCTTAGCGCAATGAAGCTTACAGAGGTCATAGCCTCAGATAAAATGAGAAAGAAGCTGTCTTAGAAACTGGATCGTGATGTGAGAATTAATCTCACAGAGTTACACACCCCTTTCGTGGAAAAGTCATTTAACACTGTCTTTGAGGAACCTCAGAAGGGCTACTTTGCTTCGAATTCAGGCCTACGCTGAAATACCCTCGATGCAAAACGTGAGCGAAGCTGTGTGAGAAACTTCTCTGTGATACGTGAATTCATCACACAGAGTTACAACTGAGTCTTCAGGAAGCCGTTTGCTAACATCGTTTTCGTGGAATCTGCAAACTGATATTTGGGGGCGCATTGAGGCCCATAGTGAACACGGAAATATCCTCCGATATTAACTAGAAAGAAACAGTCTCAGAAATTGCTCTGTGATGTTGAATCCACCACACAGAGATTCACCTTTACCTCCTTGTAGCAGTTTGCTAACACTGTTGCCGTGGATTCTGCAAAGTGATCTTTGGGAGCTCATTGTGGGCTACGGGGAAAAGAAAATATCCTCAGATAAGAAGCGGAAAGAAGCTTTCTGAGAAACTGCATTGTGGTCTGTGAATGCACCTCACGGAGTTACACTCTTCTCTTCAGTGATCAGTTTGCCAACACCGTTTTCTTGAAGTTTGCGATGAGATACTTCTCAGTGCTAACAGCTTACGGTGACAAAGGAAATATCCTCAGATAAGAAATGAAAGAAGCTTCCTCTGGAATTGCTTTCAGATACGAGACTTCAGCTCCCAGAGTTACATCACTGTGTCTTGGAGCCATTTCCTAGCACTGTTTTTGTGGATTCTGAGAACTGATAATTTCGGATGGGAACTGATAATTTCGGCTGGGAGGCAGGAACTATCCTCTGAGAAAAAGCGGAAGGAAGCTTTCTGAGAAACTGCTTTGTGATGTGTGAATTCATTTCAAAGGGTTACACCACTCTTTCATGAGGAGTTTGCTAGCACTGTGTTTGTAGAATCTCACGAGTGATATCTTGGATAGCGTTGAATCCCATGGTGAATCATGAAATCTCCACAGACCAATCTGCAGACAGGTCTCCTCTGAAACTCCTTTGCTGTGGGTGACTTCGGCTCACAGAGTTCTACCGTTGTTTCCCTTGAGACGCTTGCTAAAAGTGTTTTTGCAGAATCTGCTCTAAGACACACAGTGGGGCTCCGAGAACACAAATAACCTCAGCTCGAAATCGAAAAATAGAAGCTTTCTGAGAAACTGCTTTGTGATGTGTAACTTCAACTCACTGAATTACACCTGCGTTTCATGGAGCCGTTGGCTACGCCCGTTTCTGTGGAATCTGGAAATTGATATTTCAGACCCCTTTGACGACTACGGGGCTAAAGGAAATATCCTCCGTTACAAAGGAGAAAGAAGCTTTCTGAGAAACTTCTTTGTGATCTGTGAATTCATCTCAGAGAATTGCAGCTTTCTCCTAATGAAGCCCTTCGCAAAGACTGTTCTCGTGGAATTTGCAAAGTGATATTTGGGAGCCCACTGAGGGCTCCGGTGAAAAGGAAATGGCCTCAGATGCACACTGGAAAGAAGCTTTGTGAGAAACTGCATTGCGCTGTGTGAGTGCACCTCCCGGAGTTACACTTTTCAGTGATGAGTTTGACAAGACCGTTTCCTTGAAATCCTCAATGGGAGACTTCTTGGAGCTACGCAGCTTTCCGTGACAAAGGAAGTATCCCTAGATAAAAATGACAGAAGCTTCCTCAGAAATTGCTTTCAGATACGTGACTTCATCTGACTGAGTTACATCACTGTTTCTTGGATCCGTTTCCCAGCACTATTTATGTGGATTCTGAGAACTGATATTTCGGATGGGTTTGGCGAGTGTGGGGAGAAAGGGATTATCCTCCGAGAAAAAGCAGGGTGCAGCTTTCTGAGAAACAGCTTTGTGACGTGTGAGTTCATTTCAAAGGCTTTCACCACTCTTGGGAGCACACGGAGGGATATGGTGAGAAAAGAAAGGTCCTCAGATAAAAACTGGAAAGAAGCCTTCGGAGAAACTGCATTGTGACATGTGAATCCGACTCCTAGACTTCCACGCAACTTTTCACTGACCCTTTTGCTAACACTGTTTGATTGCAGTCTGCACTGGGCTACTTCTCAGCGCAATGAAGCTTACGGTGACCCAGGAAATATCGTAAATGAAAACTGGAAAGAAGCTTTGTGAGAAACTTCTCAGTGAAACGTGAATTCATCTCACAGAGTTCCCACTTAGTCTTCGCGAAGCAGTTTGCTAACACCGTTTTCGTGGAATCTGCATAGTACTATCTGGGAGCGCATTGAGGGCCCACGGTGAAAACGGAAACATCCTCAGATCGTAACGAGAAAGAAGCTGTCTCCGAAATTGCTTTGTGATGTGTCAGTTCACCACACAGAGATTCACCTTCCCTTCTTGTAGCCCTTTGCCAGCACTGTTTCCCTGGATTCTGCAAAGTGATATTTGGGAGCTCATTGAGGGCTACGGGGAAAAGGAAATAGCCTCAGATAAAAGCTGGAAGGAAGCGTTCTGAGAAACTGCATTGCGATGTGTGAATGCAACCCACAGAGTGACACTTGTCTCTTCAGTGACCAGTTTGCTCACACAGTTTCCTTGAAATCTGCCTTGGGATGCTTCTTAGCGCAATGAAGCTTACGGTGACAAAGGAAATCTCCTCAGAAAACATTAAAAGAAGCTTTCTTAGAAACTTTTTTGCGATGGGTGAAATCATCTCCCAGCGTTACATCGGCGTTTCATGGGGCAGTCGTTTAACACTGTCTCTCAGGAACCCGAGAAGGGCTACTTTGGATGGAATTGAGGCCTACGCTGATGAAGGACATATCCCCCATTAAAAACGTGAGAGAAGCTTTGTGAGACACTTCTCTGTGCTACGTGAATTCAACACATAGAGTTACAGCTGAATCTTCAGGAAGCAGTTTGCCACCACTGTTTTCCGGGCATCTGCAAAGTGATATTTGGGGGCGCATTCAGGGCCCATGGTGCAAAAGGAAACATCCTCAGACGATAACTAGAAAGAAGCTGACTCAGACATTGCTTTGTGATGTTGAATTCCCCACACGGAGCTTCACCTTTACCCTCTTGTAGCAGTATGCTAACACTGTTTTCGTGGATTCCGCAAAGGGATGTTTGGGAGCTCATTGAGGCCTATGGTGAAAAGGGATATATCCTCAGACACAAACAAGAAAGAAGTGTTTTGAGAATCGGCGTTGGGATGTGTGAATGCAACTCACGGAGTTACAGTTTTCTCTTCAGTGATCAACTTGCTAACACAGTTTTCCTGAAATCTGCCATGGCATATTTCTTAGCGCAATGAAGCTTACAGAGGGCATAGCCTCAGATAAAATGAGAAAAGAAGCTGTCTTAGAAACTGGATCGTGATGTGAGAATTCATCTCACAGAGTAACACACCCCTTTCGTGGAAGAGTCATTTAACACTGTCGTTGAGGAACCTGAGAAGGGCTACTTCGGTTCGAATTCAGGCCTACGCTGAAATACCCTCGATGCAAAACGTGAGCGAAGCTGTGTGAGAAACTTCTCTGTGATACGTGAATTCATCACACAGAGTTACAACTGAGTCTTCAGGAAGCAGTTTGCTAACACCGTTTTCGTGGAATCTGCAGTGATATTTGGGGGCGCATTGAGGCCCATAGTGAACACGGAAACATCCTCCGATATTAACTAGAAAGAAGCAGTCTCAGAAATTGCTCTGTGATGTTGAATCCACCACACAGAGATTCACCTTTACCTTCTTGTAGCAGTTTGCTAACACCGTTGCCGTGGATTCTGCAAAGTGATCTTTGGGAGCTCATTGTGGGCTACGGGGAAAAGAAAATATCGTCAGATAAGAAGCAGAAAGAAGCTTTCTGAGAAACTGCATTGCAGTGTGTGAATGCACCTCACGGAGTTACACTCTTCTCTTCAGTGATCAGTTTGCCAACACCGTTTTCTTGAAGTTTGCGATGAGATACTTCTCAGCACTAGCAGCTTACGGTGACAAAGGAAATATCCTCAGATAAGAAATGAAAGAAGCTTCCTCGGGAATTGCTTTCAGATACGAGACTTCAGCTCCCAGAGTTACATCACTGTGTCTTGGAGCCGTTTCCTAGCACTGTTTTTGTGGATTCTGAGAACTGATAAATTCGGATGGGAACTTATAATTTCGGCTGGGAGGCAGGAACTATCCTCAGAGAAAAAGCGAAAGGAAGCTTTCTGAGAAACTGCTTTGTGATGTGTGAATTCATTTCAAAGGGTTACACCACTCTTTCATGAGGAGTTTGCTAGCACTTTGTTTGTACAATCTCACGAGTGATATCTTGGATAGCGTTGAATCCCATGGTGAATCATGAAATCTCCTCAGACAAATCTGCAGAGAGGCCTCCTCTGAAACTCCTTTGCTGTGGGTGACTTCGGCTCACAGAGTTCTACCATTGTTTCCCTTGAGACGCTTGCTAACATTGTTTTTGCACAATCTGCTGTAAGACACACAGTGGGGCTCCGAGACCACAAATAACCTCAGCTCGAAAACGAAAAATAGAAGCTTTCTGAGAAACTGCTTTGTGATGTGTGACTTCAACACACTGAATAAAACCTGCGTTTCATGGAGCCGTTGGCTACCCCCGTTTCTGTGGAATCTGGAAACTGATATTTCAGACCCCTTTGAGGACTACGGGGCCAAAGGAAATATCCTCCATTACAAAGGAGAAAGAACCTTTCTGAGAAACTTCTTTGTGATCTGTGAATTCATCTCACAGAATTGCAGCTTTCTCCTAATGAAGCCCTTCGCGAAGACTGTTCTCGTGGAATTTGCAAAGTGATATTTGGGAGCTCACTGAAGGCTCCGGGGAGAAGGAAACAGCCTCAGATGCACACTGGAAAGAAGCTTTGTGAGAAACTGCATTGTGCTGTGTGAGTGCACCTCACAGATTTACACTTTTCAGTGATGAGTTTGACAAGACCGTTTCCTTGAAATCCGAAATGGGAGACTTCTTGGAGCTACGCAGCTTACCGTGACAAAGGAAGTTTCCCTAGATAAAAATGACAGAAGCTTCCTCCGAAATTGCTTTCAGATACGTGACTTCATCTGACTGAGTTACATCACTGTTTCTTGGAGCCGTTTCCCAGCACTGTTTATGTGGATTCTGAGAACTGATATTTGGGATGCGTTTGGAGAGTGTGGGGAGAAAGGGATTATCCTCCGAGAAAAAGCAGGGTACAGCTTCTTGAGAAACAGCTTTGTGACGTGTGAGTTCATTTCAAAGGCTTTCACCACTCTTGGGAGCACACGGAAGGATATGGTGAGAAAAGAAAGGTCCTCAGATAAAAACTGGAAAGAAGCCTTCGGAGAAACTGCATTGTGACATGTGAATGCGACTCCTAGACTTCCACGCAACTTTTCACTGACCCGTTGGCTAACACTGTTTGATTGCAATATGCACTGGGCTATTTCTCAGCGCAATGAAGCTTACGGTGACCCAGGAAATATCGTAAATGAAAACTGGAAAGAAGCTTTGTGAGAAACTTCTCAGTGACACGTGAATTCATCTCACAGAATTCCCACTTAGTCTTCATGAAGCAGTTTGCTAACACCTTTTTCGTGGAATCTGCATAGTACAATCTGGGAGCGCATTGAGGGCCCATGGTGAAAACGGAAACATCCTCAGATCGTAACGAGAAAGAAGCTGTCTCTGAAATTGCTTTGTGATGTGTCAGTTCACCACACAGAGATTCACCCTCCCGTCTTGTAGCATTTGCCAGCACTGTTTCCCTGGATTCTGCAAAGTGATATTTGGGAGCTCATTGAGGGCTACGGGGAAAAGGAAATAGCCACAGATAAAAACTGGAAGGAAGCGTTCTGAGAAACTGCATTGCGATGTGTGAATGCAACTCACAGAGTGACACTTGTCTCTTCAGTGACCAGTTTGCTCACACAATTTCCTTGAAATCTGCCTTGGGTTGCTTCTTAGCGCATTGAAGCTTATGGTGACAAAGGAAATCTCCTCAGAAAAAATTAAAAGAAGCTTTCTTAGAAACTGGTTTGCGATGTGTGAAATCATCTCCCAGCGTTACATCGGCGTTTCGTGGGGCAGTCGTTTAACACTGTCTCTCAGGAACCCGAGAAGGGCTACTTTGGATGGAATTGAGGCCTACGCTGATGAAGGACATATCCCCCATTAAAATCGTGAGAGAAGCTTTGTGAGACACTTCTCTGTGCTACGTGAATTCAAAACACAGAGTTACAGCTGAATCTTCAGGAAGCAGTTTGCCACCACTGTTTTCCGGGAATCTGCAAAGTGATATTTGGGGGCGCATTCAGGGCCCATGGTGCAAAAGGAAACATCCTCAGACGATAACTAGAAAGAAGCTGACTCAGACATTGCTTTGTGATGTTGAATTCCCCACACGGAGCTTCACCTTTACCATCTTGTAGCAGTATGCTAACACTGTTTTCATGGATTCCGCAAAGGGATATTTGGGAGCTCATTGAGTGCTATTTTGAAAAGGGAAATATCCTCAGACACAAACAAGAAAGAAGTGTTTTGAGAAACGGCGTTGGGATGTGTGAATGCAACTCACGGAGTTACAGCTTTCTCTTCAGTGATCAACTTGCTAACACAGTTTTCCTGAAATCTGCCATGGCATATTTCTTGGCGCAATGAAGCTTACAGAGGACATAGCCTCAGATAAAATGAGGAAGAAGCTGTCTTAGAAACTGGATCGTGATGTGAGAATTCATCTCACAGAGTTACACACCCCTTTCGTGGAAGAGTCATTTAACACTGTCTTTGAGGAACCTGAGAAGGGCTACTTTGGTTGGAAATCAGGCCTACGCTGAAATACCCTCGATGCAAAACGTGAGCGAAGCTGTGTGAGAACCTTCCCTGTGATACATGAATTCAGCACACAGAGTTACAACTGAGGCTTCAGGCAGCAGTTTGCTAACACCGTTTTCGTGGAATCTGCAAAGTGATATTTGGGGGCGCATTGAGGCCCATAGTGAACACGGAAACATCCTCCGATATTAACTAGAAAGAAGCAGTCTCAGAAATTGCTCTGTGATGTTGAATCCACCACACAGAGATTCACCTTTACCTTCTTGTAGCAGTTTGCTAACACTGTTGCCGTGGATTCTGCAAAGTGATCTTTGGGAGCTAATTGTTTGCTACGGGGAAAAGAAAATATCCTCAGATAAGAACCGGAAAGAAGCTTTCTGAGAAACTGCATTGCGGTGTGAATGCACCTCACCGAGTTACACTCTTCTCTTCAGTGATCAGTTTGCCAACACCGTTTTCTTGAAGTTTGCGATGAGATACTTCTCAGCCCTACCAGCTTACGGTGACAAAGGTAATATCCTCAGATAAGAAATGAAAGCAGCTTTCTCGGGAATTGCTTTCAGATACTGATAATTTCGGATGGGAACTGATAATTTCGGATGGGAGGCAGGTACTATCCTGCGAGAAAAAGCGGATGGAAGCTTTTTGAGAAACTGCTTTGTGATGTGTGAATTCATTTCAAATGGTTACACCACTCTTTCATGAGGAGTTTGCTAGCACTGTGTTTGTAGAATCTCACGAGTGATATCTTGGATAACGTTGAATCCCATGGTGAATCATGAAATCTCCTTAGACAAATCTGCAGAGAGGCCTCCTCTGAAACTCCTATGCTGTGGGTGACTTCGGCTCACAGAGTTCTACCATTGTTTCCCTTGAGACGCTTGCTAACAGTGTTTTTGCAGAATCTGCTCTAAGACACAGAGTGGGGCTCCGAGACCACAAATAACCTCAGCTCGAAAACGAAAAATAGAAGCCTTCTGCGAAACTGCTTTGTGATGTGTGACTTCAACTCACTGAATTACACCTGCGTTTCATGGAGCCGTTGGCTACCCCCGTTTCTGTGGAATCTGGAAACTGATATTTCAGACCCCTTTGAGGACTACGGGGGCAAGGAAATATCCTCCGTTACAAAGGAGGAAGAAGCTTTCTGAGAAACTTCTTTGTGATCTGTGAATTCATCTCACAGAATTGCAGCTTTCTCCTAATGAAGCCCTTCGTGAAGACTGTTCTCGTGGAATTTGCAAAGTGATATTTGGGAGCTCACTGAGGGCTCCGGTGAAAAGGAAATAGCCTCAGATGCACATTGGAAAGAAGCTTTGTGAGAAACTGCATTGCGCTGTGTGAGTGCACCTCACAGAGTTACACTTTTCAGTGATGAGTTTGACAAGACCCTTTCCTTGAAATCCGCAATGGGAGACTTCTTGGAGCTATGCAGCTTACTGTGACAAAGTAAGTATCCCTAGATAAAAATGACAGAAGCTTCCTCAGAAATTGTTTTCAGATACGTGACCTCATTTGACCGAGTTACATCACTGTTTCTTGGAGCCGTTTCCCAGCACTGTTTATGTGGATTCTGAGAACTGATATTTCGGATGGGTTTGGAGAGTGTGGGGAGAAAGGGATTATCCTCCGAGAAAAAGCAGGGTGCGGCTTTCTGAGAAACAGCTTTGTGACGTGTGAGTTCATTTCAAAGGCTTTCACCACTGATGGGAACACACGGTGGAATATGGTGAAAAAAGAAAGGTCCTCAGATAAAAACTGGAAAGAAGCCTTCGGAGAAACTGCATTGTGACATGTGAATGCGACTCCTAGACTTCCACGCAACTTTTCACTGACCCGTTTGCTAACACTGTTTGATTGAAATATGCACTGGGCTACTTCTCAGCGCAATGAAGCTTACGGTGACCCAGGAGATATCGTAAATGAAAACTGGAAAGAAGCTTTGTGAGAAACTTCTCAGTGAAACGTGAATTCATTTCACAGAGTTCCCACTTAGTCTTCACGAAGCAGTTTGCTAACACCGTTTTCATGGAATCTGCATAGTACTATCTGGGAGCGCATTGAGGGCCCACGGTGAAAACGGAAACATCCTCATATCGTAACGAGAAAGAAGCTGTCTCCGAAAATGCTTTGTGATGTGTCAGTTCACCACACAGAGATTCACCTTCCCTTCTTGTAGCCCCTGCCAGCACTGTTTCCCTGGATTCTGCAAAGTGATATTTGGGAGCTCATTGAGGGCTACGGGGAAAAGGAAATAGCCTCAGAAAAAAACTGGAAGGAAGCGTTCTGAGAAACTGCATTGCGATGTGTGAATGCAACTCACAGAGTGACACTTGTCTCTTCAGTGACCAGTTTGCTCACACAGTTTCCTTGAAATCTGCCTTGGGATGCTTCTTAGTGCAATGAAGCTTACGGTGACAAAGGAAATCTCCTCAAAAAAATTAAAAGAAGCTTTCTTAGAAACTGGTTTGCGATGTGTGAAATCATCTCCCAGCGTTACATCGGCGTTTCGTGGGGCAGTCGTTTAACACTGTCTCTCATTAACCCGAGAAGGGCTACTATGGATGGAATTGAGGCCTACGCAGATGAAGGACATATCCCCCATTAAAAACGTGAGAGAAGCTTTGTGAGACACTTCTCTGTGCTACGTGAATTCAACACATAGAGTTACAGCTGAATCTTCAGGAAGCAGTTTGCCACCACTGTTTTCCGGGAATCTGCAAAGTGATATTTGGGGGCGCATTCAGGGCCCATGGTGCAAAAGGAAACATCCTCAGACGATAACTAGAAAGAAGCTGACTGAGACATTGCTTTGTGATGTTGAATTCCCCACACGGAGCTTCACCTTTACCATCTTGTAGCAGTATGCTAACACTGTTTTCATGGATTCCGCAAAGGGATATTTGGGAGCTCATTGAGGCCTATGGTGAAAAGGGAAATATCCTCAGACACAAACAAGAAAGAAGTGTTTTGAGAAACGGCGTTGGGATGTGTGAATGCAACTCACGGAGTTACAGTTTTCTCTTCAGTGATCAACTTGCTAACACAGTTTTCCTGAAATCTGCCATGGCATATTTCTTAGCGCAATGAAGCTTACAGAGGGCATAGCCTCAGATAAAATGAGAAAGAAGCTGTCTTAGAAACTGGATCATCTACGTTTAAACTGGATCTCTAAGATGTGAGAATTCATCTCACAGAGTTACACACCCCTTTCGTGGAAGAGTCATTTAACACTGTCTTTGAGGAACCTGAGAAGGGCTACTTTGGTTCGAATTCAGGCCTATGCTGAAATACCCTCGATGCAAAACGTGAGCGAAGCTGTGTGAGAAACTTCTCTGTGAGACGTGAGTTCATCACACAGAGTTACAACTGAGTCTTCAGGAAGCAGATTGCTGACACCGTTTTCGTGGCTTCTGCAAAGAGATATTTGGGGGCGTATTGAGGCCCATAGTGAACACGGAAACATCCTCCGATATTAACTAGAAAGAAGCAGGCATATTTCTTAGCGCAATGAAGCTTACAGAGGACATAGCCTCAGATAAAATGAGAAAGAAGCTGTCATAGAAACTGGATCGTGATGTGAGAATTCATCTCACAGAGTTACACACCACTTTCGTGGAAGAGTCATTTAACACTGTCTTTGAGGAACCTGAGAAGGGGTACTTTGGTTCGAATTCAGGCCTATGCTGAAATACCCTCGATGCAAAACGTGAGCGAAGCTGTGTGAGAAACTTCTCTGTGATACGTGAATTCATCACACAGAGTTACAACTGAGTCTTCAGGAAGCAGTTTGCTAACACCGTTTTCGTGGAATCTGCAAAGCGATATTTGGGGGCGCATTGAGGCCCATAGTGAACACGTAAACATCCTCCGATATTGACTAGAAAGAAGCAGTCTCAGAAATTGCTCTGTGATGTTGAATCCACCACACAGAGATTCACCTTTACCTTCTTGTAGCAGTTTGCTAACACTGTTGCCGTGGATTCCGCAAAGTGATCTTTGGGAGCTCATTGTGGGCTACGGGGAAAAGAAAATATCCTCAGATAAGAAGCGGAAGGAAGCTTTCTGAGAAACTGCATTGCGGTGTGTGAATGCACCTCACGGAGTTACACTCTTCTCTTCAGTGATCAGTTTGCCAACACCGTTTTCTTGAAGTTTGCGATGAGATACTTCTCAGCGCTAGCAGCTTACGGTGAAAAAGAAAATATCCCCAGATAAGAAACGAAAGAATATTCCTCGGGAATTGCTTTCAGATACGAGACTTCAGCTCCCAGAGTTACATCACTGTGTCTTGGAGCCGTTATCTAGCACTGTTTTTGTGGATTCTGAGAACTGATAATTTCGGATGGGAACTGATAATTTCGGATGGGAGGCAGGAACTATCCTCCGAGAAAAAGCGGAAGGAAGCTTTCTGAGAAACTGCTTTGTGATGTGTGAATTCATTTCAAAGGGTTACACCACTCTTTCATGAGGAGTTTGCTAGCACTGTGTTTGTAGAATCTCACGAGTGATATCTTGGATAGGGTTGAATCCTACGGTGAATCATGAAATCTCCTCAGACAAATATGCAGACAGGCCTCCTCTGAAACTCCTTTGCTCTGGGTGACTTTTGCTCACAGAGTTCTACCATTGTTTCCCTTGAGACGCTTGCTAACAGTGTTTTTGCAGAATCTGCTCTAAGACACACAGTGGGGCTCCGAGACCACAAATAACCTCAGCTCAAAAACGAAAATTAGAAGCTTTCTGAGAAACTGCTTTGTGATGTGTGACTTCAACTCACTGAATTACACCTGCGTTTCATGGAGCCGTTGGCTACCCCTGTTTCTGTGGAATCTGGAAACTGATATTTCAGACCCCTTTGAGGACTACGGGGCCAAAGGAAAAATCCTCCGTTACAAAGGAGAAAGAAGCTTTCTGAGAAACTTCTTTGTGATCTGTGAATTCATCTCACAGAATTGCAGCTTTCTCCTAATGAAGCCCTTCGCGAAGACTGTTCTCGTGGAATTTGCAAAGTGATATTTGGGAGCTCACTGAGGGATCTGTTGAAAAGGAAATACCCTCAGATTCACACTGGAAAGACGCTTTGTGAGAAACTGCATTGCGCTGTGTGAGTGCACCTCCCAGAGTTACACTTTTCCGTGATGAGTTTGACAAGACCGTTTCCTTGAAATCCGCAATGGGAGACTTCTTGGAGCTACGCAGCTTACCGTGACAAAGGAAGTATCCCTAGATAAAAATGACAGAAGCTTCCTCAGAAATTGCTTTCAGATACGTGACTTCATCTGACCGAGTTGCATCACTTTTTCTTGGAGCCGGTTCCCAGCACTCTCTATGTGGATTCTGAGAACTGATATTTCGGATGGGTTTGGAGAGTGTGGGGAGAAAGGGATTATCCTCCGAGAAAAAGCAGGTTGCAGCTTTCTGAGAAACAGCTTTGTGACGTGTGAGTTCATTTCAAAGGCTTTCACCACTCTTGGGAGCACACGGAGGGATATGGTGAGAAAAGAAAGGTCCTCAGATAAAAACTGCAAAGAAGCCTTCGGAGAAACTGCATTGTGACATGTGAATGCGACTCCTAGACTTCCACGCAACTTTTCACTGACCCGTTTGCTAACACTGTTTGATTGCAATATGCACTGGGCTACTTCTCAGCGCAATGAAGCTTACGGTGACCAAGGAGATATCGTAAATGAAAACTGGAAAGAAGCTTTGTGGCAAACTTCTCAGTGAACCGTGAAATCATCTCACAGAGTTCCCACTTAGTCTTCACGAAGCAGTTTGCTAACACCGTTTTCATGGAATCTGCGTAGTACTATCTGGGAGCGCATTGAGGGCCCACGGTGAAAACCGAAACATCCTCAGATCGTAACGAGAAAGAAGATGTCTCCGAAATTGCTTTGTGATGTGTCAGTTCACCACACAGAGATTCACCTTCCCGTCCTGTAGCCCTTTGCCAGCACTGTTTCCCTGGATTCTCCAAAGTGATATTTGGGAGCTCATTGAGGGCTACGGGGAAAAGGAAATAGCCTCAGATAAAAACTGGAAGGAAGCGTTCTGAGAAACTGCATTGCGATGTGTGAATGCAATTCACAGAGTGACACTTGTCTCTTCAGTGACCAGTTGGCTCACACAGTTTCCTTGAAATCTGCCTTGGGATGCTTCTTAGCGCAATTAAGCTTACGGTGACACAGGAAATCTCCTCAGAAAACATTAAAAGAAGCTTTCTTAGAAACTGGTTTGCGATGTGTGAAATCATCTCCCAGCGTTACATCGGCGTTTCGTGGGGCACCCATTTAACACTGTCTCTCAGGAACCCGAGAAGGGCTACTTTGGATGGAATGGAGGCCTACGCTGATGAAGGACATATCCCCCATTAAAAACGTGAGAGAGGCTTTGTGAGACACTTCTCTGTGCTACGTGAATTCAACACATAGAGTTACAGCTGAATCTTCAGGAAGCAGTTTGCCACCACTGTTTTCCGGGAATCTGCAAAGTGATATTTGGGGGCGCATTGAGGGCCCATGGTGCAAAAGGAAACATCCTCAGACGATAACTAGAGAGAAGCTGACTCAGACATTGCTTTGTGATGTTGAATTCCCCACACGGAGCTTCACCTTTACCCTCTTGTAGCAGTATGCTAACACTGTTTTCATGGATTCCGCAAAGGGATGTTTGGGAGCTCATTGAGGCCTATGGTGAAAAGGGAAATATCCTCAGACACAAACAAGAAAGAAGTGTTTTGAGAAACGGCGTTGGGATGTGTGAATGCAACTCACGGAGTTACAGTTTTCTCTTCAGTGATCAACTTGCTAACACAGTTTTCCTGAAATCTGCCATGGCATATTTCTTAGCGCAATGAAGCTTACAGAGGGCATAGCCTCAGATAAAATGAGAAAGAAGCTGTCTAAAAACTGGATCGTGATGTGAGAATGCATCTCACAGGGTTACAAACCCCTTTCGTGGAAGAGTCATTTAACACTGTCTTTGAGGAGCCTGAGAAGGGCTACTTTGGTTCGAATTCAGGCCTACGCTGAAATACCCTGGATGCAAAACGTGAGCGAAGCTGTGAGAGAAACTTCTCTGTGATACGTGAATTCATCACACAGAGTTACAACTGAGTCTTCAGGAAGCAGTTTGCTAACACCGTTTTCGTGGAATCTGCAAAGTGATATTTTGGGGACGCATTGAGGCCCATAGTGAACACGTAAACATCCTCCGATATTAACTAGAAAGAAGCAGTCTCAGAAATTGCTCTGTGATGTTGAATCCACCACACAGAGATTCACCTTTACCTTCTTGTAGCAGTTTGCTAACACTGTTGCCGTGGATTCTGCAAAGTGATCTTTGGGAGCTCATTGTGGTCTACGGGGAAAAGAAAATATCCTCAGATAAGAAGCGGAAGGAAGCTTTCTGAGAAACTGCATTGCGGTGTGTGAATGCACCTCACGGAGTTACACTCTTCTCTTCAGTGATCAGTTTGCCAACACCGTTTTCTTGAAGCTTGCGATGAGATACTTCTCAGCGCTAGCAGCTTACGGTGACAAAGGAAATATCCTCAGATAAGAAATGAAAGAAGCTTCCTCGGGAATTGCTTTCAGATACGAGACTTCAGCTCCCAGAGTTACATCACTGTGTCTTGGAGCCGTTTCCTAGCACTGTTTTTGTGGATTCTGAGAACTGATAATTTCGGATGGGAACTGATAATTTCGGCTGGGAGGCAGGAACTATCCTCTGAGAAAAAGCGGAAGGAAGCTTTCTGAGAAACTGCTTTGTGATGTGTGAATTCATTTCAAAGGGTTACACCACTCTTTCATGAGGAGTTTGCTAGCACTGTGTTTGTAGAATCTCACGAGTGATATCTTGGATAGCGTTGAATCCCATGGTGAATCATGAAATCACCTCAGACCAATGTGCAGAGAGGCCTCCTCTGAAACTCCTTTGCTGTGGGTGACTTCGGCTCACAGAGTTCTACCATTGTTTCCCTTGAGACGCTTGCTAACAGTGTTTTCGCAGAATCTGCTCTAAGACACACAGTGGGGCGCCGAGACCACAAATAACCTCAGCTCGAAAACGAAAAATAGAAGCTTTCTGAGAAACTGCTTTGTGATGTGTGACTTCAACTCACTGAATTACACCTCCGTTTCATGGAGCCGTTGGCTACCCACGTTTCTGTGGAATCTGGAAACTGATATTTCAGACCCCTTTGAGGACTACGGGGCCAAAGGAAATATCCTCCGTTACAAAGGAGAAAGAAGCTTTCTGAGAAACTTCTTTGTGATCTGTGAATTCATCTCACAGAATTTCAGCTTTCTCCTAATGAAGCCCTTCGCGAAGACTGTTCTCGTGGAATTTGCAAAGTGATATTTGGGAGCTCACTGAGGGCTCCGGTGAAAAGGAAATAGCCTCAGATGCACACTGGAAAGAAGCTTTGTGAGAAACTGCATTGCGCTGTGTGAGTGCCCCTCACAGAGTTACACTTTTCAGTGATGAGTTTGACAAGACCGTTTCCTTGAAATCCGCAATGGTAGACTTCTTGGAGCTACGCAGCTTACCGTGACAAAGGAAGTATCCCTAGATAGAAATGACAGAAGCTTCCTCAGAAATTGCTTTCAGATACGTGACTTCATCTGACCGAGTTCCATCACTGTTTCTTGGAGCCGTTTCCCAGCACTGTTTATGTGGATTCTGAGAACTGATATTTGGGATCGGTTTGGAGAGTGTGGGGAGAAAGGGATTATTCTCCGAGAAAAAGCAGGGTGCAGCTTTCTGAGAAACAGCTTTGTGACGTGTGAGTTCATTTCAAAGGCTTTCACCACTCTTGGGAGCACACGGAGGGATATGGTGAGAAAAGAAAAGTCCTCTGATAAAAACTGGTAAGAATCCTTCAGAGAAACTGCACTGTGACATGTGAATGCGACTCCTAGACTTCCACGCAACTTTTCACTGACCCGTTTCCTAACACTGTTTGATTGCAACATACTCTGGGCTATTTCTCAGCGCCATGAAGCTTACGGTGACCAAGGACATATCGTAAATGAAAACTGGAAAGAATCTTTGTGAGAAACTTCTCAGTGAAACGTGAATTCATCTCACAGAGTTCCCACTTAGTCTTCACGAAGCAGTTTGCTAACACCGTTTTCGTGGAATCTGCATAGTACTATCTGGGAGCGCATTGAGGGCCCACGGTGAAAACGGAAACATCCTCAGATCGTAACGAGAAAGAAGCTCTCTCCGAAATTGCTTTGTGATGTGTCAGTTCACCACACAGAGATTCACCTTCCCTTCTTGTAGCCCTTTGCCTGCACTGTTTCCCTGGATTCTGCAAAGTGATATTTGGGAGCTCATTGCGGGCTACGGGGATAAGGAAATAGCCTCAGATAAAAACTGGAAGGAAGCATTCTGAGAAACTGCATTGCGATGTGTGAATGCAACTCACAGAGTGACACTTGTCTCTTCAGTGACCAGTTGGCTCACACAGTTTCCTTGAAATCTGCCTTGGGATGCTTCTTAGCACAATGAAGCTTACGGTGACAAAGGAAATCTCCTCAGAAAAAATTAAAAGAAGCTTTCTTAGAAACTGGTTTGCGATGTGTGAAATCATCTCTCAGCGTTACATCGGCGTTTCGTGGGGCAGGGTTTTAACACTGTCTCTCAGGAACCGAGAAGGGCTACTTTGGATGGAATTGAGGCCTACGCTGATGAAGGACATATCCCCCATTAAAAACGTGAGAGAAGCTTTGTGAGACACTTCTCTGTGCTACGTGAATTCAACACATAGAGTTACAGCTGAATCTTCAGGAAGCAGTTTGCCACCTCTGTTTTCCGGGAATCTGCAAAGTGATATTTGGGGGCGCATTTAGGGCCCATGGTGCAAAAGGAAACATCCTCAGACGATAACTAGAAAGAAGCTGACTCAGACATTGCTTTGTGATGTTGAATTCCCCACACGGAGCTTCACCTTTACCATCTTGTAGCAGTATGCTAACACTGTTTTCATGGATTCCGCAAAGGGATATTTGGGAGCTCATTGAGTCCTATGGTGAAAAGGGAAATATCCTCAGACACAAACAAGAAAGAAGTGTTTTGAGAAACGTCGTTGGGATGTTTGAGTGCAACTCACGGAGTTACAGTTTTCTCTTCAGTGATCAACTTGCTAACACAGTTTTCCTGAAATCTGCCATGGCATATTTCTTAGCGCAATGAAGCTTACAGAGGACATAGCCTCAGATCAAATGAGAAAGAAGCTGTCTTAGAAACTGTATCGTGATGTGAGTATTCATCTCACAGAGTTACACACCACTTTCGTGGAAGAGTCATTTAACACTGTCTTTGAGGAACCTGAGAAGGGCTACTTCGGTTCGAATTCAGGCCTACGCTGAAATACCCTTGATGCAAACCGTGAGCGAAGCTGTGTGAGAAACTTCTCTGTGATACGTGAATTCATCACACAGAGTTACAACTGAGACTTCAGGAAGCAGTTTGCTAACACCGTTTTCGTGGAATCTGCAAAGTGATATTTGGGGGCGCATTGAGGCCCATAGTGAACACGGAAACATCCTCCGATATTAACTAGAAAGAAGCAGTCTCAGAAATTGCTCTGTGATGTTGAATCCACCACACAGAGATTCACCTTTACCTTCTTGTAGCAGTTTGCTAACACTGTTGCCGTGGATTCTGCAAAGTGATCTTTGGGAGCTCATTGTGGGCTATGGGGAAAAGAAAATATCCTCAGATAAGAACCGGAAAGAAGCTTTCTGAGAAACTGCATTGCGGTGTGTGAATGCACCTCACGGAGTTACACTCTTCTCTTCAGTGATCAGTTTGCCAACACCGTTTTCTTGAAGTTTGCGATGAGATACTTCTCAGCGCTAGCAGCTTACGGTGACAAAGGAAATATCCTCAGATAAGAAACGAAAGAATATTCCTCGGGAATTGCTTTCAGATACGAGACTTCAGCTCCCAGAGTTACATCACTGTGTCTTGGAGCCGTTTCCTAGCACTGTTTTTGTGGATTCTGAGAACTGATAATTTCGGATGGGAACTGATAATTTCGGATGAGAGGCAGGAACTATCCTCCGAGAAAAAGCAGAAGGAAGCTTTCTGAGAAACTGCTTTGTGATGTGTGAATTCATTTCAAACGGTTACACCACTCTTTCATGAGGAGTTTGCTAGCACTGTGTTTGTAGAATCTCACGAGTGATATCTTGGATAGCGTTGAATCCCATGGTGAATCATGAAATCTCCTCAGACAAATCTGTAGAGAGTCCTCCTCTGAAACTCCTATGCTGTGGGTGACTTCGGCTCACAGAGTTCTAAAATTGTTTCCCTTGAGAGGCTTGCTAACAGTGTTTTTGCAGAATCTGCTCTAAGACACACAGTGGGGCTCCGAGACCACAAATAAGCTCAGCTCGAAAACGAAAAATAGAAGCTTTCTGAGAAACTGCTTTGTGATGTGTGACTTCAACTCACTGAATTACACCTGCGTTTCATGGAGCCGTTGGCTACCCCCGTTTCTGTGGAATCCGGAAACTGACATTTCAGACACCTGTGAGGACTATGGGTCCAAAGAAAATATCCTCCGTTACAAAGGAGAAAGAAGCTTTCTGAGAAACTTCCTTGCGATCTGTGAATTCATCTCACAGAATTGCAGCTTTCTCCTAATGAAGCCCTTCGCGAAGACTGTTCTCGTGGAATTTGCAAAGTGATATTTGGGAGCTCACTGAGGGCTCTGGTGAAAAGGAAATAGCCTCAGATGCACACTGGAAAGAAGCTTTGTGAGAAAATGCATTGCGCTGTGTGAGTGCCCCTCACAGAGTTACACTTTTCAGTGATGAGTTTGAAAAGACCGTTTCCTTGAAATCCGCAATGGGAGACTTCTTGGAGCTACGCAGCTTACCGTGACAAAGGAAGTATCCCTACATAAAAATGACAGAAGCTTCCTCAGAAATTGCTTTCAGATACGTGACTTCATCTGACCGAGTTACATCACTGTTTCTTGGAGCCGTTTGATATTTCGGATGGGTTTGGAGAGTGTGGGGAGAAAGGGATTATTCTCCAAAAAAAAGCAGGGTGCAGCTTTCTGAGAAACAGCTTTGTGACGTGTGAGTTCATTTCAAAGGCTTTCACCACTCTTGGGAGCACACGGAGGGATATGGTGAGAAAAGAAAGGTCCTCAGATAAAAACTGGAAAGAAGCCTTCGGAGAAACTGCATTGTGACATGTGAATGCGACTCCTAGACTTCCACGCAACTTTTCACTGACCCGTTTGCTAACACTGTGTGATTGCAATATGCACTGGGCTATTTCTCAGCGCAATGAAGCTTACGGTGACCAAGGAAATATCGTACATGAAAACTGGAAAGAAGCTTTGTGAGAAACTTCTCAGTGAAACGTGAATTCGTCTCACAGAGGTCCCACTTAGTTTTCACGAAGCAGTTTGCTAACACCGTTTTCGTGGAATCTGCATAGTATTATCTGGGAGCACATTGAGGGCCCACGGTGAAAACGGAAACATCCTCAGATCGTAACGAGAAAGAAGCTGTCTCCGAAATTGCTTTGTGATGTGTCAGTTCACCACAGAGAGATTCACCTTCCCTTCTTGTAGCCCTTTGCCAGCACTGTTTCCCTGGATTCTGCAAAGTGATATTTGGGAGCTCATTGAGCGCTACGGGGAGAAGGGAATAACCTCAGATAAAAACTGAAAGGAAGCGTTCTGAGAAACTGCATTGCGATGTGTGAATGCAACTCACAGAGTGACACTTGTCTCTTCAGTGACAAGTTTGCTCACACAGTTTCCTTGAAATCAACCTTGGGATGCTTCTTAGCGCAATGAAGCTTACGGTGACAAAGGAAATCTCCTCAGAAAATATTAAAAGAAGCTTTCTTAGAAACTGGTTTGCGATGTGTGAAATCATCTCCCAGCGTTACATCGGCGTTTCGTGGGGCAGTCGTTTAACACTGTCTCTCAGGAACCCGAGAAGGGCTACTTTAGATGGAATTGAGGCCTAGGCTGATGAAGGACATATCCTCCATTAAAAACGTGAGAGAAGCTTTGTGAGACACTTCTCTGTGCTACGTGAATTCAACACATAGAGTTACAGCTGAGTCTTCAGGAAGCACTTTGCCACCACTGTTTTCCGGGAATCTGCAAAGTGATATTTGGGGGCGCATTCAGGGCCCATGGGGCAAAAGGAAACATCCTCAGACGATAACTAGAAAGAAGCTGACTCAGACATTGCTTTGTGATGTTGAATTCCCCACACGGAGCTTCACCTTTACCATCTTGTAGCAGTATGCTAACACTGTTTCCATGGATTACGCAAAGATATATTTGGGAGCTCATTGAGGCCTATGGTGAAAAGGGAAATATCCTCAGACACAAACAAGAAAGAAGTGTTTTGAGAAACGGCGTTGGGATGTGTGAATGCAACTCACGGAGTTACAGCTTTCTCTTCAGTGATCAACTTGCTAACACAGATTTCCTGAAATCTGCCATGGCATATTTCTTAGCGCAATGAAGCTTACAGAGGACATAGCCTCAGATCAAATGAGAAAGAAGCTGTCTTAGAAACTGGATCGTGATGTGTGAATTCATCTCACAGAGTTACACACCCCTTTCGTGGAAGAGTCATTTAACACTGTCTTTGAGGAACCTGAAAAGGGCTACTTTGGCTCGAATTCAGGCCTACGCTGAAATACCCTCGATGCAAAACGTGAGCGAAGCTGTGTGAGAAACTTCTCTGTGATACGTGAATTCATCACACAGAGTTACAACTGAGACTTCAGGAAGCAGTTTGCTAACACCGTATTCGTGGAATCTGCAAAGTGATATTTGGGGGCGCATTGAGGCCCATAGTGAACACGGAAACATCCTCCGATATTAACTAGAAAGAAGCAGTCTCAAAAATTGCTCTGTGATGTTGAATCCACCACACAGAGGTTCACCTTTACCTTCTTGTAGCAGTTTGCTAACACTGTTGCCGTGGATTCTGCAAAGTGATCTTTGGGAGCTCATTGTGGGCTACGGGGAAAAGAAAATATCCTCAGATAAGAACCGGAAAGAAGCTTTCTGAGAAACTGCATTGCGGTGTGTGAATGCACCTCACGGAGTTACACTCTTCTCTTCAGTGATCAGTTTGCCAACACCGTTTTCTTGAAGTTTGCGATGAGATACTTCTCAGCGCTAGCAGCTTACGGTGACAAAGCAAATATCCTCAGATAAGAAATGAAAGAAGCTTCCTCGGGAATTGCTTTCAGATACGAGACTTCAGCTCCCAGAGTTACATCACTGTGTCTTGGAGCCGTTTCCTAGCACTGGTTTTGTGGATTCTGAGAACTGATAATTTCGGATGGGAGCTGATAATTTCGGCTGGGAGGCAGGAACTAATCTCCGAGAAAAAGCGGAAGGAAGCTTTCTGAGAAACTGCTTTGTGATGTGTGAATTCATTTCAAAGGGTTACACCACTCTTTCATGAGGAGTTTGCTAGCACTGTGTTTGTAGAATCTCACGAGTGATATCTTGGATAGCGTTGAATCCCATGGTGAATCATGAAATCTCCTCAGACAAATCTGCAGAGAGGCCTCCTCTGAAACTCCTTTGCTGTGGGTGACTTCGGCTCACAGAGTTCTAACATTGTTTCCCTTGAGACGCTTGCTAACAGTGTTTTTGCAGAATCTGCTCTAAGACACACAGTGGGTCTCCGAGACCACAAATAACCTCAGCTCGAAAACGAAAAATAGAAGCTTTCTGAGAAACTGCTTTGTGATGTGTGACTTCAACTCACTGAATTACACCTGCGTTTAATGGAGCCGTTGGCTAACCCCGTTTCTGTGGAATCTGGAAACTGATATTCCAGACCTCTTTGAGGACTACGGGGCCAAAGGAAATATCCTCCGTTACAAAGGAGAAAGAAGCTTTCTGAGAAATTTCTTTGTGATCTGTGAATTCATCTCACAGAATTGCAGCTTTCTTCTAATGAAGCCCTTCGCGAAGACTGTTCTCGTGGAATTTGCAAAGTGACATTTGGGAGCTCACTGAGGGCTCCGGTGAAAAGGAAATAGCCTCAGAAGCACACTGGAAAGAAGTATGTGAGAAACTGCATTGCGCTGTGTGAGTGCACCTCCCAGAGTTACACTTTTCAGTGATGAGTTTGACAAGACCGTTTCCTTGAAATCCGCAATGGGAGACTTCTTGGAGCTACGCAGCTTAGCGTGACAAAGGAAGTATCCCTAGATAAAAATGACAGAAGCTTCCTCAGAAATTGCTTTCAGATACGTGACTTCATCTGACCGAGTTACATCACTGTTTCTTGGAGCCGTTTCCCAGCACTGTTTATGTGGATTATGAGAACTGATATTTCGGATGGGTTTGGAGAGTGTGGGGAGAAAGGGATTATCCTCTGAGAAAAAGCAGGGTGCAGCTTTCTGAGAAACAGCTTTATGACGTGTGAGTTCATTTCAAAGGCTTTCTCCACTCCTGGGAGCACACGGAGGGATATGGTGAGAAAAGAAAGGTCCTCAGATTAAAAACTGGAAAGAAGCCTTCGGAGAAACTGCATTGTGACATGTGAATGCGACTCCTACACTTCCACGCAACTTTTCACTGACCCGTTTGCTGACACTGTTTGATTGCAGTATGCACTGGGCTATTTCTCAGCGCAATGAAGCTTACGGTGACCCAGGAAATATCGTAAATGAAAACTGGAAAGAAGCTTTGTGAGAAACTTCTCAGTGAAACGTGAATTCATCTCACAGAGTTCCCACTTAGTCTTCACGAAGCAGTTTGCTAACACTGTTTTCGTGGAATCTGCATAGTACTATCTGGGAGCGCATTGAGGGCCCACGGTGAAAACGGAAACATCCTCAGGTCGTAACGAGAAAGAAGCTGTCTCCGAAATTGCTTTGTGATGTGTCAGTTCACCACACAGAGATTCACCTTCCCTTCTTGTAGCCCTTTGCCAGCCTGTTTCCCTGGATTCTGCAAAGTGATATTTGGGAGCTCATTGAGGGCTACGGGGAAAAGGAAATAGCCTCAGATAAAAACTGGAAGGAAGCGTTCTGAGAAACTGCATTGCGATGTGTGAATGCAACTCACAGAGTGACACTTGTCTCTTCAGAGACCAGTTTGCTCACACAGTTTCCTTGAAATCTGCCTTGGGATGCTTCTTAGCGCAATGAAGCTTATGGTGACAAAGGAAATCTCCTCAGAAAACATTAAAAGAAGCTTTCTTAGAAACTGGTTTGTGATGTGTGAAATCATCTCCCAGCGTTACATCGGCGTTTTGTGGGGCAGTCGTTTACACTGTCTCTCAGGAACCCGAGAAGGGCTACTTTGTCTGGAATTGAGGCCTAGGCTGATGAAGGACATATCCCCCATTAAAAACGTGAGAGAAGCTTTGTGAGACACTTCTCTGTGCTACGTGAATTCAACACATAGAGTTACAGCTGAATCTTCAGGAAGCAGTTTGCCATCACTGTTTTCCGGGAATCGGCAAAGTGATGTTTGGGGGCGCATTCAGGGCCCACGGTGCAAAAGGAAACATCCTCAGACGATAACTAGAAAGAAGCTGACCCAGACATTGCTTTGTGATGTTGAATTCCCCACACGGAGCTTCACCTTTATCATCTTGTAGCAGTATGCTAACACTGTTTTCATGGATTCCGCAAAGGGATATTTGGGAGCTCATTGAGGCCTAGGGTGAAAAGGGTAATATCCTCAGACACAAACAAGAAAGAAGTGTTTTGAGAAACGGCGTTGGGATGTGTGAATGCAACTCACGGAGTTACAGTTTTCTCTTCAGTGATCAACTTGCTATCACAGTTTTCCTGAAATCTGCCATGGCATGTTTCTTAGCGCAATGAAGCTTACAGAGGGCATAGCCTCAGATAAAATGAGAAAAGAAGCTGTCTTAGAAACTGGATCGTGATGTGAGAATTCATCTCACAGAGTTACACACCCCTTTCGTGGAAGAGTCATTTAACACTGTCTTTGAGGAACATGAGAAGGGCTACTTCGGTTCGAATTCAAGTCTACGCTGAAATACACTCGATGCAAAACGTGAGCGAAGCTGTGTGAGAAACTTCTCTGTGATACGTGAATTCATCACACAGAGTTACAACTGAGTCTTCAGGAAGCAGTTTGCTAACACCGCTTTCGTGGAATCTGCAAAGTGATATTTGGGGGCGCATTGAGGCCCATAGTGAACACGGAAACATCCTCCGATATTAACTAGAAAGAAGCAGTCTCAGAAATTGCTCTGTGATGTTGAATCCACCACACAGAGATTCACCTTTACCTTCTTGTAGCTGTTTGCTAACACTGTTGCCGTGGATTCTGCAAAGTGATCTTTGGGAGCTCATTGTGGGCTACGGGGAAAAGAAAATATCCTCAGATAAGAACCGGAAAGAAGCTTTCTGAGAAACTGCATTGCGGTGTGTGAATGCACCTCACGGAGTTACACTCTTCTCTTCAGTGATCAGTTTGCCAACACCGTTTTCTTGAAGTTTGCGATGAGATACTTCTCAGCGCTAGCAGCTTACGGTGACAAAGGAAATATCCTCAGATAAGAAATGAAAGAAGCTTCCTCGGGAATTGCTTTCAGATACGAGACTTCAGCTCCCAGAGTTACATCACTGTGTCTTGGAGCCGTTTCCTAGCACTGTTTTTGTGGATTCTGAGAACTGATCATTTCGGATGGGAACTGATAATTTCGGATGGGAGGCAGGAACTATCCTCCGTGAAAAAGCGGAAGGAAGCTGTCTGAGAAACTGCTTTGTGATGTGTGAATTCATTTGAAAGGGTTACACCACTCTTTCATGAGGAGTTTGCTAGCACTGTGTTTGTAGAATCTCACGAGTGATATCTTGGATAGCGTTGAATCCCATGGTGAATCATGAAATCTCCTCAGACAAATCTGCAGAGAGGCCTCCTCTGAAACTCCTTTGCTGTGGGTGATTTCGGCTCACAGAGTTCTACCATTGTTTCTCTGGAGACGCTTGCTAACAGTGTTTTTGCAGAATCTGCTCTAAGACACACAGTGGGGCTTCGAGACCACAAATAAGCTCAGCTCGAAAACGAAAAATAGAAGCTTTCTGAGAAACTGCTTTGTGATGTGTGACTTCAACTCACTGAATTACACCTGCGTTTCATGGAGCCGTTGGCTACCCCCGTTTCTGTGGAATCTGGAAACTGATATTTCAGACCCCTTTGAGGACTACGGGGCCAAAGGAAATATCCTCCGTTACAAAGGAGAAAGAAGCTTTCTGAGAAACTTCTTTGTGATCTGTGAATTCATCTCACAGAATTGCAGCTTTCTCCTAATGAAGCCCTTCGCGAAGACTGTTCTTGTGGAATTTGCAAAGTGATATTTGGGAGCTCACTGAGGGCTCCGGTGAAAAGGAAATAGCCTCAGAGGCACACTGGAAAGAAGCTTTGTGAGATACTGCATTGAGCTGTGTGAGTGCACCTCCCAGAGTTACACTTTTCAGTGATGAGATTGACAAGACCGTTTCCTTGAAATCCGCAATGGGCGCCTCTTGGAGCTACGCAGCTTACCGTGACAAAGGAAGTATCCCTAGATAAAAATGACAGAAGCTTCCTCAGAAATTGCTTTCAGATACGTGACTTCATCTGACCGAGTAACATCACTGTTTCTTGGAGCCGTTTCCCAGCACTGTTTATGTGGATTCTGAGAACTGATATTTCGGATGGGTTTGGAGAGTGTGGGGAGAAAGGGATTATCCTCCGAGAAAAAGCAGGGTGCAGCTTTCTGAGAAACAGCTTTGTGACGTGTGAGTTCATTTCAAAGGCTTTCACCACTCTTGGGAGCACACGGAGGGATATGGTGAGAAAAGAAAGGTCCTCAGATAAAAACTGGAAAGAAGCCTTCGGAGAAACTGCATTGTGACATGTGAATGCGACTCCTAGACTTCCACGCAACTTTTCACTGACCCGTTTGCTAATACTGTTTGATTGCAGTCTGCACTGGGGTACTTCTCAGAGCAATGAAGCTTACGGTGACCCAGGAAATATCGTAAATGAAAACTGGAAAGAAGCTTTGTGAGAAACTTCTCAGTGAAACGTGAATTCATCTCACAGAGTTCCCACTTAGTCTTCGCGAAGCAGTTTGCTAACACCGTTTTCGTGGAATCTGCATAGTACTATCTGGGAGCGCATTGAGGGCCCACGGTGAAAACGGAAACATCCTCAGATCATAACGAGAAAGAAGCTGTCTCCGAAATTGCTTGGTGATGTGTCAGTTCACCACAAAGAGATTCACCTTCCCTTCTTGTAGCCCTTTGCCAGCACTGTTTCCCTGGATTCTGCAAAGTGACATTTGGGAGCTCATTGAGGGCTACGGGGAAAAGGAAATAGCCTCAGATAAAAGCTGGAAGGAAGCGTTCTGAGAAACTGCATTGCGATGTGTGAATGCAACGCACAGAGTGACACTTGTCTCTTCAGTGACCAGTTTGCTCACACAGTTTCCTTGAAATCTGCCTTGGGATGCTTCTTAGCGCAATGAAGCTTACGGTGACAAAGGAAATCTCCTCAGAAAACATTAAAAGAAGCTTTCTTAGAAACTTTTTTGCGATGGGTGAAATCATCTCCCAGCGTTACATCGGCCTTTTCGTGGGGCAGTCGTTTAACACTGTCTCTCAGGAACCCGAGAAGGGCTACTTTGGATGGAATTGAGGCCTACGCTGATGAAGGACATATCCCCCATTAAAAACGTGAGAGAAGCTTTGTGAGACACTTCTCTGTGCTACGTGAATTCAACACAAAGAGTTACAGCTGAATCTTCAGGAAGCAGTTTGCCACCACTGTTTTCCGGGCATCTGCAAAGTGATATTTGGGGGCGCATTCAAGGCCCATGGTGCAAAAGGAAACATCGTCAGACGATAACTAGAATGAAGCTGACTCAGACATTGCTTTGTGATGTTGAATTCCCCACACGGAGCTTCACCTTTACCCTCTTGTAGCAGTATGCTAACACTGTTTTCGTGGATTCCGCAAAGGGATGTTTGGGAGCTCATTGAGGCCTATGGTGAAAAGGGAAATATCCTCAGACACAAACAAGAAAGCAATGTTTTGAGAAACGGCGTTGTGATGTGTGAATGCAACTCACGGAGTTACAGTTTTCTCTTCAGTAGTCAACTTGCTCACACAGTTTTCCTGAAATCTGCCATGGCATATTTCTTAGTGCAATGAAGCTTACAGAGGGCATAGCCTCAGATAAAATGAGAAAAGAAGCTGTCTTAGAAACTGGATCGTGATGTGAGAATTCATCTCACAGAGTTACACACCCCTTTCGTGGAAGAGTCATTTAACACTGTCTTTGAGGAACCTGAGAAGGGCTACTTCGGTTCGAATTCAGGCCTACGCTGAAATACCCTCGATGCAAAACGTGAGCGAAGCTGTGTGAGAAACTTCTCTGTGATACGTGAATTCAGCACACAGAGTTACAACTGAGTCTTCAGGAAGCAGTTTGCTAACACCGTTTTCGTGGAATCTGCAGAGTGATATTTGGGGGCGCATTGAGGCCCATAGTGAACACGGAAACATCCTCCGATATTAACTAGAAAGAAGCAGTCTCAGAAATTGCTCTGTGATGTTGAATCCACCACACAGAGATTCACCTTTACCTTCTTGTAGCAGTTTGCTAACACTGTTGCCGTGGATTCTGCAAAGTGATCTTTGGGAGCTCATTGTGGGCTACGGGGAAAAGAAAATATCCTCAGATAAGAAGCGGAAGGAAGCTTTCTGAGAAACTGCATTGTGGTGTGTGAATGCACCTCACGGAGTTACACTCTTCTCTTCAGTGATCAGTTTGCCAACACCGTTTTCTTGAAGCTTGCGGTGAGATACTTCTCAGCGCTAGCAGCTTACGGTGACAAAGGAAATATCCTCAGAAAAGAAATGAAAGAAGCTTCCTCGGGAATTGCTCTCAGATACGAAACTTCAGCTCCCAGAGTTACATCACTGTGTCTTGGAGCCGTTTCCTAGCACTGTTTTTGTGGATTCTGAGAACTGATAATTTCGGATGGCAACTGATAATTTCGGCTGGGAGGCAGGAACTATCCTCCGAGAAAAAGCGGAAGGAAGCTTTCTGAGAAACTGCTTTGTGATGTGTGAATTCATTTCAAAGGTTTACACCACTCTTTCATGAGGAGTTTGCTAGCGCTGTGTTTGTAGAATCTCACGAGTGATATCTTGGATAGCGTTGAATCCCATGGTGAATCATGAAATCTCCTCAGACCAATCTGCAGAGAGGCCTCCTCTGAAACTCCTTTGCTGTGGGTGACTTCGGCTCACAGAGTTCTACCATTGTTTCCCTTGAGACGCTTGCTAACAGTGTTTTCGCAGAATCTGCTCTAAGACACACAGTGGGGATCCGAGACCACAAATAACCTCAGCTCGAAAACGAAAAATAGAAGCTTTCTGAGAAATTGCTTTGTGATGTGTGACTTCAACTCACTGAATTACACCTGCCTTTCATGGAGCCGTTGGCTACCCCCGTTTCTGTGGAATCTGGAAACTGATATTTCAGACCCCTTTGAGGACTACGGGGCCAAAGGAAATATCCTCCGTTACAAAGGAGAAAGAAGCTTTCTGAGAAACTTCTTTGTGATCTGTGAATTCATCTCACAGAATTGCAGCTTTCTCCTAATGAAGCCCTTCGCGAAGACTGTTCTCGTGGAATTTGCAAAGTGATATTTGGGAGCTCACTGAGGGCTCCGGTGAAAAGGAAATAGCCTCAGATGCACACTGGAAAGAAGCTTTGTGAGAAACTGCATTGCTCTGTGTGAGTGCACCTCCCAGAGTTACACTTTTCAGTGATGAGTTTGACAAGACCGTTTCCTTGAAATCCGCAATGGGAGACTTCTTGGAGCTACGCAGCTTACAGTGACAAAGGAAGTATCCCTAGATAAAAATGAGAGAAGCTTCCTCAGAAATTGCTTTCAGATACGTGACTTCATCTGAACGAGTTACATCACTGTTTCTTGGAGCCGTTTCCCAGCACTGTTTATGTGGATTCCGAGAACTGATATTTCGGATGGGTTTGGAGAGTGTGGGGAGAAAGGGATTATCCTCCGAGAAACAGCAGGGTGCAGCTTTCTGAGAAACAGCTTTGTGACGTGTGAGTTCATTTCAAAGGCTTTCACCACTCTTGGGAGCACACGGAGGGATATGGTGAGAAAAGAAAGGTCCTCAGATAAAAACTGGAAAGAAGCCTTCGGAGAAACTGCATTGTGACATGGGAATGCGACTCCTAGACTTCCACGCAACTTTTCACTGACCCGTTTGCTAACACTGTTTGATTGCAGTCTGCACTGGGCTATTTCTCAGCGCAATGAAGCTTACGTTGACCCAAGAAATATCGTAAATGAAAACTGGAAAGAAGCTTTGTGAGAAACTTCTCAGTGAAACGTGAATTCATCTCACAGAGTTCCCACTTAGTCTTCGCGAAGCAGTTTGCTAACACCGTTTTCCTGGAATGTGCGTAGTACTATCTGGGAGCGCATTGAGGGCCCACGGTGAAAACGGAAACATCCTCAGATCGTAACGAGAAAGAAGCTGTCTGCGAAATTGCTTTGTGATGTGTCAGTTCACCACACAGAGATTCACCTTCCCTTCTTGTAGCCCTTTGCCAGCACAGTTTCCCTGGGTTCTGCAAAGTGATATTTGGGAGCTCATTGAGGGCTACGGGGAAAAGGAAATAGCCTCAGATAAAAACTGGAAGGAAGCGTTCTGAGAAACTGCATTGCGATGTGTGAATGCAACTCACAGAGTGACACTTGTCTCATCAGTGACCAGTTTGCTCACACAGTTTCCTTGAAATCTGCCTTGGGATGCTTCTTAGCGCAATGAAGCTTACGGTGACAAAGGAAATCTCCTCAGAAAACATTAAAAGAAGCTTTCTTAGAAACTGGTTTGCGATGTGTGAAATCATCTCCCAGCGTTACATCGGCGTTTCGTGGGGCAGTCGTTTAACACTGTCTCTCAGGAACCCGAGAAGGGCTACTTTGGATGGAATTGAGGCCTACGCTGATGAAGGACATATCCCCCATTAAAAACGTGAGAGAAGCTTTGTGAGACACTTCTCTGTGCTACGTGAATTCAACACATAGAGTTACAGCTGAATCTTCAGGAAGCAGTTTGCCACCACTGTTTTCCGGGAATCTGCAAAGTGATATTTGGGGGCGCATTCAGGGCCCATGGTGCAAAAGGAAACATCCTCAGACGATAACTAGAAAGAAGCTGACTCAGACATTGCTTTGTGATGTTGAATTCCCCACACGGAGCTTCACCTTTACCCTCTTGTAGCAGTATGCTAACACTGTTTTCATGGATTCCGCAAAGGGATGTTTGGGAGCTCATTGAGGCCTATGGTGAAAAGGGAAATATCCTCAGACACAAACAAGAAAGAAGTGTTTTGAGAAACAGCGTTGGGATGTGTGAATGCAACTCACGGAGTTACAGTTTTCTCTTCAGTGATCAACTTGCTCACACAGTTTTCCTGAAATCTGCCATGGCATATTTCTTAGCGCAATGAAGCTTACAGAGGGCATAGCCTCAGATAAAATGAGAAAAGAAGCTGTCTTAGAAACTGGATCGTGATGTGAGAATTCATCTCACAGAGTTACCCACCCCTTTCGTGGAAGAGTCATTTAACACTGTCTTTGAGGAACCTGAGAAGGGCTACTTCGGTTCGAATTCAGGCCTACACTGAAATACCCTCGATGCAAAACGTGAGCGAAGCTGTGTGAGAAACTTCTCTGTGATACGTGAATTCATCACACAGAGTTACAACTGAGTCTTCAGGAAGCAGTTTGCTAACACCGTTTCCGTGGAATCTGCAGAGTGATATTTGGGGGAGCATTGAGGCCCATAGTGAACACGGAAACATCCTCCGATATTAACTAGAAAGAAGGAGTCTCAGAAATTGCTCTGTGATGTTGAATCCACCACACAGAGATTCACCTTTACCTTCTTGTAGCAGTTTGCTAACACTGTTGCCGTGGATTCTGCAAAGTGATCTTTGGGGGCTCATTGTGGGCTACGGGGAAAAGAAAATATCCTCAGATAAGAAGCGGAAAGAAGCTTTCTGAGAATCTGCATTGCGGTGTGTGAATGCACCTCATGGAGTAACACTGTTCTCTTCAGTGATCAGTTTGCCAACACCGTTTTCTTGAAGCTTGCGATGAGATACTTCTCAGCGCTAGCAGCTTACGGTGACAAAGGAAATATCCTCAGAAAAGAAATGAAAGAAGCTTCCTCGGGAATTGCTTTCAGATACGAGACTTCAGCTCCCAGAGTTACATCACTGTGTCTTGGAGCCGTTTCCTAGCACTGTTTTTGTGGATTCTGAGAACTGATAATTTCGGATGGCAACTGATAATTTCGGCTGGGAGGCAGGAACTCTCCTCCGAGAAAAAGCGGAAGGAAGCTTTCTGAGGAACTGCTTTGTGATGTGTGAATTCATTTCAAAGGGTTACACCACTCTTTCATGAGGAGTTTGCTAGCACTGTGTTTGTAGAATCTCACGAGTGATATCTTGGATAGCGTTGAATCCCATGGTGAATCATGAAATCTCCTCAGACCAATATGCAGAGAGGCCTCCTCTGAAACTCCTTTGCTGTGGGTGAGTTCGGCTCACAGAGTTCTACCATTGTTTCCCTTGAGACGCTTGCTAACAGTGTTTTCGCAGAATCTGCTCTAAGACACACAGTGGGGCTCCGAGACCACAAATAACCTCAGCTCGAAAACGAAAAATAGAAGCTTTCTGAGAAACTGCTTTGTGATGTGTGACTTCAACTCACTGAATTACACCTGCCTTTCATGGAGCCGTTGGCTAACCCCGTTTCTGTGGAATCTGGAAACTGATATTTCAGACCCCTTTGAGGACTATGGGGCCAAAGGAAATATCCTCCGTTACAAAAGAGAAAGAAGCTTTCTGAGAAACTTCTTTGTGATCTGTGAATTCGTCTCACAGAATTGCAGCTTTCTCCTAATGAAGCCCTTCGCGAAGACTGTTCTCGTGGAATTTGCAAAATGATATTTGGGAGCTCACTGAGGGCTCCGGTGAAAAGGAAATAGCCTCAGATGCACATTGGAAAAAAGCTTTGTGAGAAACTGCATTGCGCTGTGTGAGTGCACCTCCCAGAGTTACACTTTTCCGTGATGAGTTTGACAAGACTGTTTCCTTGATATCCGCAATGGGAGACTTCTTGGAGCTAAGCAGCTTACCGTGACAAAGGAAGTATCCCTAGATAAAAATGACAGAAGCTTCCTCAGAAATTGCTTTCAGATACGTGACTTCATCTGACCGAGTTACATCACTGTTTCTTGGAGCCGTTTCCCAGCACTGTTTATGTGGATTCCGAGAACTGATATTTCGGATGGGTTTGGAGAGTGTGGGGAGAAAGGGATTATCCTCCAAGAAAAAGCAGGGTGCAGCTTTCTGAGAAACAGCTTTGTGACGTGTGAGTTCATTTCAAAGGCTCTCACCACTCTTGGGAGCACACGGAGGGATATGGTGAGAAAAGAAAGGTCCTCAGATAAAAACTGGAAAGAAGCCTTCGGAGAAACTGCATTGTGACATGTGAATGCGACTCCTAGACTTCCACGCAACTTTTCACTGACCCGTTTGCTAACACTGTTTGATTGCAGTCTGCACTGGGCTATTTCTCAGCGCAATGAAGCTTACGGTGACCCAGGAAATATCGTAAATGAAAACTGGAAAGAAGCTTTGTGAGAAACTTCTCAGTGAAACGTGAATTCATCTCACAGAGTTCCCACTTAGTCTTCGCGAAGCAGTTTGCTAACACCGTTTTCGTGGAATCTGCGTAGTACTATCTGGGAGCGCATTGAGGGCCCACGGTGAAAACGGAAACATCCTCAGATCGTAACGAGAAAGAAGCTGTCTCCGAAATTGCTTTGTGATGTGTCAGTTCACCACACAGAGATTCACCTTCCCTTCTTGTAGCCCTTTGCCAGCACTGTTTCCCTGGATTCTGCAAAGTGATATTTGGGAGCTCATTGAGGGCTACGGGGAAAAGGAAATAGCCTCAGATACAAACTGGAAGGAAGCGTTCTGAGAAACTGCATTGCGATGTGTGAATGCAACTCACAGAGTGACACTTGTCTCTTCAGTGACCAGTTTGCTCACACAGTTTCCTTGAAATCTGCCTTGGGATGCTTCTTAGCGCAATGAAGCTTACGGTGACAAAGGAAATCTCCTCAGAAAACATTAAAAGAAGCTTTCTTAGAAACTGGTTTGCGATGTGTGAAATCATCTCCCGGCGTTACATCGGCGTTTCGTGGGGCAGTCGTTTAACACTGTCTCTCAGGAACCCGAGAAGGGCTACTTTGGATGGAATTGAGGCCTACGCTGATGAAGGACATATCCCCCATTAAAAACGTGAGAGAAGCTTTGTGAGACACTTCTCTGTGCTACGTGAATTCAACACATAGAGTTACAGCTGAATCTTCAGGAAGCAGTTTGCCACCACTGTTTTCCGGGAATCTGCAAAGTGATATTTGGGGGCGCATTCAGGGCCCATGGTGCAAAAGGAAACATCCTCAGACGATAACTAGAAAGAAGCTGACTCAGACATTGCTTTGTGATGTTGAATTCCCCACACGGAGCTTCAGCTTTACCCTCTTGTAGCAGTATGCTAACACTGTTTTCATGGATTCCGCAAAGGGATGTTTGGGAGCTCATTGAGGCCTATGGTGAAAAGGGAAATATCCTCAGACGCAAACAAGAAAGAAGTGTTTTGAGAAACGGCGTTGGGATGTGTGAATGCAACTCACGGAGTTACAGTTTTCTCTTCAGTGATCAACTCGCTCACACAGTTTTCCTGAAATCTGCCATGGCATATTTCTTAGCGCAATGAAGCTTACAGAGGGCATAGCCTCAGATAAAATGAGAAAAGAAGCTGTCTTAGAAACTGGATCGTGATGTGAGAATTCATCTCACAGAGTTACACACCCCTTTCGTGGAAGAGTCATTTAACACTGTGTTTGAGGAACCTGAGAAGGGCTACTTCGGTTCGAATTCAGGCCTACGCTGAAATACCCTCGATGCAAAACGTGAGCGAAGCTGTGTGAGAAACTTCTCTGTGATACGTGAATTCATCACACAGAGTTACAACTGAGTCTTCAGGAAGCAGTTTGCTAACACCGTTTCCGTGGAATCTGCAGAGTGATATTTGGGGGCGCATTGAGGCCCATAGTGAACACGGAAACATCCTCCGATATTAACTAGAAAGAAGCAGTCTCAGAAATTGCTCTGTGATGTTGAATCCACCACACAGAGATTCACCTTTACCTTCTTGTAGCAGTTTGCTAACACTGTTGCCGTGGATTCTGCAAAGTGATCTTTGGGAGCTCATTGTGGGCTACGGGGAAAAGAAAATATCCTCAGATAAGAAGCGGAAGGAAGCTTTCTGAGAAACTGCATTGCGGTGTGTGAATGCACCTCACGGAGTTACACTCTTCTCTTCAGTGATCAGTTTGCCAACACCGTTTTCTTGAAGCTTGTGATGAGATACTTCTCAGCGCTAGCAGCTTACGGTGACAAAGGAAATATCCTCAGATAAGAAATGAAAGAAGCTTCCTCGGGAATTGCTTTCAGGTACGAGACTTCAGCTCCCAGAGTTACATCACTGTGTCTTGGAGCCGCTTCCTAGCACTGTTTTTGCGGATTCTGAGAACTGATAATTTCGGATGGGAACTGATAATTTCGGCTGGGAGGCAGGAACTATCCTCCGAGAAAAAGCGGAAGGAAGCTTTCTGAGAAACTGCTTTGTGATGTGTGAATTCATTTCAAAGGTTTACACCACTCTTTCATGAGGAGTTTGCTAGCACTGTGTTTGTAGAATCTCACGAGTGATATCTTGGATAGCGTTGAATCCCATGGTGAATCATGAAATCTCCTCAGACCAATGTGCAGAGAGGCCTCCTCTGAAACTCCTTTGCTGTGGGTGACTTCGGCTCACAGAGTTCTACCATTGTTTCCCTTGAGACGCTTGCTAACGGTGTTTTCGCAGAATCTGCTCTAAGACACACAGTGGGGCTCCGAGACCACAAATAACCTCAGCTCGAAAACGAAAAATAGAAGCTTTCTGAGAAACTGCTTTGTGATGTGTGACTTCAACTCACTGAAATACACCTGCGTTTCATGGAGCCGTTGGCTACCCCCCGTTCTGTGGAATCTGGAAACTGATATTTCAGACCCCTTTGAGGACTACGGGGCCAAAGGAAATATCCTCCGTTACAAAGGAGAAAGAAGCTTTCTGAGAAACTTCTTTGTGATCTGTGAATTCATCTCACAGAATTGCAGCTTTCTCCTAATGAAGCCCTTCGCGAAGACTGTTCTCGTGGAATTTGCAAAGTGATATTTGGGAGCTCACTGAGGGCTCCGGTGAAAAGGAAATAGCCTCAGATGCACACTGGAAAGAAGCTTTGTGAGAAACTGCATTGCTCTGTGTGAGTGCACCTCCCAGAGTTACACTTTTCAGTGATGAGTTTGACAAGACCGTTTCCTTGAAATCCGCAATGGGAGACTTCTTGGAGCTACGCAGCTTACAGTGACAAAGGAAGTATCCCTAGATAAAAATGACAGAAGCTTCCTCAGAAATTGCTTTCAGATACGTGACTTCATCTGAACGAGTTACATCACTGTTTCTTGGAGCCGTTTCCCAGCACTGTTTATGTGGATTCCGAGAACTGATATTTCGGATGGGTTTGGAGAGTGTGGGGAGAAAGGGATTATCCTCCGAGAAACAGCAGGGTGCAGCTTTCTGAGAAACAGCTTTGTGACGTGTGAGTTCATTTCAAAGGCTTTCACCACTCTTGGGAGCACACGGAGGGATATGGTGAGAAAAGAAAGGTCCTCAGATAAAAACTGGAAAGAAGCCTTCGGAGAAACTGCATTGTGACATGGGAATGCGACTCCTAGACTTCCACGCAACTTTTCACTGACCCGTTTGCTAACACTGTTTGATTGCAGTCTGCACTGGGCTATTTCTCAGCGCAATGAAGCTTACGTTGACCCAAGAAATATCGTAAATGAAAACTGGAAAGAAGCTTTGTGAGAAACTTCTCAGTGAAACGTGAATTCATCTCACAGAGTTCCCACTTAGTCTTCGCGAAGCAGTTTGCTAACACCGTTTTCCTGGAATGTGCGTAGTACTATCTGGGAGCGCATTGAGGGCCCACGGTGAAAACGGAAACATCCTCAGATCGTAACGAGAAAGAAGCTGTCTGCGAAATTGCTTTGTGATGTGTCAGTTCACCACACAGAGATTCACCTTCCCTTCTTGTAGCCCTTTGCCAGCACAGTTTCCCTGGGTTCTGCAAAGTGATATTTGGGAGCTCATTGAGGGCTACGGGGAAAAGGAAATAGCCTCAGATAAAAACTGGAAGGAAGCGTTCTGAGAAACTGCATTGCGATGTGTGAATGCAACTCACAGAGTGACACTTGTCTCATCAGTGACCAGTTTGCTCACACAGTTTCCTTGAAATCTGCCTTGGGATGCTTCTTAGCGCAATGAAGCTTACGGTGACAAAGGAAATCTCCTCAGAAAACATTAAAAGAAGCTTTCTTAGAAACTGGTTTGCGATGTGTGAAATCATCTCCCAGCGTTACATCGGCGTTTCGTGGGGCAGTCGTTTAACACTGTCTCTCAGGAACCCGAGAAGGGCTACTTTGGATGGAATTGAGGCCTACGCTGATGAAGGACATATCCCCCATTAAAAACGTGAGAGAAGCTTTGTGAGACACTTCTCTGTGCTACGTGAATTCAACACATAGAGTTACAGCTGAATCTTCAGGAAGCAGTTTGCCACCACTGTTTTCCGGGAATCTGCAAAGTGATATTTGGGGGCGCATTCAGGGCCCATGGTGCAAAAGGAAACATCCTCAGACGATAACTAGAAAGAAGCTGACTCAGACATTGCTTTGTGATGTTGAATTCCCCACACGGAGCTTCACCTTTACCCTCTTGTAGCAGTATGCTAACACTGTTTTCATGGATTCCGCAAAGGGATGTTTGGGAGCTCATTGAGGCCTATGGTGAAAAGGGAAATATCCTCAGACACAAACAAGAAAGAAGTGTTTTGAGAAACAGCGTTGGGATGTGTGAATGCAACTCACGGAGTTACAGTTTTCTCTTCAGTGATCAACTTGCTCACACAGTTTTCCTGAAATCTGCCATGGCATATTTCTTAGCGCAATGAAGCTTACAGAGGGCATAGCCTCAGATAAAATGAGAAAAGAAGCTGTCTTAGAAACTGGATCGTGATGTGAGAATTCATCTCACAGAGTTACCCACCCCTTTCGTGGAAGAGTCATTTAACACTGTCTTTGAGGAACCTGAGAAGGGCTACTTCGGTTCGAATTCAGGCCTACACTGAAATACCCTCGATGCAAAACGTGAGCGAAGCTGTGTGAGAAACTTCTCTGTGATACGTGAATTCATCACACAGAGTTACAACTGAGTCTTCAGGAAGCAGTTTGCTAACACCGTTTCCGTGGAATCTGCAGAGTGATATTTGGGGGAGCATTGAGGCCCATAGTGAACACGGAAACATCCTCCGATATTAACTAGAAAGAAGGAGTCTCAGAAATTGCTCTGTGATGTTGAATCCACCACACAGAGATTCACCTTTACCTTCTTGTAGCAGTTTGCTAACACTGTTGCCGTGGATTCTGCAAAGTGATCTTTGGGGGCTCATTGTGGGCTACGGGGAAAAGAAAATATCCTCAGATAAGAAGCGGAAAGAAGCTTTCTGAGAATCTGCATTGCGGTGTGTGAATGCACCTCATGGAGTAACACTGTTCTCTTCAGTGATCAGTTTGCCAACACCGTTTTCTTGAAGCTTGCGATGAGATACTTCTCAGCGCTAGCAGCTTACGGTGACAAAGGAAATATCCTCAGAAAAGAAATGAAAGAAGCTTCCTCGGGAATTGCTTTCAGATACGAGACTTCAGCTCCCAGAGTTACATCACTGTGTCTTGGAGCCGTTTCCTAGCACTGTTTTTGTGGATTCTGAGAACTGATAATTTCGGATGGCAACTGATAATTTCGGCTGGGAGGCAGGAACTCTCCTCCGAGAAAAAGCGGAAGGAAGCTTTCTGAGGAACTGCTTTGTGATGTGTGAATTCATTTCAAAGGGTTACACCACTCTTTCATGAGGAGTTTGCTAGCACTGTGTTTGTAGAATCTCACGAGTGATATCTTGGATAGCGTTGAATCCCATGGTGAATCATGAAATCTCCTCAGACCAATATGCAGAGAGGCCTCCTCTGAAACTCCTTTGCTGTGGGTGAGTTCGGCTCACAGAGTTCTACCATTGTTTCCCTTGAGACGCTTGCTAACAGTGTTTTCGCAGAATCTGCTCTAAGACACACAGTGGGGCTCCGAGACCACAAATAACCTCAGCTCGAAAACGAAAAATAGAAGCTTTCTGAGAAACTGCTTTGTGATGTGTGACTTCAACTCACTGAATTACACCTGCCTTTCATGGAGCCGTTGGCTAACCCCGTTTCTGTGGAATCTGGAAACTGATATTTCAGACCCCTTTGAGGACTATGGGGCCAAAGGAAATATCCTCCGTTACAAAAGAGAAAGAAGCTTTCTGAGAAACTTCTTTGTGATCTGTGAATTCGTCTCACAGAATTGCAGCTTTCTCCTAATGAAGCCCTTCGCGAAGACTGTTCTCGTGGAATTTGCAAAATGATATTTGGGAGCTCACTGAGGGCTCCGGTGAAAAGGAAATAGCCTCAGATGCACATTGGAAAAAAGCTTTGTGAGAAACTGCATTGCGCTGTGTGAGTGCACCTCCCAGAGTTACACTTTTCCGTGATGAGTTTGACAAGACTGTTTCCTTGATATCCGCAATGGGAGACTTCTTGGAGCTAAGCAGCTTACCGTGACAAAGGAAGTATCCCTAGATAAAAATGACAGAAGCTTCCTCAGAAATTGCTTTCAGATACGTGACTTCATCTGACCGAGTTACATCACTGTTTCTTGGAGCCGTTTCCCAGCACTGTTTATGTGGATTCCGAGAACTGATATTTCGGATGGGTTTGGAGAGTGTGGGGAGAAAGGGATTATCCTCCAAGAAAAAGCAGGGTGCAGCTTTCTGAGAAACAGCTTTGTGACGTGTGAGTTCATTTCAAAGGCTCTCACCACTCTTGGGAGCACACGGAGGGATATGGTGAGAAAAGAAAGGTCCTCAGATAAAAACTGGAAAGAAGCCTTCGGAGAAACTGCATTGTGACATGTGAATGCGACTCCTAGACTTCCACGCAACTTTTCACTGACCCGTTTGCTAACACTGTTTGATTGCAGTCTGCACTGGGCTATTTCTCAGCGCAATGAAGCTTACGGTGACCCAGGAAATATCGTAAATGAAAACTGGAAAGAAGCTTTGTGAGAAACTTCTCAGTGAAACGTGAATTCATCTCACAGAGTTCCCACTTAGTCTTCGCGAAGCAGTTTGCTAACACCGTTTTCGTGGAATCTGCGTAGTACTATCTGGGAGCGCATTGAGGGCCCACGGTGAAAACGGAAACATCCTCAGATCGTAACGAGAAAGAAGCTGTCTCCGAAATTGCTTTGTGATGTGTCAGTTCACCACACAGAGATTCACCTTCCCTTCTTGTAGCCCTTTGCCAGCACTGTTTCCCTGGATTCTGCAAAGTGATATTTGGGAGCTCATTGAGGGCTACGGGGAAAAGGAAATAGCCTCAGATACAAACTGGAAGGAAGCGTTCTGAGAAACTGCATTGCGATGTGTGAATGCAACTCACAGAGTGACACTTGTCTCTTCAGTGACCAGTTTGCTCACACAGTTTCCTTGAAATCTGCCTTGGGATGCTTCTTAGCGCAATGAAGCTTACGGTGACAAAGGAAATCTCCTCAGAAAACATTAAAAGAAGCTTTCTTAGAAACTGGTTTGCGATGTGTGAAATCATCTCCCGGCGTTACATCGGCGTTTCGTGGGGCAGTCGTTTAACACTGTCTCTCAGGAACCCGAGAAGGGCTACTTTGGATGGAATTGAGGCCTACGCTGATGAAGGACATATCCCCCATTAAAAACGTGAGAGAAGCTTTGTGAGACACTTCTCTGTGCTACGTGAATTCAACACATAGAGTTACAGCTGAATCTTCAGGAAGCAGTTTGCCACCACTGTTTTCCGGGAATCTGCAAAGTGATATTTGGGGGCGCATTCAGGGCCCATGGTGCAAAAGGAAACATCCTCAGACGATAACTAGAAAGAAGCTGACTCAGACATTGCTTTGTGATGTTGAATTCCCCACACGGAGCTTCAGCTTTACCCTCTTGTAGCAGTATGCTAACACTGTTTTCATGGATTCCGCAAAGGGATGTTTGGGAGCTCATTGAGGCCTATGGTGAAAAGGGAAATATCCTCAGACGCAAACAAGAAAGAAGTGTTTTGAGAAACGGCGTTGGGATGTGTGAATGCAACTCACGGAGTTACAGTTTTCTCTTCAGTGATCAACTCGCTCACACAGTTTTCCTGAAATCTGCCATGGCATATTTCTTAGCGCAATGAAGCTTACAGAGGGCATAGCCTCAGATAAAATGAGAAAAGAAGCTGTCTTAGAAACTGGATCGTGATGTGAGAATTCATCTCACAGAGTTACACACCCCTTTCGTGGAAGAGTCATTTAACACTGTGTTTGAGGAACCTGAGAAGGGCTACTTCGGTTCGAATTCAGGCCTACGCTGAAATACCCTCGATGCAAAACGTGAGCGAAGCTGTGTGAGAAACTTCTCTGTGATACGTGAATTCATCACACAGAGTTACAACTGAGTCTTCAGGAAGCAGTTTGCTAACACCGTTTCCGTGGAATCTGCAGAGTGATATTTGGGGGCGCATTGAGGCCCATAGTGAACACGGAAACATCCTCCGATATTAACTAGAAAGAAGCAGTCTCAGAAATTGCTCTGTGATGTTGAATCCACCACACAGAGATTCACCTTTACCTTCTTGTAGCAGTTTGCTAACACTGTTGCCGTGGATTCTGCAAAGTGATCTTTGGGAGCTCATTGTGGGCTACGGGGAAAAGAAAATATCCTCAGATAAGAAGCGGAAGGAAGCTTTCTGAGAAACTGCATTGCGGTGTGTGAATGCACCTCACGGAGTTACACTCTTCTCTTCAGTGATCAGTTTGCCAACACCGTTTTCTTGAAGCTTGTGATGAGATACTTCTCAGCGCTAGCAGCTTACGGTGACAAAGGAAATATCCTCAGATAAGAAATGAAAGAAGCTTCCTCGGGAATTGCTTTCAGGTACGAGACTTCAGCTCCCAGAGTTACATCACTGTGTCTTGGAGCCGCTTCCTAGCACTGTTTTTGCGGATTCTGAGAACTGATAATTTCGGATGGGAACTGATAATTTCGGCTGGGAGGCAGGAACTATCCTCCGAGAAAAAGCGGAAGGAAGCTTTCTGAGAAACTGCTTTGTGATGTGTGAATTCATTTCAAAGGTTTACACCACTCTTTCATGAGGAGTTTGCTAGCACTGTGTTTGTAGAATCTCACGAGTGATATCTTGGATAGCGTTGAATCCCATGGTGAATCATGAAATCTCCTCAGACCAATGTGCAGAGAGGCCTCCTCTGAAACTCCTTTGCTGTGGGTGACTTCGGCTCACAGAGTTCTACCATTGTTTCCCTTGAGACGCTTGCTAACGGTGTTTTCGCAGAATCTGCTCTAAGACACACAGTGGGGCTCCGAGACCACAAATAACCTCAGCTCGAAAACGAAAAATAGAAGCTTTCTGAGAAACTGCTTTGTGATGTGTGACTTCAACTCACTGAAATACACCTGCGTTTCATGGAGCCGTTGGCTACCCCCCGTTCTGTGGAATCTGGAAACTGATATTTCAGACCCCTTTGAGGACTACGGGGCCAAAGGAAATATCCTCCGTTACAAAGGAGAAAGAAGCTTTCTGAGAAACTTCTTTGTGATCTGTGAATTCATCTCACAGAATTGCAGCTTTCTCCTAATGAAGCCCTTCGCGAAGACTGTTCTCGTGGAATTTGCAAAGTGATATTTGGGAGCTCACTGAGGGGTCCGGTGAAAAGGAAATAGCCTCAGATGCACACTGGAAAGAAGCTTTGTGAGAAACTGCATTGCGCTGTGTGAGTGCACCTCCCAGAGTTACACTTTTCAGTGATGAGTTTGACAAGACCGTTTCCTGGAAATCCGCAATGGGAGACTTCTTGGAGCTACGCAGCTTACCGTGACAAAGGAAGTATCCCTAGATAAAAATGACAGAAGCTTCCTCAGAAATTGCTTTCAGATACGTGACTTCATCTGACCGAGTTACATCACTGTTTCTTGGAGCCGTTTCCCAGCACTGTTTATGTGGATTCTGAGAACTGATATTTCGGATGGGTTTGGAGAGTGTGGGGAGAAAGGGATTATCCTCCGAGAAAAAGCAGGGTGCAGCTTTCTGAGAAACAGCTTTGTGACGTGTGAGTTCATTTCAAAGGCTTTCACCACTCTTGGGAGCACACGGAGGGTTATGGTGAGAAAAGAAAGGTCCTCAGATAAAAACTGGAAAGAAGCCTTCGGAGAAACTGCATTGTGACATGTGAATGCGACTCCTAGACTTCCACGCAACTTTTCACTGACCCGTTTGCTAACACTGTTTGATTGCAGTCTGCACTGGGCTATTTCTCAGCGCAATGAAGCTTACGGTGACCCAGGAAATATCGTAAATGAAAACTGGAAAGAAGCTTTGTGAGAAACTTCTCAGTGAAACGTGAATTCATCTCACAGAGTTCCCACTTAGTCTTCGCGAAGCAGTTTGCTAACACCGTTTTCGTGGAATCTGCATAGTACTATCTGGGAGCGCATTGAGGGCCCACGGTGAAAACGGAAACATCCTCAGATCGTAACGAGAAAGAAGCTGTCTCCGAAATTGCTTTGTGATGTGTCAGTTCACCACACAGAGATTCACCTTCCCTTCTTGTAGCCCTTTGCCGGCACTGTTTCCCTGGATTCTGCAAAGTGATATTTGGGAGCTCATTGAGGGCTACGGGGAAAAGGAAATAGCCTCAGATAAAAACTGGAAGGAAGCGTTCTGAGAAACTGCATTGCGATGTGTGAATGCAACTCACAGAGTGACACTTGTCTCTTCAGTGACCAGTTTGCTCACACAGTTTCCTTGAAATCTGCCTTGGGATGCTTCTTAGCGCAATGAAGCTTACGGTGACAAAGGAAATCTCCTCAGAAAACATTAAAAGAAGCTTTCTTAGAAACTGGTGTGCGATGTGTGAAATCATCTCCCAGCGTTACATCGGCGTTTCGTGGGGCAGTCGTTTAACACTGTCTCTCAGGAACCCGAGAAGGGCTACTTTGGATGGAATTGAGGCCTACGCTGATGAAGGACATATCCCCCATTAAAAACGTGAGAGAAGCTTTGTGAGACACTTCTCTGTGCTACGTGAATTCAACACATAGAGTTACAGCTGAATCTTCAGGAAGCAGTTTGCCACCACTGTTTTCCGGGAATCTGCAAAGTGATATTTGGGGGCGCATTCAGGGCCCATGGTGCAAAAGGAAACATCCTCAGACGATAACTAGAAAGAAGCTGACTCAGACATTGCTTTGTGATGTTGAATTCCCCACACGGAGCTTCACCTTTACCCTCTTGTAGCAGTATGCTAACACTGTTTTCGTGGATTCCGCAAAGGGATGTTTGGGAGCTCATTGAGGCCTATGGTGAAAAGGGAAATATCCTCAGACACAAACAAGAAAGAAGTGTTTTGAGAATCGGCGTTGGGATGTGTGAATGCAACTCACGGAGTTACAGTTTTCTCTTCAGTGATCAACTTGCTCACACAGATTTCCTGAAATCTGCCATGGCATATTTCTTAGCGCAATGAAGCTTACAGAGGGCATAGCCTCAGATAAAATGAGAAAAGAAGCTGTCTTAGAAACTGGATCGTGATGTGAGAATTCATCTCACAGAGTTACACACCCCTTTCGTGGAAGAGTCATTTAACACTGTCTTTGAGGAACCTGAGAAGGGCTACTTCGGTTCGAATTCAGGCCTACGCTGAAATACCCTCGATGCAAAACGTGAGCGATGCTGTGTGAGAAACTTCTCTGTGATACGTGAATTCATCACACAGAGTTACAACTGAGTCTTCAGGAAGCAGTTTGCTAACACCGTTTTCGTGGAATCTGCAAAGTGATATTTGGGGGCGCATTGAGGCCCATAGTGAACACGGAAACATCCTCCGATATTAACTAGAAAGAAGCAGTCTCAGAAATTGCTCTGTGATGTTGAATCCACCACACAGAGATTCACCTTTACCTTCTTGTAGCAGTTTGCTAACACTGTTGCCGTGGATTCTGCAAAGTGATCTTTGGGAGCTCATTGTGGGCTACGGGGAAAAGAAAATATCCTCAGATAAGAAGTGGAAGGAAGCTTTCTGAGAAACTCCATTGCGGTGTGTGAATGCACCTCACGGAGTTACACTCTTCTCTTCAGTGATCAGTTTGCCAACACCGTTTTCTTGAAGCTTGCGATGAGATACTTCTCAGCGCTAGCAGCTTACGGTGACAAAGGAAATATCCTCAGATAAGAAATGAAAGAAGCTTCCTCGGGAATTGCTTTCAGATACGAGACTTCAGCTATCAGAGTTACATCACTGTGTCTTGGAGCCGTTTCCTAGCACTGTTTTTGTGGATTCTGAGAACTGATAATTTCGGATGGGAACTGATAATTTCGGCTGGGAGGCAGGAACTATCCTCCGAGAAAAAGCGGAAGGAAGCTTTCTGAGAAACTGCTTTGTGATGTGTGAATTCATTTCAAAGGTTTACACCACTCTTTCATGAGGAGTTTGCTAGCACTGTGTTTGTAGAATCTCACGAGTGATATCTTGGATAGCGTTGAATCCCATGGTGAATCATGAAATCTCAGACAAATCTGCAGAGAGGCCTCCTCTAAAACTCCTTTGCTGTGGGTGAGTTCGGCTCACAGAGTTCTACCATTGTTTCCCTTGAGACGCTTGCTAACAGTGTTTTCGCAGAATCTGCTCTAAGACACACAGTGGGGCTCCGAGACCACAAATAACCTGAGCTCGAAAACGAAAAATAGAAGCTTTCTGAGAAACTGCTTTGTGATGTGTGACTTCAACTCACTGAATTACACCTGCGTTTCATGGAGCCGTTGGCTACCCCCGTTTCTGTGGAATCTGGAAACTGATATTTCAGACCCCTTTGAGGACTACGGGGCCAAAGGAAATATCCTCCGTTACAAAGGAGAAAGAAGCTTTCTGAGAAACTTCTTTGTGATCTGTGAATTCATCTCACAGAATTGCAGCTCTCTCCTAATGAAGCCCTTCGCGAAGACTGTTCTCGTGGAATTTGCAAAGTGATATTTGGGAGCTCACTGAGGGCTCCGGTGAAAAGGAAATAGCCTCAGATGCACACTGGAAAGAAGCTTTGTGAGAAACTGCATTGCGCTGTGTGAGTGCACCTCCCAGAGTTACACTTTTCCGTGATGAGTTTGACAAGACCGTTTCCTTGAAATCCGCAATGGGAGACTTCTTGGAGCTACGCAGCTTACCGTGACAAAGGAAGTATCCCTAGATAAAAATGACAGAAGCTTCCTCAGAAATTGCTTTCAGATACGTGACTTCATCTGACCGAGTTACATCACTGTTTCTTGGAGCCGTTTCCCAGCACTGTTTATGTGGATTCCGAGAACTGATATTTCGGATGGGTTTGGAGAGTGTGGGGAGAAAGGGATTATCCTCCGAGAAAAAGCAGGGTGCAGCTTTCTGAGAAACAGCTTTGTGACGTGTGAGTTCATTTCAAAGGCTTTCACCACTCTTGGGAGCACACGGAGGGATATGGTGAGAAAAGAAAGGTCCTCAGATAAAAACTGGAAAGAAGCCTTCGGAGAAACTGCATTGTGACATGTGAATGCGACTCCTAGACTTCCACGCAACTTTTCACTGACACGTTTGCTAACACTGCTTGATTGCAGTCTGCACTGGGTTAGTTCTCAGCGCAGTGAAGCTTACGGTGACCCAGGAAATATCGTAAATGAAAACTGGAAAGAAGCTTTGTGAGAAACTTCTCAGTGAAACGTGAATTCATCTCACAGAGTTCCCACTTAGTCTTCGCGAAGCAGTTTGCTAACACCGTTTTCCTGGAATCTGCGTAGTACTATCTGGGAGCGCATTGAGGGCCCACGGTGAAAACGGAAACATCCTCAGATCGTAACGAGAAAGAAGCTGTCTCCGAAATTGCTTTGTGATGTGTCAGTTCACCACACAGAGATTCACCTTCCCTTCTTGTATCCCTTTGCCAGCACTGTTTCCCTGGATTCTGCAAAGTGATATTTGGGAGCTCATTGAGGGCTACGGGGAAAAGGAAATAGCCTCAGATACAAACTGGAAGGAAGCGTTCTGAGAAACTGCATTGCGATGTGTGAATGCAACTCACAGAGTGACACTTGTCTCTTCAGTGACCAGTTTGCTCACACAGTTTCCTTGAAATCTGCCTTGGGATGCTTCTTAGCGCAATGAAGCTTACGGTGACAAAGGAAATCTCCTCAGAAAACATTAAAAGAAGCTTTCTTAGAAACTGGTTTGCGATGTGTGAAATCATCTCCCGGCGTTACATCGGCGTTTCGTGGGGCAGTCGTTTAACACTGTCTCTCAGGAACCCGAGAAGGGCTACTTTGGATGGAATTGAGGCCTACGCTGATGAAGGACATATCCCCCATTAAAAACGTGAGAGAAGCTTTGTGAGACACTTCTCTGTGCTACGTGAATTCAACACATAGAGTTACAGCTGAATCTTCAGGAAGCAGTTTGCCACCACTGTTTTCCGGGAATCTGCAAAGTGATATTTGGGGGCGCATTCAGGGCCCATGGTGCAAAAGGAAACATCCTCAGACGATAACTAGAAAGAAGCTGACTCAGACATTGCTTTGTGATGTTGAATTCCCCACACGGAGCTTCACCTTTACCCTCTTGTAGCAGTATGCTTCCACTGTTTTCATGGATTCCGCAAAGGGATGTTTGGGAGCTCATTGAGGCCTATGGTGAAAAGGGAAATATCCTCAGACGCAAACAAGAAAGAAGTGTTTTGAGAAACGGCGTTGGGATGTGTGAATGCAACTCACGGAGTTACAGTTTTCTCTTCAGTGATCAACTTGCTAACACAGTTTTCCTGAAATCTGCCATGGCATATTTCTTAGCGCAATGAAGCTTACAGAGGGCATAGCCTCAGATAAAATGAGAAAAGAAGCTGTCTTAGAAACTGGATCGTGATGTGAGAATTCATCTCACAGAGTTACACACCCCTTTCGTGGAAGAGTCATTTAACACTGTCTTTGAGGAACCTGAGAAGGGCTACTTCGGTTCGAATTCAGGCCTACGCTGAAATACCCTCGATGCAAAACGTGAGCGATGCTGTGTGAGAAACTTCTCTGTGATACGTGAATTCATCACACAGAGTTACAACTGAGTCTTCAGGAAGCAGTTTGCTAACACCGTTTTCGTGGAATCTGCAAAGTGATATTTGGGGGCGCATTGAGGCCCATAGTGAACACGGAAACATCCTCCGATATTAACTAGAAAGAAGCAGTCTCAGAAATTGCTCTGTGATGTTGAATCCACCACACAGAGATTCACCTTTACCTTCTTGTAGCAGTTTGCTAACACTGTTGCCGTGGATTCTGCAAAGTGATCTTTGGGAGCTCATTGTGGGCTACGGGGAAAAGAAAATATCCTCAGATAAGAAGTGGAAGGAAGCTTTCTGAGAAACTCCATTGCGGTGTGTGAATGCACCTCACGGAGTTACACTCTTCTCTTCAGTGATCAGTTTGCCAACACCGTTTTCTTGAAGCTTGCGATGAGATACTTCTCAGCGCTAGCAGCTTACGGTGACAAAGGAAATATCCTCAGATAAGAAATGAAAGAAGCTTCCTCGGGAATTGCTTTCAGATACGAGACTTCAGCTATCAGAGTTACATCACTGTGTCTTGGAGCCGTTTCCTAGCACTGTTTTTGTGGATTCTGAGAACTGATAATTTCGGATGGGAACTGATAATTTCGGCTGGGAGGCAGGAACTATCCTCCGAGAAAAAGCGGAAGGAAGCTTTCTGAGAAACTTCTTTGTGATGTGTGAATTCATTTCAAAGGTTTACACCACTCTTTCATGAGGAGTTTGCTAGCACTGTGTTTGTAGAATCTCACGAGTGATATCTTGGATAGCGTTGAATCCCATGGTGAATCATGAAATCTCAGACAAATCTGCAGAGAGGCCTCCTCTAAAACTCCTTTGCTGTGGGTGACTTCGGCTCACAGAGTTCTACCATTGTTTCCCTTGAGACGCTTGCTAACAGTGTTTTCGCAGAATCTGCTCTAAGACACACAGTGGGGCTCCGAGACCACAAATAACCTGAGCTCGAAAACGAAAAATAGAAGCTTTCTGAGAAACTGCTTTGTGATGTGTGACTTCAACTCACTGAATTACACCTGCGTTTCATGGAGCCGTTGGCTACCCCCGTTTCTGTGGAATCTGGAAACTGATATTTCAGACCCCTTTGAGGACTACGGGGCCAAAGGAAATATCCTCCGTTACAAAGGAGAAAGAAGCTTTCTGAGAAACTTCTTTGTGATCTGTGAATTCATCTCACAGAATTGCAGCTCTCTCCTAATGAAGCCCTTCGCGAAGACTGTTCTCGTGGAATTTGCAAAGTGATATTTGGGAGCTCACTGAGGGGTCCGGTGAAAAGGAAATAGCCTCAGATGCACACTGGAAAGAAGCTTTGTGAGAAACTGCATTGCGCTGTGTGAGTGCACCTCCCAGAGTTACACTTTTCCGTGATGAGTTTGACAAGACCGTTTCCTTGAAATCCGCAATGGGAGACTTCTTGGAGCTACGCAGCTTACCGTGACAAAGGAAGTATCCCTAGATAAAAATGACAGAAGCTTCCTCAGAAATTGCTTTCAGATACGTGACTTCATCTGACCGAGTTACATCACTGTTTCTTGGAGCCGTTTCCCAGCACTGTTTATGTGGATTCCGAGAACTGATATTTCGGATGGGTTTGGAGAGTGTGGGGAGAAAGGGATTATCCTCCGAGAAAAAGCAGGGTGCAGCTTTCTGAGAAACAGCTTTGTGACGTGTGAGTTCATTTCAAAGGCTTTCACCACTCTTGGGAGCACACGGAGGGATATGGTGAGAAAAGAAAGGTCCTCAGATAAAAACTGGAAAGAAGCCTTCGGAGAAACTGCATTGTGACATGTGAATGCGACTCCTAGACTTCCACGCAACTTTTCACTGACCCGTTTGCTAACACTGCTTGATTGCAGTCTGCACTGGGTTAGTTCTCAGCGCAGTGAAGCTTACGGTGACCCAGGAAATATCGTAAATGAAAACTGGAAAGAAGCTTTGTGAGAAACTTCTCAGTGAAACGTGAATTCATCTCACAGAGTTCCCACTTAGTCTTCGCGAAGCAGTTTGCTAACACCGTTTTCCTGGAATCTGCGTAGTACTATCTGGGAGCGCATTGAGGGCCCACGGTGAAAACGGAAACATCCTCAGATCGTAACGAGAAAGAAGCTGTCTCCGAAATTGCTTTGTGATGTGTCAGTTCACCACACAGAGATTCACCTTCCCTTCTTGTATCCCTTTGCCAGCACTGTTTCCCTGGATTCTGCAAAGTGATATTTGGGAGCTCATTGAGGGCTACGGGGAAAAGGAAATAGCCTCAGATACAAACTGGAAGGAAGCGTTCTGAGAAACTGCATTGCGATGTGTGAATGCAACTCACAGAGTGACACTTGTCTCTTCAGTGACCAGTTTGCTCACACAGTTTCCTTGAAATCTGCCTTGGGATGCTTCTTAGCGCAATGAAGCTTACGGTGACAAAGGAAATCTCCTCAGAAAACATTAAAAGAAGCTTTCTTAGAAACTGGTTTGCGATGTGTGAAATCATCTCCCGGCGTTACATCGGCGTTTCGTGGGGCAGTCGTTTAACACTGTCTCTCAGGAACCCGAGAAGGGCTACTTTGGATGGAATTGAGGCCTACGCTGATGAAGGACATATCCCCCATTAAAAACGTGAGAGAAGCTTTGTGAGACACTTCTCTGTGCTACGTGAATTCAACACATAGAGTTACAGCTGAATCTTCAGGAAGCAGTTTGCCACCACTGTTTTCCGGGAATCTGCAAAGTGATATTTGGGGGCGCATTCAGGGCCCATGGTGCAAAAGGAAACATCCTCAGACGATAACTAGAAAGAAGCTGACTCAGACATTGCTTTGTGATGTTGAATTCCACACACGGAGCTTCACCTTTACCCTCTTGTAGCAGTATGCTTCCACTGTTTTCATGGATTCCGCAAAGGGATGTTTGGGAGCTCATTGAGGCCTATGGTGAAAAGGGAAATATCCTCAGACGCAAACAAGAAAGAAGTGTTTTGAGAAACGGCGTTGGGATGTGTGAATGCAACTCACGGAGTTACAGTTTTCTCTTCAGTGATCAACTTGCTAACACAGTTTTCCTGAAATCTGCCATGGCATATTTCTTAGCGCAATGAAGCTTACAGAGGGCATAGCCTCAGATAAAATGAGAAAAGAAGCTGTCTTAGAAACTGGATCGTGATGTGAGAATTCATCTCACAGAGTTACACACCACTTTCGTGGAAGAGTCATTTAACACTGTCTTTGAGGAACCTGAGAAGGGCTACTTCGGTTCGAATTCAGGCCTACGCTGAAATACCCTGGATGCAAAACGTGAGCGAAGCTGTGTGAGAAACTTCTCTGTGATACGTGAATTCATCACACAAAGTTACAACTGAGTCTTCAGGAAGCAGTTTGCTAACACCGTTTCCGTGGAGTCTGCAAAGTGATATTTGGGGGCGCATTGAGGCCCATAGTGAACACGGAAACATTCTCCGATATTAACTAGAAAGAAGCAGTCTCAGAAATTGCTCTGTGATGTTGAATCCACCACACAGAGATTCACCTTTACCTTCTTGTAGCAGTTTGCTAACACTGTTGCCGTGGATTCTGCAAAGTGATCTTTGGGAGCTCATTGTGGGCTACGGGGAAAAGAAAATATCCTCAGATAGGAAGCGGAAAGAAGCTTTCTGAGAAACTGCATTGCGGTGTGTGAATGCACCTCACGGAGTTACACTCTTCTCTTCAGTGATCAGTTTGCCAACACCGTTTTCTTGAAGCTTGCGATGAGATACTTCTCAGCGCTAGCACCTTACGGTGACAAAGGAAATATCCTCAGATAAGAAATGAAAGAAGCTTCCTCGGGAATTGCTTTCAGATACGAGACTTCAGCTCCCAGAGTTACATCACTGTGTCTTGGAGCCGTTTCCTAGCACTGTTTTTGTGGATTCTGAGAACCGATAATTTCAGATGGGAACTGATAATTTCGGCTGGGAGGCAGGAACTATCCTCCGAGAAAAAGCGGAAGGAAGCTTTCTGAGAAACTGCTTTGTGATGTGTGAATTCATTTCAAAGGGTTACACCACTCTTTCATGAGGAGTTTGCTAGCACTGTGTTTGTAGAATTTCACGAGTGATATCTTGGATAGCGTTGAATCCCATGGTGAATCATGAAATCTCCTCAGACCAATGTGCAGAGAGGCCTCCTCTGAAACTCCTTTGCTGTGGGTGACTTCGGCTCACAGAGTTCTACCATTGTTTCCCTTGAGACGCTTGCTAACAGTGTTTTCGCAGAATCTGCTCTAAGACACACAGTGGGGCTCCGAGACCACAAATAACCTCAGCTCGAAAACGAAAAATAGAAGCTTTCTGAGAAACTGCTTTGTGATGTGTGACTTCAACTCACTGAATTACACCTGTGTTTCATGGAGCCGTTGGCTAACCCCGTTTCTGTGGAATCTGTAAACTGATATTTCAGACCCCTTTGAGGACTACGGGGCCAAAGGAAATATCCTCCGTTACAAAGGAGAAAGAAGCTTTCTGAGAAACTTCTTTGTGATCTGTGAATTCATCTCACAGAATTGCAGCTTTCTCCTAATGAAGCCCTTCGCGAAGACTGTTCTCGTGGAATTTGCAAAGTGATATTTGGGAGCTCACTGAGGGCTCCGGTGAAAAGGAAATAGCCTCAGATGCACACTGGAAAGAAGCTTTGTGAGAAACTGCATTGCGCTGTGTGAGTGCACCTCCCAGAGTTACACTTTTCAGTGATGAGTTTGACAAGACCGTTTCCTTGAAATCCGCAATGGGAGACTTCTTGGAGCTACGCAGCTTACAGTGACAAAGGAAGTATCCCTAGATAAAAATGACAGAAGCTTCCTCAGAAATTGCTTTCAGATACGTGACTTCATCTGACCGAGTTACATCACTGTTTCTTGGAGCCGTTTCCCAGCACTGTTTATGTGGATTCTGAGAACTGATATTTCGGATGGGTTTGGAGAGTGTGGGGAGAAAGGGATTATCCTCCGAGAAAAAGCAGGGTGCAGCTTTCTGAGAAACAGCTTTGTGACGTGTGAGTTCATTTCAAAGGCTTTCACCACTCTTGGGAGCACACGGAGGGATATGGTGAGAAAAGAAAGGTCCTCAGATAAAAACTGGAAAGAAGCCTTCGGAGAAACTGCATTGTGACATGTGAATGCGACTCCTAGACTTCCACGCAACTTTTCACTGACCCGTTTGCTAACACTGTTTGATTGCAGTCTGCACTGGGCTATTTCTCAGCGCAATGAAGCTTACGGTGACCCAGGAAATATCGTAAATGAAAACTGGAAAGAAGCTTTGTGAGAAAATTCTCAGTGAAACGTGAATTCATCTCACAGAGTTCCCACTTAGTCTTCGCGAAGCAGTTTGCTAACACCGTTTTCGTGGAATCTGCATAGTACTATCTGGGAGCGCATTGAGGGCCCACGGTGAAAACGGAAACATCCTCAGATCGTAACGAGAAAGAAGCTGTCTCCGAAATTGCTTTGTGATGTGTCAGTTCACCACACAGAGATTCACCTTCCCTTCTTATAGCCCTTTGCCAGCACTGTTTCCCTGGATTCTGCAAAGTGATATTTGGGAGCTCATTGAGGGCTACGGGGAAAAGGAAATAGCCTCAGATAAAAACTGGAAGGAAGCGTTCTGAGAAACTGCATTGCGATGTGTGAATGCAACTCACAGAGTGACACTTGTCTCTTCAGTGACCAGTTTGCTCACACAGTTTCCTTGAAATCTGCCTTGGGATGCTTCTTAGCGCAATGAAGCTTACGGTGACAAAGGAAATCTCCTCAGAAAACATTAAAAGAAGCTTTCTTAGAAACTGGTTTGCGATGTGTGAAATCATCTCCCAGCGTTACATCGGCGTTTCGTGGGGCAGTCGTTTAACACTGTCTCTCAGGAACCCGAGACGGGCTACTTTGGATGGAATTGAGGCCTACGCTGATGAAGGACATATCCCCCATTAAAAACGTGAGAGAAGCTTTGTGAGACACTTCTCTGTGCTACGTGAATTCAACACATAGAGTTACAGCTGAATCTTCAGGAAGCAGTTTGCCACCACTGTTTTCCGGGAATCGGCAAAGTGATATTTGGGGGCGCATTCAGGGCCCATGGTGCAAAAGGAAACATCCTCAGACGATAACTAGAAAGAAGCTGACTCAGACATTGCTTTGTGATGTTGAATTCCCCACACGGAGCTTCACCTTTACCCTCTTGTAGCAGTATGCTAACACTGTTTTCATGGATTCAGCAAAGGGATGTTTGGGAGCTCATTGAGGCCTATGGTGAAAAGGGAAATATCCTCAGACGCAAACAAGAAAGCAATGTTTTGAGAAACGGCGTTGTGATGTGTGAATGCAACTCACGGAGTTACAGTTTTCTCTTCAGTAGTCAACTTGCTCACACAGTTTTCCTGAAATCTGCCATGGCATATTTCTTAGTGCAATGAAGCTTACAGAGGGCATAGCCTCAGATAAAATGAGAAAAGAAGCTGTCTTAGAAACTGGATCGTGATGTGAGAATTCATCTCACAGAGTTACACACCCCTTTCGTGGAAGAGTCATTTAACACTGTCTTTGAGGAACCTGAGAAGGGCTACTTCGGTTCGAATTCAGGCCTACGCTGAAATACCCTCGATGCAAAACGTGAGCGAAGCTGTGTGAGAAACTTCTCTGTGATACGTGAATTCAGCACACAGAGTTACAACTGAGTCTTCAGGAAGCAGTTTGCTAACACCGTTTTCGTGGAATCTGCAGAGTGATATTTGGGGGCGCATTGAGGCCCATAGTGAACACGGAAACATCCTCCGATATTAACTAGAAAGAAGCAGTCTCAGAAATTGCTCTGTGATGTTGAATCCACCACACAGAGATTCACCTTTACCTTCTTGTAGCAGTTTGCTAACACTGTTGCCGTGGATTCTGCAAAGTGATCTTTGGGAGCTCATTGTGGGCTACGGGGAAAAGAAAATATCCTCAGATAAGAAGCGGAAGGAAGCTTTCTGAGAAACTGCATTGTGGTGTGTGAATGCACCTCACGGAGTTACACTCTTCTCTTCAGTGATCAGTTTGCCAACACCGTTTTCTTGAAGCTTGCGATGAGATACTTCTCAGCGCTAGCAGCTTACGGTGACAAAGGAAATATCCTCAGATAAGAAATGAAAGAAGCTTCCTCGGGAATTGCTTTCAGATACGAGACTTCAGCTCCCAGAGTTACATCACTGTGTCTTGGAGCCGTTTCCTAGCACTGTTTTTGTGGATTCTGAGAACTGATAATTTCGGATGGGAACTGATAATTTCGGCTGGGAGGCAGGAACTATCCTCCGAGAAAAAGCGGAAGGAAGCTTTCTGAGAAACTGCTTTGTGATGTGTGAATTCATTTCAAAGGGTTACACCACTCTTTCATGAGGAGTTTGCTAGCACTGTGTTTGTAGAATCTCACGAGTGATATCTTGGATAGCGTTGAATCCCATGGTGAATCATGAAATCTCCTCAGACCAATGTGCAGAGAGGCCTCCTCTGAAACTCCTTTGCTGTGGGTGACTTCGGCTCACAGAGTTCTACCATTGTTTCCCTTGAGACGCTTGCTAACAGTGTTTTCGCAGAATCTGCTCTAAGACACACAGTGGGGCTCCGAGACCACAAATAACCTGAGCTCGAAAACGAAAAATAGAAGCCTTCTGAGAAACTGCTTTGTGATGTGTGACTTCAACTCACTGAATTACACCTGCGTTTCATGGAGCCGTTGGCTACCCCCGTTTCTGTGGAATCTGGAAAGTGATATTTCAGACCCCTTTGAGGACTACGGGGCCAAAGGAAATATCCTCCGTTACAAAGGAGAAAGAAGCTTTCTGAGAAACTTCTTTGTGATCTGTGAATTCATCTCACAGAATTGCAGCTTTCTCCTAATGAAGCCCTTCGCGAAGACTGTTCTCGTGGAATTTGCAAAGTGATATTTGGGAGCTCACTGAGGGCTCCGGTGAAAAGGAAATAGCCTCAGATGCACACTGGAAAGAAGCATTGTGAGAAACTGCATTGCGCTGTGTGAGTGCACCTCCCAGAGTTACACTTTTCCGTGATGAGTTTGACAAGACCGTTTCCTTGAAATCCGCAATGGGAGACTTCTTGGAGCTACGCAGCTTACCGTGACAAAGGAAGTATCCCTAGATAAAAATGACAGAAGCTTCCTCAGAAATTGCTTTCAGATACGTGACTTCATCTGACCGAGTTACATCACTGTTTCTTGGAGCCGTTTCCCAGCACTGTTTATGTGGATTCCGAGAACTGATATTTCGGATGGGTTTGGAGAGTGTGGGGAGAAAGGGATTATCCTCCGAGAAAAAGCAGGGTGCAGCTTTCTGAGAAACAGCTTTGTGACGTGTGAGTTCATTTCAAAGGCTCTCACCACTCTTGGGAGCACACGGAGGGATATGGTGAGAAAAGAAAGGTCCTCAGATAAAAACTGGAAAGAAGACTTCGGAGAAACTGCATTGTGACATGTGAATGCGACTCCTACACTTCCACGCAACTTTTCACTGACCCGTTTGCTAACACTGTTTGATTGCAGTCTGCACTGGGCTATTTCTCAGCGCAATGAAGCTTACGGTGACCCAGGAAATATCGTAAATGAAAACTGGAAAGAAGCTTTGTGAGAAACTTCTCAGTGAAACGTGAATTCATCTCACAGAGTTCCCACTTAGTCTTCGCGAAGCAGTTTGCTAACACCGTTTTCGTGGAATCTGCATAGTACTATCTGGGAGCGCATTGAGGGCCCACGGTGAAAACGGAAACATCCTCAGATCGTAACGAGAAAGAAGCTGTCTCCGAAATTGCTTTGTGATGTGTCAGTTCACCACACAGAGATTCACCTTCCCTTCTTGTAGCCCTTTGCCAGCACTGTTTCCCTGGATTCTGCAAAGTGATATTTGGGAGCTCATTGAGGGCTACGGGGAAAAGGAAATAGCCTCAGATACAAACTGGAAGGAAGCGTTCTGAGAAACTGCATTGCGATGTGTGAATGCAACTCACAGAGTGACACTTGTCTCTTCAGTGACCAGTTTGCTCACACAGTTTCCTTGAAATCTGCCTTGGGATGCTTCTTAGCGCAATGAAGCTTACGGTGACAAAGGAAATCTCCTCAGAAAACATTAAAAGAAGCTTTCTTAGAAACTGGTTTGCGATGTGTGAAATCATCTCCCGGCGTTACATCGGCGTTTCGTGGGGCAGTCGTTTAACACTGTCTCTCAGGAACCCGAGAAGGGCTACTTTGGATGGAATTGAGGCCTACGCTGATGAAGGACATATCCCCCATTAAAAACGTGAGAGAAGCTTTGTGAGACACTTCTCTGTGCTACGTGAATTCAACACATAGAGTTACAGCTGAATCTTCAGGAAGCAATTCGCCACCACTGTTTTCCGGGAATCTGCAAAGTGATATTTGGGGGCGCATTCAGGGCCCATGGTGCAAAAGGAAACATCCTCAGACGATAACTAGAAAGAAGCTGACTCAGACATTGCTTTGTGATGTTGAATTCCCCACACGGAGCTTCACCTTTACCCTCTTGTAGCAGTATGCTTCCACTGTTTTCATGGATTCCGCAAAGGGATGTTTGGGAGCTCATTGAGGCCTATGGTGAAAAGGGAAATATCCTCAGACGCAAACAAGAAAGAAGTGTTTTGAGAAACGGCGTTGGGATGTGTGAATGCAACTCACGGAGTTACAGTTTTCTCTTCAGTGATCAACTTGCTAACACAGTTTTCCTGAAATCTGCCATGGCATATTTCTTAGCGCAATGAAGCTTACAGAGGGCATAGCCTCAGATAAAATGAGAAAAGAAGCTGTCTTAGAAACTGGATCGTGATGTGAGAATTCATCTCACAGAGTTACACACCCCTTTCGTGGAAGAGTCATTTAACACTGTCTTTGAGGAACCTGAGAAGGGCTACTTCGGTTCGAATTCAGGCCTACGCTGAAATACCCTGGATGCAAAACGTGAGCGAAGCTGTGTGAGAAACTTCTCTGTGATACGTGAATTCATCACACAAAGTTACAACTGAGTCTTCAGGAAGCAGTTTGCTAACACCGTTTCCGTGGAGTCTGCAAAGTGATATTTGGGGGCGCATTGAGGCCCATAGTGAACACGGAAACATTCTCCGATATTAACTAGAAAGAAGCAGTCTCAGAAATTGCTCTGTGATGTTGAATCCACCACACAGAGATTCACCTTTACCTTCTTGTAGCAGTTTGCTAACACTGTTGCCGTGGATTCTGCAAAGTGATCTTTGGGAGCTCATTGTGGGCTACGGGGAAAAGAAAATATCCTCAGATAGGAAGCGGAAAGAAGCTTTCTGAGAAACTGCATTGCGGTGTGTGAATGCACCTCACGGAGTTACACTCTTCTCTTCAGTGAGCAGTTTGCCAACACCGTTTTCTTGAAGCTTGCGATGAGATACTTCTCAGCGCTAGCAGCTTACGGTGACAAAGGAAATATCCTCAGATAAGAAATGAAAGAAGCTTCCTCGGGAATTGCTTTCAGATACGAGACTTCAGCTCCCAGAGTTACATCACTGTGTCTTGGAGCCGTTTCCTAGCACTGTTTTTGTGGATTCTGAGAACTGATAATTTCGGATTGGAACTGATAATTTCGGCTGGGAGGCAGGAACTATCCTCCGAGAAAAAGCGGAAGGAAGCTTTCTGAGAAACTGCTTTGTGATGTGTGAATTCATTTCAAAGGTTTACACCACTCTTTCATGAGGAGTTTGCTAGCACTGTGTTTGTAGAATCTCACGAGTGATATCTTGGATAGCGTTGAATCCCATGGTGAATCATGAAATCTCCTCAGACCAATGTGCAGAGAGGCCTCCTCTGAAACTCCTTTGCTGTGGGTGACTTCGGCTCACAGAGTTCTACCATTGTTTCCCTTGAGACGCTTGCTAACAGTGTTTTCGCAGAATCTGCTCTAAGACACACAGTGGGGCTCCGAGACCACAAATAACCTCAGCTCGAAAACGAAAAATAGAAGCTTTCTGACAAACTGCTTTGTGATGTGTGACTTCAACTCACTGAATTACACCTGCGTTTCATGGAGCCGTTGGCTACCCCCGTTTCTGTGGAATCTGGAAACTGATATTTCAGACCCCTTTGAGGACTACGGGGCCAAAGGAAATATCCTCCGTTACAAAGGAGAAAGAAGCTTTCTGAGAAACTTCTTTGTGATCTGTGAATTCATCTCACAGAATTGCAGCTTTCTCCTAATGAAGCCCTTCGCGAAGACTGTTCTCGTGGAATTTGCAAAGTGATATTTGGGAGCTCACTGAGGGCTCCGGTGAAAAGGAAATAGCCTCAGATGCACACTGGAAAGAAGCTTTGTGAGAAACTGCATTGCGCTGTGTGAGTGCACCTCCCAGAGTTACACTTTTCCGTGATGAGTTTGACAAGACCGTTTCCTTGAAATACGCAATGGGAGACTTCTTGGAGCTACGCAGCTTACAGTGACAAAGGAAGTATCCCTAGATAAAAATGACAGAAGCTTCCTCAGAAATTGCTTTCAGATACGTGACTTCATCTGACCGAGTTACATCACTGTTTCTTGGAGCCGTTTCCCAGCACTGTTTATGTGGATTCTGAGAACTGATATTTCGGATGGGTTTGGAGAGTGTGGGGAGAAAGGGATTATCCTCCGAGAAAAAGCAGGGTGCAGCTTTCTGAGAAACAGCTTTGTGACGTGTGAGTTCATTTCAAAGGCTTTCACCACTCTTGGGAGCACACGGAGGGATATGGTGAGAAAAGAAAGGTCCTCAGATAAAAACTGGAAAGAAGCCTTCGGAGAAACTGCATTGTGACATGTGAATGCGACTCCTAGACTTCCACGCAACTTTTCACTGACCCGTTTGCTAACACTGTTTGATTGCAGTCTGCACTGGGCTATTTCTCAGCGCAATGAAGCTTACGGTGACCCAGGAAATATCGTAAATGAAAACTGGAAAGAAGCTTTGTGAGAAAATTCTCAGTGAAACGTGAATTCATCTCACAGAGTTCCCACTTAGTCTTCGCGAAGCAGTTTGCTAACACCGTTTTCGTGGAATCTGCATAGTACTATCTGGGAGCGCATTGAGGGCCCACGGTGAAAACGGAAACATCCTCAGATCGTAACGAGAAAGAAGCTGTCTCCGAAATTGCTTTGTGATGTGTCAGTTCACCACACAGAGATTCACCTTCCCTTCTTATAGCCCTTTGCCAGCACTGTTTCCCTGGATTCTGCAAAGTGATATTTGGGAGCTCATTGAGGGCTACGGGGAAAAGGAAATAGCCTCAGATACAAACTGGAAGGAAGCGTTCTGAGAAACTGCATTGCGATGTGTGAATGCAACTCACAGAGTGACACTTGTCTCTTCAGTGACCAGTTTGCTCACACAGTTTCCTTGAAATCTGCCTTGGGATGCTTCTTAGCGCAATGAAGCTTACGGTGACAAAGGAAATCTCCTCAGAAAACATTAAAAGAAGCTTTCTTAGAAACTGGTTTGCGTTGTGTGAAATCATCTCCCAGCGTTACATCGGCGTTTCGTGGGGCAGTCGTTTAACACTGTCTCTCAGGAACCCGAGAAGGGCTACTTTGGATGGAATTGAGGCCTACGCTGATGAAGGACATATCCCCCATTAAAAACGTGAGAGAAGCTTTGTGAGACACTTCTCTGTGCTACGTGAATTCAACACATAGAGTTACAGCTGAATCTTCAGGAAGCAGTTTGCCACCACTGTTTTCCGGGAATCGGCAAAGTGATATTTGGGGGCGCATTCAGGGCCCATGGTGCAAAAGGAAACATCCTCAGACGATAACTAGAAAGAAGCTGACTCAGACATTGCTTTGTGATGTTGAATTCCCCACACGGAGCTTCACCTTTACCCTCTTGTAACAGTATGCTAACACTGTTTTCATGGATTCCGCAAAGGGATGTTTGGGAGCTCATTGAGGCCTATGGTGAAAAGGGAAATATCCTCAGACGCAAACAAGAAAGCAATGTTTTGAGAAACGGCGTTGTGATGTGTGAATGCAACTCACGGAGTTACAGTTTTCTCTTCAGTGATCAACTCGCTCACACAGTTTTCCTGAAATCTGCCATGGCATATTTCTTAGTGCAATGAAGCTTACAGAGGGCATAGCCTCAGATAAAATGAGAAAAGAAGCTGTCTTAGAAACTGGATCGTGATGTGAGAATTCATCTCACAGAGTTACACACCCCTTTCGTGGAAGAGTCATTTAACACTGTCTTTGAGGAACCTGAGAAGGGCTACTTCGGTTCGAATTCAGGCCTACGCTGAAATACCCTCGATGCAAAACGTGAGCGAAGCTGTGTGAGAAACTTCTCTGTGATACGTGAATTCATCACACAGAGTTACAACTGAGTCTTCAGGAAGCAGTTTGCTAACACCGTTATCGTGGAATCTGCAGAGTGATATTTGGGGGCGCATTGAGGCCCATAGTGAACACGGAAACATCCTCCGATATTAACTAGAAAGAAGCAGTCTCAGAAATTGCTCTGTGATGTTGAATCCACCACACAGAGATTCACCTTTACCTTCTTGTAGCAGTTTGCTAACACTGTTGCCGTGGATTCTGCAAAGTGATCTTTGGGAGCTCATTGTGGACTACGGGGAAAAGAAAATATCCTCAGATAAGAAGCGGAAGGAAGCTTTCTGAGAAACTGCATTGCGGTGTGTGAATGCACCTCACGGAGTTACACTCTTCTCTTCAGTGATCAGTTTGCCAACACCGTTTTCTTGAAGCTTGCGATGAGATACTTCTCAGCGCTAGCAGCTTACGGTGACAAAGGAAATATCCTCAGATAAGAAATGAAAGAAGCTTCCTCGGGAATTGCTTTCAGATACGAGACTTCAGCTCCCAGAGTTACATCACTGTGTCTTGGAGCCGTTTCCTAGCACTGTTTTTGTGGATTCTGAGAACTGATAATTTCGGATGGGAACTGATAATTTCGGCTGGGAGGCAGGAACTATCCTCCGAGAAAAAGCGGAAGGAAGCTTTCTGAGAAACTGCTTTGTGATGTGTGAATTCATTTCAAAGGGTTACACCACTCTTTCATGAGGAGTTTGCTAGCACTGTGTTTGTAGAATCTCACGAGTGATATCTTGGATAGCGTTGAATCCCATGGTGAATCATGAAATCTCCTCAGACCAATCTGCAGAGAGGCCTCCTCTGAAACTCCTTTGCTGTGGGTGACTTCGGCTCACAGAGTTCTACCATTGTTTCCCTTGAGACGCTTGCTAACAGTGTTTTCGCAGAATCTGCTCTAAGACACACAGTGGGGCTCCGAGACCACAAATAACCTCAGCTCGAAAACGAAAAATAGAAGCTTTCTGAGAAACTGCTTTGTGATGTGTGACTTCAACTCACTGAATTACACCTGCGTTTCATGGAGCCGTTGGCTACCCCCGTTTCTGTGGAATCTGGAAACTGATATTTCAGACCCCTTTGAGGACTACGGGGCCAAAGGAAATATCCTCCGTTACAAAGGAGAAAGAAGCTTTCTGAGAAACTTCTTTGTGATCTGTGAATTCATCTCACAGAATTGCAGCTTTCTCCTAATGAAGCCCTTCGCGAAGACTGTTCTCGTGGAATTTGCAAAGTGATATTTGGGAGCTCACTGAGGGCTCCGGTGAAAAGGAAATAGCCTCAGATGCACACTGGAAAGAAGCTTTGTGAGAAACTGCATTGCGCTGTGTGAGTGCACCTCCCAGAGTTACACTTTTCCGTGATGAGTTTGACAAGACCGTTTCCTTGAAATCCGCAATGGGAGACTTCTTGGAGCTACGCAGCTTACCGTGACAAAGGAAGTATCCCTAGATAAAAATGACAGAAGCTTCCTCAGAAATTGCTTTCAGATACGTGACTTCATCTGACCGAGTTACATCACTGTTTCTTGGAGCCGTTTCCCAGCACTGTTTATGTGGATTCCGAGAACTGATATTTCGGATGGGTTTGGAGAGTGTGGGGAGAAAGGGATTATCCTCCGAGAAAAAGCAGGGTGCAGCTTTCCGAGAAACAGCTTTGTGACGTGTGAGTTCATTTCAAAGGCTTTCACCACTCTTGGGAGCACACGGAGGGATATGGTGAGAAAAGAAAGGTCCTCAGATAAAAACTGGAAAGAAGCCTTCGGAGAAACTGCATTGTGACATGGGAATGCGACTCCTAGACTTCCACGCAACTTTTCACTGACCCGTTTGCTAACACTGTTTGATTGCAGTCTGCACTGGGCTAGTTCTCAGCGCAATGAAGCTTACGGTGACCCAGGAAATATCGTAAATGAAAACTGGAAAGAAGCTTTGTGAGAAACTTCTCAGTGAAACGTGAATTCATCTCACAGAGTTCCCACTTAGTCTTCGCGAAGCAGTTTGCTAACACCGTTTTCCTGGAATCTGCGTAGTACTATCTGGGAGCGCATTGAGGGCCCACGGTGAAAACGGAAACATCCTCAGATCGTAACGAGAAAGAAGCTGTCTCCGAAATGCTTTGTGATGTGTCAGTTCACCACACAGAGATTCACCTTCCCTTCTTGTAGCCCTTTGCCAGCACTGTTTCCCTGGATTGGGCAAGGTGATATTTGGGAGCTCATTGAGGGCTACGGGGAAAAGGAAATAGCCTCAGATACAAACTGGAAGGAAGCGTTCTGAGAAACTGCATTGCGATGTGTGAATGCAACTCACAGAGTGACACTTGTCTCTTCAGTGACCAGTTTGCTCACACAGTTTCCTTGAAATCTGCCTTGGGATGCTTCTTAGCGCAATGAAGCTTACGGTGACAAAGGAAATCTCCTCAGAAAACATTAAAAGAAGCTTTCTTAGAAACTGGTTTGCGATGTGTGAAATCATCTCCCGGCGTTACATCGGCGTTTCGTGGGGCAGTCGTTTAACACTGTCTCTCAGGAACCCGAGAAGGGCTACTTTGGATGGAATGGAGGCCTACGCTGATGAAGGACATATCCCCCATTAAAAACGTGAGAGAAGCTTTGTGAGACACTTCTCTGTGCTACGTGAATTCAACACATAGAGTTACAGCTGAATCTACAGGAAGCAGTTTGCCACCACTGTTTTCCGGGAATCTGCAAAGTGATATTTGGGGGCGCATTCAGGGCCCATGGTGCAAAAGGAAACATCCTCAGACGATAACTAGAAAGAAGCTGACTCAGACATTGCTTTGTGATGTTGAATTCCCCACACGGAGCTTCACCTTTACCATCTTGTAGCAGTATGCTAACACTGTTTTCATGGATTCCGCAAAGGGATGTTTGGGAGCTCATTGAGGCCTATGGTGAAAAGGGAAATATCCTCAGACACAAACAAGAAAGAAGTGTTTTGAGAAACGGCGTTGGGATGTGTGAATGCAACTCACGGAGTTACAGTTTTCTCTTCAGTGATCAACTTGCTAACACAGTTTTCCTGAAATTTGCCATGGCATATATTTCTTAACGCAATGAAGCTTAGAGAGGGCATAGCCTCAGATAAAATGAGAAAAGAAGCTGTGTTAGAAACTAGATCGTGATGTGAGAATTCATCTCACAGAGTTACACACCCCTTTCGTGGAAGAGTCATTTAACACTGTCTTTGAGGAACCTGAGAAGGGCTACTTCGGTTCAAATTCAGGCCTACGCTGAAATACCCTCGATGCAAAACGTGAGCGAAGCTGTGTGAGAAACTTCTCTGTGATACGTGAATTCATCACACAGAGTTACAACTGAGTCTTCAGGAAGCAGTTTGCTAACACCGTTTTCGTGGAATCTGCAAAGTGATATTTGGGGGCGCATTGAGGCCCATAGTGAACACGGAATCATCCTCCGATATTAACTAGAAAGAAGCAGTCTCAGAAATTGCTCTGTGATGTTGAATCCACCACACAGAGATTCACCTTTACCTTCTTGTAGCAGTTTGCTAACACTGTTGCCGTGGATTCTGCAAAGTGATCTTTGGGAGCTCATTGTGGGCTACGGGGAAAAGAAAATATCCTCAGATAAGAAGCGGAAAGAAGCTTTCTGAGAAACTGCATTGCGGTGTGTGAATGCACCTCACGGAGTTACACTCTTCCCTTCAGTGATCAGTTTGCCAACACCGTTTTCTTGAAGCTTGCGATGAGATACTTCTCAGCGCTAGCAGCTTACGGTGACAAAGGAAGTATCCTCAGATAAGAAATGAAAGAAGCTTCCTCGGGAATTGCTTTCAGATACGAGACTTCAGCTCCCAGAGTTACATCACTGTGTCTTGGAGCCGTTTCCTAGCACTGTTTTTGTGGATTCTGAGAACTGATAATTTCGGATGGGAACTGATAATTTCGGCTGGGAGGCAGGAACTCTCCTCCGAGAAAAAGCGGAAGGAAGCTTTCTGAGAAACTGCTTTGTGATGTGTGAATTCATTTCAAAGGGTTACACCACTCTTTCATGAGGAGTTTGCTAGCACTGTGTTTGTAGAATCTCACGAGTGATATCTTGGATAGCGTTGAATCCCATGGTGAATCATGAAATCTCCTCAGACCAATGTGCAGAGAGGCCTCCTCTGAAACTCCTTTGCTGTGGGTGACTTCGGCTCACAGAGTTCTACCATTGTTTCCCTTGAGACGCTTGCTAACAGTGTTTTCGCAGAATCTGCTCTAAGACACACAGTGGGGCTCCGAGACCACAAATAACCTCAGCTCAAAAACGAAAAATAGAAGCTTTCTGAGAAACTGCTTTGTGATGTGTGACTTCAACTCACTGAATTACACCTGCGTTTCATGGAGCCGTTGGCTACCCCCGTTTCTGTGGAATCTGGAAACTGATATTTCAGACCCCTTTGAGGACTACGGGGCCAAAGGAAATATCCTCCGTTACAAAGGAGAAAGAAGCTTTCTGAGAAACTTCTTTGTGATCTGTGAATTCATCTCACAGAATTGCAGCTTTCTCCTAATGAAGCCCTTCGCGAAGACTGTTCTCGTGGAATTTGCAAAGTGATATTTGGGAGCTCACTGAGGGCTCCGGTGAAAAGGAAATAGCCTCAGATGCACACTGGAAAGAAGCTTTGTGAGAAACTGCATTGCGCTGTGTGAGTGCACCTCCCAGAGTTACACTTTTCCGTGATGAGTTTGACAAGACCGTTTCCTTGAAATCCGCAATGGGAGACTTCTTGGAGCTACGCAGCTTACCGTGACAAAGGAACTGTCCCTAGATAAAAATGACAGAAGCTTCCTCAGAAATTGCTTTCAGATACGTGACTTCATCTGACCGAGTTACATCACTGTTTCTTGGAGCCGTTTCCCAGCACTGTTTATGTGGATTCCGAGAACTGATATTTCGGATGGGTTTGGAGAGTGTGGGGAGAAAGGGATTATCCTCCGAGAAAAAGCAGGGTGCAGCTTTCTGAGAAACAGCTTTGTGACGTGTGAGTTCATTTCAAAGGCTTTCACCACTCTTGGGAGCACAGGGAGGGATATGGTGAGAAAAGAAAGGTCCTCAGATAAAAACTGGAAAGAAGCCTTCAGAGAAACTGCATTGTGACATGTGAATGCGACTCCTAGACTTCCACGCAACTTTTCACTGACCCGTTTGCTAACACTGTTTGATTGCAGTCTACACTGGGCTAGTTCTCAGCGCAATGAAGCTTACGGTGACCCAGGAAATATCGTAAATGAAAACTGGAAAGAAGCTTTGTGAGAAACTTCTCAGTGAAACGTGAATTCATCTCACAGAGTTCCCACTTAGTCTTCGCGAAGCAGTTTGCTAACACCGTTTTCCTGGAATCTGCGTAGTACTATCTGGGAGCGCATTGAGGGCACACGGTGAAAATGGAAACATCCTCAGATCGTAACGAGAAAGAAGCTGTCTCCGAAATTGCTTTGTGATGTGTCAGTTCACCACACAGAGTTTCACCTTCCCTTCTTGTAGCCCTTTGCCAGCACTGTTTCCCTGGATTCTGCAAAGTGATATTTGGGAGCTCATTGAGGGCTACGGGGAAAAGGAAATAGCCTCAGATACAAACTGGAAGGAAGCGTTCTGAGAAACTGCATTGCGATGTGTGAATGCAACTCACAGAGTGACACTTGTCTCTTCAGTGACCAGTTTGCTCACACAGTTTCCTTGAAATCTGCCTTGGGATGCTTCCTAGCGCAATGAAGCTTACGGTGACAAAGGAAATCTCCTCAGAAAACATGAAAAGAAGCTTTCTTAGAAACTGGTTTGCGATGTGTGAAATCATCTCCCAGCGTTACATCGGCGTTTCCTGGGGCAGTCGTTTAACACTGTCTCTCAGGAACCCGAGAAGGGCTACTTTGGATGGAATTGAGGCCTTCGCTGATGAAGGACATATCCCCCATTAAAAACGTGAGAGAAGCTTTGTGAGACACTTCTCTGTGCTACGTGAATTCAACACATAGAGTTACAGCTGAATCTTCAGGAAGCAGTTTGCCACCACTGTTTTCCGGGAATCTGCAAAGTGATATTTGGGGGCGCATTCAGGGCCCATGGTGCAAAAGGAAACATCCTCGGACGATAACTAGAAATAAGCTGACTCAGACATTGCTTTGTGATGTTGAATTCCCCACACAGAGCTTCACCTTTACCCTCTTGTAGCAGTATGCTAACACTGTTTTCATGGATTCCGCAAAGGGATGTTTGGGAGCTCATTGAGGCCTACGGTGAAAAGGGAAATATCCTCAGACACAAACAAGAAAGAAGTGTTTTGAGAAACGGCGTTGGGATGTGTGAATGCAACTCACGGAGTTACAGTTTTCTCTTCAGTGATCAACTTGCTCACACAGTTTTCCTGAAACCTGCCATGGCATATTTCTTAGCGCAATGAAGCTTACAGAGGGCATAGCCTCAGATAAAATGAGAAAAGAAGCTGTCTTAGAAACTGGATCGTGATGTGAGAATTCATCTCACAGAGTTACACACCCCTTTCGTGGAAGAGTCATTTAACACTGTCTTTGAGGACCTGAGAAGGGCTACTTCGGTTCGAATTCAGGCCTACGCTGAAATACCCTCGATGCAAAACGTGAGCGAAGCTGTGTGAGAAACTTCTCTGTGATACGTGAATTCATCACACAGAGTTACAACTGTGTCTTCAGGAAGCAGTTTGCTAACACCGTTTTCGTGGAATCTGCAAAGTGATATTTGGGGGCGCATTGAGACCCATAGTGAACACGGAAACATCCTCCGATATTAACTAGAAAGTAGCAGTGTCAGAAATTGCTCTGTGATGTTGAATCCACCACACAGAGATTCACCTTTACCTTCTTGTAGCAGTTTGCTAACACTGTTGCCGTGGATTCTGCAAAGTGATCTTTGGGAGCTCATTGTGGGCTACGGGGAAAAGAAAATATCCTCAGATAAGAAGCGGAAAGAAGCTTTCTGAGAAACTGCATTGCGGTGTGTGAATGCACCTCACGGAGTTACACTCTTCCCTTCAGTGATCAGTTTGCCAACACCGTTTTCTTGAAGCTTGCGATGAGATAGTTCTCAGCGCTAGCAGCTTACGGTGACAAAGGAAATATCCTCAGATAAGAAATGAAAGCAGCTTCCTCGGGAATTGCTTTCAGATACGAGACTTCAGCTCCCAGAGTTACATCACTGTGTCTTGGAGCCGTTTCCTAGCACTGTTTTTGTGGATTCTGAGAACCGATAATTTCGGATGGGAACTGATAATTTCGGCTGGGAGGCAGGAACTCTCCTCCGAGAAAAAGCGGAAGGAAGCTTTCTGAGAAACTGCTTTGTGATGTGTGAATTCATTTCAAAGGGTTACACCACTCTTTCATGAGGAGTTTGCTAGCACTGTGTTTGTAGAATCTCACGAGTGATATCTTGGATAGCGTTGAATCCCATGGTGAATCATGAAATCTCCTCAGACCAATCTGAAGAGAGGCCTCCTCTGAAACTCCTTTGCTGTGGGTGACTTCGGCTCACAGAGTTCTACCATTGTTTCCCTTGAGACGCTTCCTAACAGTGTTTTCGCAGAATCTGCTCTAAGACACACAGTGGGGCTCCGAGACCACAAATAACCTCAGCTCGAAAACGAAAAATAGAAGCTTTCTGAGAAACTGCTTTGTGATGTGTGACTTCAACTCACTGAATTACACCTGCGTTTCATGGAGCCGTTGGCTACCCCCGTTTCTGTGGAATCTGGAAACTGATATTTCAGACCCCTTCGAGGACTACGGGGCCAAAGGAAATATCCTCCGTTACAAAGGAGAAAGAAGCTTTCTGAGAAACTTCTTTGTGATCTGTGAATTCATCTCACAGAATTGCAGCTTTCTCCTAATGAAGCCCTTCGCGAAGACTGTTCTCTTGGAATTTGCAAAGTGATATTTGGGAGCTCACTGAGGGCTCCGGTGAAAAGGAAATAGCCTCAGACACACACTGGAAAGAAGCTTTGTGAGAAACTGCATTGCGCTGTGTGAGTGCACCTCCCAGAGTTACACTTTTCAGTGATGAGTTTGACAAGACCGTTTCCTTGAAAACCGCAATGGGAGACTTCTTGGAGCTACTCAGCTTACCGTGACAAAGGAAGTATCCCTAGGTAAAAATGACAGAAGCTTCCTCAGAGATTGCTTTCAGATACGTGACTTCGTCTGACCGAGTTACATCACTGTTTCTTGGAGCCGTTTCCCAGCACTGTTTATGTGGATTCTGAGAACTGATATTTCGGATGGGTTTGGAGAGTGTGGGGAGAAAGGGATTATCCTCCGAGAAAAAGCAGGGTGCAGCTTTCTGAGAAACAGCTTTGTGACGTGTGAGTTCATTTCAAAGGCTTTCACCACTCTTGGGAGCACACGGAGGGATATGGTGAGAAAAGAAAGGTCCTCAGATAAAAACTGGAAAGAAGCCTTCGGAGAAACTGCATTGTGACATGTGAATGCGACTCCTAGACTTCCACGCAACTTTTCACTGACCCGTTTGCTAACACTGTTTGATTGCAATATGCACTGGGCTACATCTCAGCGCAATGAAGCTTACGGTGACCCAGGAAATATCGTAAATGAAAACTGGAAAGAAGCTTTGTGAGAAACTTCTCAGTGAAACGTGAATTCATCTCACAGAGTTCCCACTTAGTCTTCACGAAGCAGTTTGCTAACACCGTTTTCGTGGAATCTGCATAGTACTATCTGGGAGCGCATTGAGGCCCACGGTGAAAACGGAAACATCCTCAGATCGTAACGAGAAAGAAGCTGTCTCCGAAATTGCTTTGTGATGAGTCAGTTCACCACACAGAGATTCACCTTCCCTTCTTGTAGCCCTTTGCCAGCACTGTTTCCCTGGATTCTGCAAAGTGATATTTGGGAGCTCATTGAGGGCTGCGGAGAAAAGGAAATAGCCTCAGATAAAAACTGGAAGGAAGCGTTCTGAGAAACTGCATTGCGATGTGTGAATGCAACTCACAGAGTGACACTTGTCTCTTCAGTGACCAGTTTGCTCACACAGTTTCCTTGAAATCTGCCTTGGGATGCTTCTTAGCGCAATGAAGCTTACGGTGACAAAGGAAATCTCCTCAGAAAACATTAAAAGAAGCTTTCTTAGAAACTGGTTTGCGATGTGAGAAATCATCTCCCAGCGTTACATAGGCGTTTCGTGGGGCAGTCGTTTAACACTGTCTCTCAGGAACCCGAGAAGGGCTACTTTGGATGGAATTGAGGCCTACGCTGATGAAGGACATATCCCCCATTAAAAACGTGAGAGAAGCTTTGTGAGACACTTCTCTGTGCTACGTGAATTCAACACATAGAGTTACAGCTGAATCTTCAGGAAGCAGTTTGCCACCACTGTTTTCCGGGAATCTGCAAAGTGATATTTGGGGGCGCATTCAGGGCCCATGGTGCAAAAGGAAACATCCTCAGACGATAACTAGAAAGAAGCTGACTCAGACATTGCTTTGTGATGTTGAATTCCCCACACGGAGCTTCAGCTTTACCATCTTGTAGCAGTATGCTAACACTGTTTTCATGGATTCCGCAAAGGGATGTTTGGGAGCTCATTGTGGCCTATGGTGAAAAGGGAAATATCCTCAGACACAAACAAGAAAGAAGTGTTTTGAGAAACGGCGTTGGGATGTGTGAATGCAACTCACGGAGTTACAGTTTTCTCTTCAGTGATCAACTTGCTAACACAGTTATCCTGAAATCTGCCATGGCATATTTCTTAGCGCAATGAAGCTTACAGAGAGCATAGCCTCAGATAAAATGAGAAAAGAAGCTGTCTTAGAAACTGGATCGTGATGTGAGAATTCATCTCACAGAGTTACACACCCCTTTCGTGGAAGAGTCATTTAACACTGTGTTTGAGGAACCTGAGAAGGGCTACTTCGGTTCGAATTCAGGCCTACGCTGAAATACCCTCGAAGCAAAACGTGAGCGAAGCTGTGTGAGAAACTTCTCTGTGATACGTGAATTCATCACACAGAGTTACAACTGAGTCTTCAGGAAGCAGTTTGCTAACACCGTTTTCGTGGAATCTGCAAAGTGATATTTGGGGGCGCATTGAGGCCCATAGTGAACACGGAAACATCCTCCGATATTAACTAGAAAGAAGCAGTCTCAGAAATTGCTCTGTGATGTTGAATCCACCACACAGAGATTCACCTTTACCTTCTTGTAGCATTTTGCTAACACTGTTGCCGTGGATTCTGCAAAGTGATCTTTGGTAGCTCATTGTGGGCTAAGGGGAAAAGAAAATATCCTCAGATAAGAAGTGGAAGGAAGCTTTCTGAGGAACTGCATTGCGGTGTGTGAATGCACCTCACGGAGTTACACTCTTCCCTTCAGTGATCAGTTTGCCAACACCGTTTTCTTGAAGCTTGCGATGAGATACTTCTCAGCGCTAGCAGCTTACGGTGACAAAGGAAATATGCTCAGATAAGAAATGAAAGAAGCTTCCTCGGGAATTGCTTTCAGATACGAGACTTCAGCTCCCAGTGTTACATCACTGTGTCTTGGAGCCGTTTCCTAGCACTGTTTTTGTGGATTCTGAGAACTGATAATTTCGGATGGGAACTGATAATTTCGGCTGGGAGGCAGGAACTATCCTCCGAGAAAAAGCGGAAGGAAGCTTTCTGAGAAACTGCTTTGTGATGCGTGAATTCATTTCAAAGGGTTACACCACTCTTTCATGAGGAGTTTGCTAGCACTGTGTTTGTAGAATCTCACGAGTGATATCTTGGATAGCGTTGAATCCCATGGTGAATCATGAAATCTCCTCAGACAAATCTGCAGAGAGGCCTCCTCTGAAACTCCTTTGCTGTGGGTGACTTCGGCTCACAGAGTTCTACCATTGTTTCCCTTGAGACGCTTGCTAACAGTGTTTTCGCAGAATCTGCTCTAAGACACACAGTGGGGCTCCGAGACCACAAATAACCTCAGCTCGAAAACGAAAAATAGAAGCTTTCTGAGAAACTGCTTTGTGATGTGTGACTTCAACTCACTGAATTACACCTGCGTTTCATGGAGCCGTTGGCTACCCCCGTTTCAGTGGAATCTGGAAACTGATATTTCAGACCCCTTTGAGGACTACGGGGCCAAAGGAAATATCCTCCGTTACAAAGGAGAAAGAAGCTTTCTGAGAAACTTCTTTGTGATCTGTGAATTCATCTCAGAGAATTGCAGCTTTCTCCTAATGAAGCCCTTCGCGAAGACTGTTCTCGTGGAATTTGCAAAGTGATATTTGGGAGCTCACTGAGGGCTCTGGTGAAAAGGAAATAGCCTCGGATGCACACTGGAAAGAAGCTTTGTGAGAAACTGCATTGCGCTGTGTGAGTGCACCTCCCAGAGTTACACATTTCCGTGATGAGTTTGACAAGACCGTTTCCTTGAAATCCGCAATGGGAGACTTCTTGGAGCTACGCAGCTTACCGTGACAAAGGAAGTATCCCTAGATAAAAATGACAGAAGCTTCCTCAGGAATTGCTTTCAGATACGTGACTACATCTGACTGAGTTACATCACTGTTTCTTGGAGCCGTTTCCCAGCACTGTTTATGTGGATTCTGAGAACTGATATTTCGGATGGGTTTGGAGAGTGTGGGGAGAAAGGAATTATCCTCCGAGAAAAAGCAGGGTGCAGCTTTCTGAGAAACAGCTTTGTGACGTGTGAGTTCATTTCAAAGGCTTTCACCACTCTTGGGAGCACACGGAGGGATATGGTGAGAAAAGAAAGGTCCTCAGATAAAAACTGGAAAGAAGCCTTCGGAGAAACTGCATTGTGACATGTGAATGCGACTCCTAGACTTCCACGCAACTTTTCACTGACCCGTTTGCTAACACTGTTTGATTGCAGTCTGCACTGGGCTATTTCTCAGCGCAATGAAGCTTACGGTGACCCAGGAAATATCGTAAATGAAAACTGGAAAGAAGCTTTGTGAGAAACTTCTCAGTGAAACGTGAATTCATCTCACAGAGTTCCCACTTAGTCTTCGCGAAGCAGTTTGCTAACACCGTTTTCGTGGAATCTGCGTAGTACTATCTGGGAGCGCATTGAGGGCCCACGGTGAAAATGGAAACATCCTCAGAACGTAACGAGAAAGAAGCTGTCTGCGAAATTGCTTTGTGATGTGTCAGTTCACCACACAGAGATTCACCTTCCCTTCTTGTTGCCCTTTGCCAGCACTGTTTCCCTGGATTCTGCAAAGTGATATTTGGGAGCTCATTGAGGGCTATGGGGAAAAGGAAATAGCCTCAGATGAAAACTGGAAGGAAGCGTTCTGAGAAACTGCATTGCGATGTGTGAATGCAACACACAGAGTGACACTTGTCTCTTCAGTGACCAGTTTGCTCACACAGTTTCCTTGAAATCTGCCTTGGGATGCTTCTTAGCGCAATGAAGCTTACGGTGACAAAGGAAATCTCCTCAGAAAACATTAAAAGAAGCTTTCTTAGAAACTGGTTTGCGATGTGTGAAATCATCTCCCAGCGTTACTTCGGCGTTTTGTGGGGCAGTCGTTTAACACTGTCTCTCAGGAACCCGAGAAGGGCTACTTTGGCTGGAATTGAGGCCTACGCTGATGAAGGACATATCCCCCATTAAAAACGTGAGAGAAGCTTTGTGAGACACTTCTCTGTGCTACGTGAATTCAACACATAGAGTTACAGCTGAATCTTCAGGAAGCAGTTTGCCACCACTGTTTTCCGGGAATCTGCAAAGTGATATTTGGGGGCGCATTCAGGGCCCATGGTGCAAAAGGAAACATCCTCAGACGATAACTAGAAAGAAGCTGACTCAGACATTGCTTTGTGATGTTGAATTCCCCACACGGAGCTTCAGCTTTACCCTCTTGTAGCAGTATGCTAACACTGTTTTCATGGATTCCGCAAAGGGATGTTTGGGAGCTCATTGAGGCCTATGGTGAAAAGGGAAATATCCTCAGACACAAACAAGAAAGAAGTGTTTTGAGAAACGGCGTTGGGATGTGTGAATGCAACTCACGGACTTACAGTTTTCTCTTCAGTGATCAACTTGCCCACACAGTTTTCCTGAAATCTGCCATGGCATATATTCCTTAGCGCAATGAAGCTTACAGAGGGCAGAGCCTCAGATAAAATGAGAAAAGAAGCTGTCTTAGAAACTGGATCGTGATGTGAGAATTCATCTCACAGAGTTACACACCCCTTTCGTGGAAGAGTCATTTAACACTGTCTCTGAGGAACCTGAGAAGGGCTACTTCGGTTCGAATTCAGGCCTACGCTGAAATACCCTCGATGCAAAACGTGAGCGAAGCTGTGTGAGAAACTTCTCTGTGATACGTGAATTCATCACACAGAGTTACAACTGAGTCTTCAGGAAGCAGTTTGCTAACACCGTTTTCGTGGAATCTGCAAAGTGATATTTGGGGGCGCATTGAGGCCCATAGTGAACTCGGAAACATCCTCCGATATTAACTAGAAAGAAGCAGTCTCAGAAATTGCTCTGTGATGTTGAATCCACCACACAGAGATTCACCTTTACCTTCTTGTAGCAGTTTGCTAACACTGTTGCCGTGGATTCTGCAAAGTGATCTTTGGGAGCTCATTGTGGGCTAAGGGGAAAAGAAAATATCCTCAGATAAGAAGCGGAAGGAAGCTTTCTGAGGAACTGCATTGCGGTGTGTGAATGCACCTCACGGAGTTACACTCTTCCCTTCAGTGATCAGTTTGCCAACACCGTTTTCTTGAAGCTTGCGATGAGATACTTCTCAGCGCTAGCAGCTTACGGTGACAAAGGAAATATGCTCAGATAAGAAATGAAAGAAGCTTCCTCGGGAATTGCTTTCAGATACGAGACTTCAGCTCCCAGTGTTACATCACTGTGTCTTGGAGCCGTTTCCTAGCACTGTTTTTGTGGATTCTGAGAACTGATAATTTCGGATGGGAACTGATAATTTCGGCTGGGAGGCAGGAACTATCCTCCGAGAAAAAGCGGAAGGAAGCTTTCTGAGAAACTGCTTTGTGATGCGTGAATTCATTTCAAAGGGTTACACCACTCTTTCATGAGGAGTTTGCTAGCACTGTGTTTGTAGAATCTCACGAGTGATATCTTGGATAGCGTTGAATCCCATGGTGAATCATGAAATCTCCTCAGACAAATCTGCAGAGAGGCCTCCTCTGAAACTCCTTTGCTGTGGGTGACTTCGGCTCACAGAGTTCTACCATTGTTTCCCTTGAGACGCTTGCTAACAGTGTTTTCGCAGAATCTGCTCTAAGACACACAGTGGGGCTCCGAGACCACAAATAACCTCAGCTCGAAAACGAAAAATAGAAGCTTTCTGAGAAACTGCTTTGTGATGTGTGACTTCAACTCACTGAATTACACCTGCGTTTCATGGAGCCGTTGGCTACCCCCGTTTCTGTGGAATCTGGAAACTGATATTTCAGACCCCTTTGAGGACTACGGGGCCAAAGGAAATATCCTCCGTTACAAAGGAGAAAGAAGCTTTCTGAGAAACTTCTTTGTGATCTGTGAATTCATCTCACAGAATTGCAGCTTTCTCCTAATGAAGCCCTTCGCGAAGACTGTTCTCGTGGAATTTGCAAAGTGATATTTGGGAGCTCACTGAGGGCTCCGGTGAAAAGGAAATAGCCTCGGATGCACACTGGAAAGAAGCTTTGTGAGAAACTGCATTGCGCTGTGTGAGTGCACCTCCCAGAGTTACACATTTCCGTGATGAGTTTGACAAGACCGTTTCCTTGAAATCCGCAATGGGAGACTTCTTGGAGCTACGCAGCTTACCGTGACAAAGGAAGTATCCCTAGATAAAAATGACAGAAGCTTCCTCAGGAATTGCTTTCAGATACGTGACTACATCTGACCGAGTTACATCACTGTTTCTTGGAGCCGTTTCCCAGCACTGTTTATGTGGATTCTGAGAACTGATATTTCGGATGGGTTTGGAGAGTGTGGGGAGAAAGGAATTATCCTCCGAGAAAAAGCAGGGTGCAGCTTTCTGAGAAACAGCTTTGTGACGTGTGAGTTCATTTCAAAGGCTTTCACCACTCTTGGGAGCACACGGAGGGATATGGTGAGAAAAGAAAGGTCCTCAGATAAAAACTGGAAAGAAGCCTTCGGAGAAACTGCATTGTGACATGTGAATGCGACTCCTAGACTTCCACGCAACTTTTCACTGACCCGTTTGCTAACACTGTTTGATTGCAGTCTGCACTGGGCTATTTCTCAGCGCAATGAAGCTTACGGTGACCCAGGAAATATCGTAAATGAAAACTGGAAAGAAGCTTTGTGAGAAACTTCTCAGTGAAACGTGAATTCATCTCACAGAGTTCCCACTTAGTCTTCGCGAAGCAGTTTGCTAACACCGTTTTCGTGGAATCTGCGTAGTACTATCTGGGAGCGCATTGAGGGCCCACGGTGAAAATGGAAACATCCTCAGAACGTAACGAGAAAGAAGCTGTCTGCGAAATTGCTTTGTGATGTGTCAGTTCACCACACAGAGATTCACCTTCCCTTCTTGTTGCCCTTTGCCAGCACTGTTTCCCTGGATTCTGCAAAGTGATATTTGGGAGCTCATTGAGGGCTATGGGGAAAAGGAAATAGCCTCAGATGAAAACTGGAAGGAAGCGTTCTGAGAAACTGCATTGCGATTTGTGAATGCAACACACAGAGTGACACTTGTCTCTTCAGTGACCAGTTTGCTCACACAGTTTCCTTGAAATCTGCCTTGGGATGCTTCTTAGCGCAATGAAGCTTACGGTGACAAAGGAAATCTCCTCAGAAAACATTAAAAGAAGCTTTCTTAGAAACTGGTTTGCGATGTGTGAAATCATCTCCCAGCGTTACTTCGGCGTTTTGTGGGGCAGTCGTTTAACACTGTCTCTCAGGAACCCGAGAAGGGCTACTTTGGCTGGAATTGAGGCCTACGCTGATGAAGGACATATCCCCCATTAAAAACGTGAGACACTTCTCTGTGCTACGTGAATTCAACACATAGAGTTACAGCTGAATCTTCAGGAAGCAGTTTGCCACCACTGTTTTCCGGGAATCTGCAAAGTGATATTTGGGGGCGCATTCAGGGCCCATGGTGCAAAAGGAAACATCCTCAGACGATAACTAGAAAGAAGCTGACTCAGACATTGCTTTGTGATGTTGAATTCCCCACACGGAGCTTCAGCTTTACCCTCTTGTAGCAGTATGCTAACACTGTTTTCATGGATTCCGCAAAGGGATGTTTGGGAGCTCATTGAGGCCTATGGTGAAAAGGGAAATATCCTCAGACACAAACAAGAAAGAAGTGTTTTGAGAAACGGCGTTGGGATGTGTGAATGCAACTCACGGAGTTACAGTTTTCTCTTCAGTGATCAACTTGCTAACACAGTTTTCCTGAAATCTGCCATGGCATATTTCTTAGCGCAATGAAGCTTACAGAGGGCATAGCCTCAGATAAAATGAGAAAAGAAGCTGTCTTAGAAACTGGATCGTGATGTGAGAATTCATCTCACAGAGTTACACACCCCTTTCGTGGAAGAGTCATTTAACACTGTCTTTGAGGAACCTGAGAAGGGCTACTTCGGTTCGAATTCAGGCCTACGCTGAAATACCCTCGATGCAAAACGTGAGCGAAGCTGTGTGAGAAACTTCTCTGTGATACGTGAATTCATCACACAGAGTTACAACTGAGTCTTCAGGAAGCAGTTTGCTAACACCGTTTTCGTGGAATCTGCAAAGTGATATTTGGGGGCGCTTTGAGGCCCATAGTGAACACGGAAACATCCTCCGATATGAACTAGAAAGAAGCAGTCTCAGAAATTGCTCTGTGATGTTGAATCCACCACACAGAGATTCACCTTTACCTTCTTGTAGCAGTTTGCTAACACTGTTGCCGTGGATTCTGCAAAGTGATCTTTGGGAGCTCATTGTGGGCTACGGGGAAAAGAAAATATCCTCAGATAAAAAGCGGAAGGAAGCTTTCTGAGAAACTGCATTGCGGTGTGTGAATGCACATCACGGAGTTACACTCTTCTCTTCAGTGATCAGTTTGCCAACACCGTTTTCTTGAAGCTTGCGATGAGATACTTCTCAGCGCTAGCAGCTTACGGTGACAAAGGAAATATCCTCAGATAAGAAATGAAAGAAGCTTCCTCGGGAATTGCTTTCAGGTACGAGACTTCAGCTCCCAGAGTTACATCACTGTGTCTTGGAGCCGCTTCCTAGCACTGTTTTTGCGGATTCTGAGAACTGATAATTTCGGATGGAAACTGATAATTTCGGCTGGGAGGCAGGAACTATCCTCCGAGAAAAAGCGGAAGGAAGCTTTCTGAGAAACTGCTTTGTGATGTGTGAATTCATTTCAAAGGGTTACACCACTCTTTCATGAGGAGTTTGCTAGCACTGTGTTTGTAGAATCTCACGAGTGATATCTTGGATAGCGTTGAATCCCATGGTGAATCATGAAATCTCCTCAGACAAATCTGCAGAGAGGCCTCCTCTGAAACTCCTTTGCTGTGGGTGACTTCGGCTCACAGAGTTCTACCATTGTTTCCCTTGAGACGCTTGCTAACGGTGTTTTCGCAGAATCTGCTCTAAGACACACAGTGGGGCTCCGAGACCACAAATAACCTCAGCTCGAAAACGAAAAATAGAAGCTTTCTGAGAAACTGCTTTGTGATGTGTGACTTCAACTCACTGAAATACACCTGCGTTTCATGGAGCCGTTGGCTACCCCCCGTTCTGTGGAATCTGGAAACTGATATTTCAGACCCCTTTGAGGACTACAGGGCCAAAGGAAATATCCTCCGTTACAAAGGAGAAAGAAGCTTTCTGAGAAACTTCTTTGTGATCTGTGAATTCATCTCACAGAATTGCAGCTTTCTCCTAATGAAGCCCTTCGCGAAGACTGTTCTCGTGGAATTTGCAAAGTGATATTTGGGAGCTCACTGAGGGCTCCGGTGAAAAGGAAATAGCCTCAGATGCACACTGGAAAGAAGCTTTGTGAGAAACTGCATTGCGCTGTGTGAGTGCACCTCCCAGAGTTACACTGTTCAGTGATGAGTTTGACAAGACCGTTTCCTGGAAATCCGCAATGGGAGACTTCTTGGAGCTACGTAGCTTACCGTGACAAAGGAAGTATCCCTAGATAAAAATGACAGAAGCTTCCTCAGAAATTGCTTTCAGATACGTGACTTCATCTGACCGAGTTACATCACTGTTTCTTGGAGCCGTTTCCCAGCACTGTTTATGTGGATTCTGAGAACTGATATTTCGGATGGGTTTGGAGAGTGTGGGGAGAAAGGGATTATCCTCCGAGAAAAAGCAGGGTGCAGCTTTCTGAGAAACAGCTTTGTGACGTGTGAGTTCATTTCAAAGGCTTTCACCACTCTTGGGAGCACACGGAGGGTTATGGTGAGAAAAGAAAGGTCCTCAGATAAAAACTGGAAAGAAGCCTTCGGAGAAACTGCATTGTGACATGTGAATGCGACTCCTAGACTTCCACGCAACTTTTCACTGACCCGTTTGCTAACACTGTTTGATTGCAGTCTGCACTGGGCTATTTCTCAGCGCAATGAAGCTTACGGTGACCCAGGAAATATCGTAAATGAAAACTGGAAAGAAGCTTTGTGAGAAACTTCTCAGTGAAACGTGAATTCATCTCACAGAGTTCCCACTTAGTCTTCGCGAAGCAGTTTGCTAACACCGTTTTCGTGGAATCTGCATAGTACTATCTGGGAGCGCATTGAGGGCCCACGGTGAAAACGGAAACATCCTCAGATCGTAACGAGAAAGAAGCTGTCTCCGAAATTGCTTTGTGATGTGTCAGTTCACCACACAGAGATTCACCTTCCCTTCTTGTAGCCCTTTGCCGGCACTGTTTCCCTGGATTCTGCAAAGTGATATTTGGGAGCTCATTGAGGGCTACGGGGAAAAGGAAATAGCCTCAGATAAAAACTGGAAGGAAGCGTTCTGAGAAACTGCATTGCGATGTGTGAATGCAACTCACAGAGTGACACTTGTCTCTTCAGTGACCAGTTTGCTCACACAGTTTCCTTGAAATCTGCCTTGGGATGCTTCTTAGCGCAATGAAGCTTACGGTGACAAAGGAAATCTCCTCAGAAAACATTAAAAGAAGCTTTCTTAGAAACTGGTGTGCGATGTGTGAAATCATCTCCCAGCGTTACATCGGCGTTTCGTGGGGCAGTCGTTTAACACTGTCTCTCAGGAACCCGAGAAGGGCTACTTTGGATGGAATTGAGGCCTACGCTGATGAAGGACATATCCCCCATTAAAAACGTGAGAGAAGCTTTGTGAGACACTCCTCCGTGCTACGTGAATTCAACACATAGAGTTACAGCTGAATCTTCAGGAAGCAGTTTGCCACCACTGTTTTCCGGGAATCTGCAAAGCGATATTTGGGGGCGCATTCAGGGCTCATGGTGCAAAAGGAAACATCGTCAGACGATAACTAGAAAGAAGCTGACTCAGACATTGCTTTGTGATGTTGAATTCCCCACACGGAGCTTCACCTTTACCCTCTTGTAGCAGTATGCTAACACTGTTTTCGTGGATTCCGCAAAGGGATGTTTGGGAGCTCATTGAGGCCTATGGTGAAAAGGGAAATATCCTCAGACACAAACAAGAAAGAAGTGTTTTGAGAATCGGCGTTGGGATGTGTGAATGCAACTCACGGAGTTACAGTTTTCTCTTCAGTGATCAACTTGCTAACACAGATTTCCTGAAATCTGCCATGGCATATTTCTTAGCGCAATGAAGCTTACAGAGGGCATAGCCTCAGATAAAATGAGAAAAGAAGCTGTCTTAGAAACTGGATCGTGATGTGAGAATTCATCTCACAGAGTTACACACCCCTTTCGTGGAAGAGTCATTTAACACTGTCTTTGAGGAACCTGAGAAGGGCTACTTCGGTTCGAATTCAGGCCTACGCTGAAATACCCTCGATGCAAAACGTGAACGATGCTGTGTGAGAAACTTCTCTGTGATACGTGAATTCATCACACAGAGTTACAACTGAGTCTTCAGGAAGCAGTTTGCTAACACCGTTTTCGTGGAATCTGCAAAGTGATATTTGGGGGCGCATTGAGGCCCATAGTGAACACGGAAACATCCTCCGATATTAACTAGAAAGAAGCAGTCTCAGAAATTGCTCTGTGATGTTGAATCCACCACACAGAGATTCACCTTTACCTTCTTGTAGCAGTTTGCTAACACTGTTGCCGTGGATTCTGCAAAGTGATCTTTGGGAGCTCATTGTGGGCTACGGGGAAAAGAAAATATCCTCAGATAAGAAGCGGAAGGAAGCTTTCTGAGAAACTCCATTGCGGTGTGTGAATGCACCTCACGGAGTTACACTCTTCTCTTCAGTGATCAGTTTGCCAACACCGTTTTCTTGAAGCTTGCGATGAGATACTTCTCAGCGCTAGCAGCTTACGGTGACAAAGGAAATATCCTCAGATAAGAAATGAAAGAAGCTTCCTCGGGAATTGCTTTCAGATACGAGACTTCAGCTATCAGAGTTACATCACTGTGTCTTGGAGCCGTTTCCTAGCACTGTTTTTGTGGATTCTGAGAACTGATAATTTCGGATGGGAACTGATAATTTCGGCTGGGAGGCAGGAACTATCCTCCGAGAAAAAGCGGAAGGAAGCTTTCTGAGAAACTGCTTTGTGATGCGTGAATTCATTTCAAAGGGTTACACCACTCTTTCATGAGGAGTTTGCTAGCACTGTGTTTGTAGAATCTCACGAGTGATATCTTGGATAGCGTTGAATCCCATGGTGAATCATGAAATCTCCTCAGACAAATCTGCAGAGAGGCCTCCTCTGAAACTCCTTTGCTGTGGGTGACTTCGGCTCACAGAGTTCTACCATTGTTTCCCTTGAGACGCTTGCTAACAGTGTTTTCGCAGAATCTGCTCTAAGACACACAGTGGGGCTCCGAGACCACAAATAACCTCAGCTCGAAAACGAAAAATAGAAGCTTTCTGAGAAACTGCTTTGTGATGTGTGACTTCAACTCACTGAATTACACCTGCGTTTCATGGAGCCGTTGGCTACCCCCGTTTCAGTGGAATCTGGAAACTGATATTTCAGACCCCTTTGAGGACTACGGGGCCAAAGGAAATATCCTCCGTTACAAAGGAGAAAGAAGCTTTCTGAGAAACTTCTTTGTGATCTGTGAATTCATCTCAGAGAATTGCAGCTTTCTCCTAATGAAGCCCTTCGCGAAGACTGTTCTCGTGGAATTTGCAAAGTGATATTTGGGAGCTCACTGAGGGCTCTGGTGAAAAGGAAATAGCCTCGGATGCACACTGGAAAGAAGCTTTGTGAGAAACTGCATTGCGCTGTGTGAGTGCACCTCCCAGAGTTACACATTTCCGTGATGAGTTTGACAAGACCGTTTCCTTGAAATCCGCAATGGGAGACTTCTTGGAGCTACGCAGCTTACCGTGACAAAGGAAGTATCCCTAGATAAAAATGACAGAAGCTTCCTCAGGAATTGCTTTCAGATACGTGACTACATCTGACCGAGTTACATCACTGTTTCTTGGAGCCGTTTCCCAGCACTGTTTATGTGGATTCTGAGAACTGATATTTCGGATGGGTTTGGAGAGTGTGGGGAGAAAGGAATTATCCTCCGAGAAAAAGCAGGGTGCAGCTTTCTGAGAAACAGCTTTGTGACGTGTGAGTTCATTTCAAAGGCTTTCACCACTCTTGGGAGCACACGGAGGGATATGGTGAGAAAAGAAAGGTCCTCAGATAAAAACTGGAAAGAAGCCTTCGGAGAAACTGCATTGTGACATGTGAATGCGACTCCTAGACTTCCACGCAACTTTTCACTGACCCGTTTGCTAACACTGTTTGATTGCAGTCTGCACTGGGCTATTTCTCAGCGCAATGAAGCTTACGGTGACCCAGGAAATATCGTAAATGAAAACTGGAAAGAAGCTTTGTGAGAAACTTCTCAGTGAAACGTGAATTCATCTCACAGAGTTCCCACTTAGTCTTCGCGAAGCAGTTTGCTAACACCGTTTTCGTGGAATCTGCGTAGTACTATCTGGGAGCGCATTGAGGGCCCACGGTGAAAATGGAAACATCCTCAGAACGTAACGAGAAAGAAGCTGTCTGCGAAATTGCTTTGTGATGTGTCAGTTCACCACACAGAGATTCACCTTCCCTTCTTGTTGCCCTTTGCCAGCACTGTTTCCCTGGATTCTGCAAAGTGATATTTGGGAGCTCATTGAGGGCTATGGGGAAAAGGAAATAGCCTCAGATGAAAACTGGAAGGAAGCGTTCTGAGAAACTGCATTGCGATTTGTGAATGCAACACACAGAGTGACACTTGTCTCTTCAGTGACCAGTTTGCTCACACAGTTTCCTTGAAATCTGCCTTGGGATGCTTCTTAGCGCAATGAAGCTTACGGTGACAAAGGAAATCTCCTCAGAAAACATTAAAAGAAGCTTTCTTAGAAACTGGTTTGCGATGTGTGAAATCATCTCCCAGCGTTACTTCGGCGTTTTGTGGGGCAGTCGTTTAACACTGTCTCTCAGGAACCCGAGAAGGGCTACTTTGGCTGGAATTGAGGCCTACGCTGATGAAGGACATATCCCCCATTAAAAACGTGAGACACTTCTCTGTGCTACGTGAATTCAACACATAGAGTTACAGCTGAATCTTCAGGAAGCAGTTTGCCACCACTGTTTTCCGGGAATCTGCAAAGTGATATTTGGGGGCGCATTCAGGGCCCATGGTGCAAAAGGAAACATCCTCAGACGATAACTAGAAAGAAGCTGACTCAGACATTGCTTTGTGATGTTGAATTCCCCACACGGAGCTTCAGCTTTACCCTCTTGTAGCAGTATGCTAACACTGTTTTCATGGATTCCGCAAAGGGATGTTTGGGAGTTCATTGAGGCCTATGGTGAAAAGGGAAATATCCTCAGACACAAACAAGAAAGAAGTGTTTTGAGAAACGGCGTTGGGATGTGTGAATGCAACTCACGGAGTTACAGTTTTCTCTTCAGTGATCAACTTGCTAACACAGTTTTCCTGAAATCTGCCATGGCATATTTCTTAGCGCAATGAAGCTTACAGAGGGCATAGCCTCAGATAAAATGAGAAAAGAAGCTGTCTTAGAAACTGGATCGTGATGTGAGAATTCATCTCACAGAGTTACACACCCCTTTCGTGGAAGAGTCATTTAACACTGTCTTTGAGGAACCTGAGAAGGGCTACTTCGGTTCGAATTCAGGCCTACGCTGAAATACCCTCGATGCAAAACGTGAGCGAAGCTGTGTGAGAAACTTCTCTGTGATACGTGAATTCATCACACAGAGTTACAACTGAGTCTTCAGGAAGCAGTTTGCTAACACCGTTTTCGTGGAATCTGCAAAGTGATATTTGGGGGCGCTTTGAGGCCCATAGTGAACACGGAAACATCCTCCGATATTAACTAGAAAGAAGCAGTCTCAGAAATTGCTCTGTGATGTTGAATCCACCACACAGAGATTCACCTTTACCTTCTTGTAGCAGTTTGCTAACACTGTTGCCGTGGATTCTGCAAAGTGATCTTTGGGAGCTCATTGTGGGCTACGGGGAAAAGAAAATATCCTCAGATAAAAAGCGGAAGGAAGCTTTCTGAGAAACTGCATTGCGGTGTGTGAATGCACATCACGGAGTTACACTCTTCTCTTCAGTGATCAGTTTGCCAACACCGTTTTCTTGAAGCTTGCGATGAGATACTTCTCAGCGCTAGCAGCTTACGGTGACAAAGGAAATATCCTCAGATAAGAAATGAAAGAAGCTTCCTCGGGAATTGCTTTCAGGTACGAGACTTCAGCTCCCAGAGTTACATCACTGTGTCTTGGAGCCGCTTCCTAGCACTGTTTTTGCGGATTCTGAGAACTGATAATTTCGGATGGAAACTGATAATTTCGGCTGGGAGGCAGGAACTATCCTCCGAGAAAAAGCGGAAGGAAGCTTTCTGAGAAACTGCTTTGTGATGTGTGAATTCATTTCAAAGGGTTACACCACTCTTTCATGAGGAGTTTGCTAGCACTGTGTTTGTAGAATCTCACGAGTGATATCTTGGATAGCGTTGAATCCCATGGTGAATCATGAAATCTCCTCAGACAAATCTGCAGAGAGGCCTCCTCTGAAACTCCTTTGCTGTGGGTGACTTCGGCTCACAGAGTTCTACCATTGTTTCCCTTGAGACGCTTGCTAACGGTGTTTTCGCAGAATCTGCTCTAAGACACACAGTGGGGCTCCGAGACCACAAATAACCTCAGCTCGAAAACGAAAAATAGAAGCTTTCTGAGAAACTGCTTTGTGATGTGTGACTTCAACTCACTGAAATACACCTGCGTTTCATGGAGCCGTTGGCTACCCCCCGTTCTGTGGAATCTGGAAACTGATATTTCAGACCCCTTTGAGGACTACGGGGCCAAAGGAAATATCCTCCGTTACAAAGGAGAAAGAAGCTTTCTGAGAAACTTCTTTGTGATCTGTGAATTCATCTCACAGAATTGCAGCTTTCTCCTAATGAAGCCCTTCGCGAAGACTGTTCTCGTGGAATTTGCAAAGTGATATTTGGGAGCTCACTGAGGGGTCCGGTGAAAAGGAAATAGCCTCAGATGCACACTGGAAAGAAGCTTTGTGAGAAACTGCATTGCGCTGTGTGAGTGCACCTCCCAGAGTTACACTTTTCAGTGATGAGTTTGACAAGACCGTTTCCTGGAAATCCGCAATGGGAGACTTCTTGGAGCTACGTAGCTTACCGTGACAAAGGAAGTATCCCTAGATAAAAATGACAGAAGCTTCCTCAGAAATTGCTTTCAGATACGTGACTTCATCTGACCGAGTTACATCACTGTTTCTTGGAGCCGTTTCCCAGCACTGTTTATGTGGATTCTGAGAACTGATATTTCGGATGGGTTTGGAGAGTGTGGGGAGAAAGGGATTATCCTCCGAGAAAAAGCAGGGTGCAGCTTTCTGAGAAACAGCTTTGTGACGTGTGAGTTCATTTCAAAGGCTTTCACCACTCTTGGGAGCACACGGAGGGTTATGGTGAGAAAAGAAAGGTCCTCAGATAAAAACTGGAAAGAAGCCTTCGGAGAAACTGCATTGTGACATGTGAATGCGACTCCTAGACTTCCACGCAACTTTTCACTGACCCGTTTGCTAACACTGTTTGATTGCAGTCTGCACTGGGCTATTTCTCAGCGCAATGAAGCTTACGGTGACCCAGGAAATATCGTAAATGAAAACTGGAAAGAAGCTTTGTGAGAAACTTCTCAGTGAAACGTGAATTCATCTCACAGAGTTCCCACTTAGTCTTCGCGAAGCAGTTTGCTAACACCGTTTTCGTGGAATCTGCATAGTACTATCTGGGAGCGCATTGAGGGCCCACGGTGAAAACGGAAACATCCTCAGATCGTAACGAGAAAGAAGCTGTCTCCGAAATTGCTTTGTGATGTGTCAGTTCACCACACAGAGATTCACCTTCCCTTCTTGTAGCCCTTTGCCGGCACTGTTTCCCTGGATTCTGCAAAGTGATATTTGGGAGCTCATTGAGGGCTACGGGGAAAAGGAAATAGCCTCAGATAAAAACTGGAAGGAAGCGTTCTGAGAAACTGCATTGCGATGTGTGAATGCAACTCACAGAGTGACACTTGTCTCTTCAGTGACCAGTTTGCTCACACAGTTTCCTTGAAATCTGCCTTGGGATGCTTCTTAGCGCAATGAAGCTTACGGTGACAAAGGAAATCTCCTCAGAAAACATTAAAAGAAGCTTTCTTAGAAACTGGTGTGCGATGTGTGAAATCATCTCCCAGCGTTACATCGGCGTTTCGTGGGGCAGTCGTTTAACACTGTCTCTCAGGAACCCGAGAAGGGCTACTTTGGATGGAATTGAGGCCTACGCTGATGAAGGACATATCCCCCATTAAAAACGTGAGAGAAGCTTTGTGAGACACTTCTCCGTGCTACGTGAATTCAACACATAGAGTTACAGCTGAATCTTCAGGAAGCAGTTTGCCACCACTGTTTTCCGGGAATCTGCAAAGTGATATTTGGGGGCGCATTCAGGGCCCATGGTGCAAAAGGAAACATCGTCAGACGATAACTAGAAAGAAGCTGACTCAGACATTGCTTTGTGATGTTGAATTCCCCACACGGAGCTTCACCTTTACACTCTTGTAGCAGTATGCTAACACTGTTTTCGTGGATTCCGCAAAGGGATGTTTGGGAGCTCATTGAGGCCTATGGTGAAAAGGGAAATATCCTCAGACACAAACAAGAAAGAAGTGTTTTGAGAATCGGCGTTGGGATGTGTGAATGCAACTCACGGAGTTACAGTTTTCTCTTCATTGATCAACTTGCTAACACAGATTTCCTGAAATCTGCCATGGCATATTTCTTAGCGCAATGAAGCTTACAGAGGGCATAGCCTCAGATAAAATGAGAAAAGAAGCTGTCTTAGAAACTGGATCGTGATGTGAGAATTCATCTCACAGAGTTACACACCCCTTTCGTGGAAGAGTCATTTAACACTGTCTTTGAGGAACCTGAGAAGGGCTACTTCGGTTCGAATTCAGGCCTACGCTGAAATACCCTCGATGCAAAACGTGAACGATGCTGTGTGAGAAACTTCTCTGTGATACGTGAATTCATCACACAGAGTTACAACTGAGTCTTCAGGAAGCAGTTTGCTAACACCGTTTTCGTGGAATCTGCAAAGTGATATTTGGGGGCGCATTGAGGCCCATAGTGAACACGGAAACATCCTCCGATATTAACTAGAAAGAAGCAGTCTCAGAAATTGCTCTGTGATGTTGAATCCACCACACAGAGATTCACCTTTACCTTCTTGTAGCAGTTTGCTAACACTGTTGCCGTGGATTCTGCAAAGTGATCTTTGGGAGCTCATTGTGGGCTACGGGGAAAAGAAAATATCCTCAGATAAGAAGCGGAAGGAAGCTTTCTGAGAAACTCCATTGCGGTGTGTGAATGCACCTCACGGAGTTACACTCTTCTCTTCAGTGATCAGTTTGCCAACACCGTTTTCTTGAAGCTTGCGATGAGATACTTCTCAGCGCTAGCAGCTTACGGTGACAAAGGAAATATCCTCAGATAAGAAATGAAAGAAGCTTCCTCGGGAATTGCTTTCAGATACGAGACTTCAGCTATCAGAGTTACATCACTGTGTCTTGGAGCCGTTTCCTAGCACTGTTTTTGTGGATTCTGAGAACTGATAATTTCGGATGGCAACTGATAATTTCGGCTGGGAGGCAGGAACTATCCTCCGAGAAAAAGCGGATGGAAGCTTTCTGAGAAACTGCTTTGTGATGTGTGAATTCATTTCAAAGGGTTACACCACTCTTTCATGAGGAGTTTGCTAGCACTGTGTTTGTAGAATCTCACGAGTGATATCTTGGATAGCGTTGAATCCCATGGTGAATCATGAAATCTCAGACAAATGTGCAGAGAGGCCTCCTCTAAAACTCCTTTGCTGTGGGTGAGTTCGGCTCACAGAGTTCTACCATTGTTTCCCTTGAGACGCTTGCTAACAGTTTTTTCGCAGAATCTGCTCTAAGACACACAGTGGGGCTCCGAGACCACAAATAACCTGAGCTCGAAAACGAAAAATAGAAGCTTTCTGAGAAACTGCTTTGTGATGTGTGACTTCAACTCACTGAATTACACCTGCGTTTCATGGAGCCGTTGGCTACCCCCGTTTCTGTGGAATCTGGAAACTGATATTTCAGACCCCTTTGAGGACTACGGGGCCAAAGGAAATATCCTCCGTTACAAAGGAGAAAGAAGCTTTCTGAGAAACTTCTTTGTGATCTGTGAATTCATCTCACAGAATTGCAGCTCTCTCCTAATGAAGCCCTTCGCGAAGACTGTTCTCGTGGAATTTGCAAAGTGATATTTGGGAGCTCACTGAGGGCTCCGGTGAAAAGGAAATAGCCTCAGATGCACACTGGAAAGAAGCTTTGTGAGAAACTGCATTGCGCTGTGTGAGTGCACCTCCCAGAGTTACACTTTTCCGTGATGAGTTTGACAAGACCGTTTCCTTGAAATCCGCAATGGGAGACTTCTTGGAGCTACGCAGCTTACCGTGACAAAGGAAGTATCCCTAGATAAAAATGACAGAAGCTTCCTCAGAAATTACTTTCAGATACGTGACTTCATCTGACCGAGTTACATCACTGTTTCTTGGAGCCGTTTCCCAGCACTGTTTATGTGGATTCCGAGAACTGATATTTCGGATGGGTTTGGAGAGTGTGGGGAGAAAGGGATTATCCTCCGAGAAAAAGCAGGGTGCAGCTTTCTGAGAAACAGCTTTGTGACGTGTGAGTTCATTTCAAAGGCTCTCACCACTCTTGGGAGCACACGGAGGGATATGGTGAGAAAAGAAAGGTCCTCAGATAAAAACTGGAAAGAAGCCTTCGGAGAAACTGCATTGTGACATGTGAATGCGACTCCTAGACTTCCACGCAACTTTTCACTGACCCGTTTGCTAACACTGCTTGATTGCAGTCTGCACTGGGTTAGTTCTCAGCGCAATGAAGCTTACGGTGACCCAGGAAATATCGTAAATGAAAACTGGAAAGAAGCTTTGTGAGAAACTTCTCAGTGAAACGTGAATTCATCTCACAGAGTTCCCACTTAGTCTTCGCGAAGCAGTTTGCTAACACCGTTTTCCTGGAATCTGCGTAGTACTATCTGGGAGCGCATTGAGGGCCCACGGTGAAAACGGAAACATCCTCAGATCGTAACGAGAAAGAAGCTGTCTCCGAAATTGCTTTGTGATGTGTCAGTTCACCACACAGAGATTCACCTTCCCTTCTTGTATCCCTTTGCCAGCACTGTTTCCCTGGATTCTGCAAAGTGATATTTGGGAGCTCATTGAGGGCTACGGGGAAAAGGAAATAGCCTCAGATAAAAACTGGAAGGAAGCGTTCTGAGAAACTGCATTGCGATGTGTGAATGCAACTCACAGAGTGACACTTGTCTCTTCAGTGACCAGTTTGCTCACACAGTTTCCTTGAAATCTGCCTTGGGATGCTTCTTAGCGCAATGAAGCTTACGGTGACAAAGGAAATCTCCTCAGAAAACATTAAAATAAGCTTTCTTAGAAACTGGTTTGCGATGTGTGAAATCATCCTCCAGCGTTACATCGGCGTTTCGTGGGGCAGTCGTTTAACACTGTCTCTCAGGAACCCGAGAAGGGCTACTTTGGATGGAATTGAGGCCTACGCTGATGAAGGACATATCCCCCATTAAAAACGTGAGAGAAGCTTTGTGAGACACTTCTCTGTGCTACGTGAATTCAACACATAGAGTTACAGCTGAATCTTCAGGAAGCAGTTTGCCACCACTGTTTTCCGGGAATCTGCAAAATGATATTTGGGGGCGCATTCAGGGCCCATGGTGCAAAAGGAAACATCCTCAGACGATAACTAGAAAGAAGCTGACTCAGACATTGCTTTGTGATGTTGAATTCCCCACAAGGAGCTTCACCTTTACCCTCTTGTAGCAGTATGCTAACACTTTTTTCTTGGATTCCGCAAAGGGATGTTTGGGAGCTCATTGAGGCCTATGGTGAAAAGGGAAATATCCTCAGACACAAACAAGAAAGAAGTGTTTCGAGAAACGGCGTTGGGATGTGTGAATGCAACTCACGGAGTTACAGTTTTCTCTTCAGTGATCAACTTGCTCACACAGTTTTCCTGAAATCTGCCATGGCATATTTCTTAGCGCAATGAAGCTTACAGAGGGCATAGCCTCAGATAAAATGAGAAAAGAAGCTGTCTTAGAAACTGGATCGTGATGTGAGAATTCATCTCACAGAGTTACACACCCCTTTCGTGGAAGAGTCATTTAACACTGTCTTTGAGGAACCTGGGAAGGGCTACTTCGAGTCTAATTCAGGCCTACGCTGAAATACCCTCGATGCAAAACGTGAGCGAAGCTGTGTGAGAAACTTCTCTGTGATACGTGAATTCATCACACAGAGTTACAACTGAGTCTTCAGGAAGCAGTTTGCTAACACCGTTTCCGTGGAATCTGCAGAGTGATATTTGGGGGCGCATTGAGGCCCATAGTGAACACGGAAACATCCTCCGATAGTAACTAGAAAGAAGCAGTCTCAGAAATTGCTCTGTGATGTTAAATCCACCACACAGAGATTCACCTTTACCTTCTTGTAGCAGTTTGCTAACACTGTTGCCGTGGATTCTGCAAAGTGATCTTTGGGGGCTCATTGTGGGCTACGGGGAAAAGAAAATATCCTCAGATAAGAAGCGGAAAGAAGCTTTCTGAGAAACTGCATTGCGGTGTGTGAATGCACCTCACGGAGTTACACTCTTCTCTTCAGTGATCAGTTTGCCAACACCGTTTTCTTGAAGCTTGCGATGAGATACTTCTCAGCGCTAGCAGCTTACGGTGACAAAGGAAATATCCTCAGATAAGAAATGAAAGAAGCTTCCTCGGGAATTGCTCTCAGATACGAAACTTCAGCTCCCAGAGTTACATCACTGTGTCTTGGAGCCGTTTCCTAGCACTGTTTTTGTGGATTCTGAGAACTGATAATTTCGGATGGCAACTGATAATTTCGGCTGGGAGGCAGGAACTATCCTCCGAGAAAAAGCGGAAGGAAGCTTTCTGAGAAACTGCTTTGTGATGTGTGAATTCATTTCAAAGGGTTACACCACTCTTTCATGAGGAGTTTGCTAGCGCTGTGTTTGTAGAATCTCACGAGTGATATCTTGGATAGCGTTGAATCCCATGGTGAATCATGAAATCTCCTCAGACCAATCTGCAGAGAGGCCTCCTCTGAAACTCCTTTGCTGTGGGTGACTTCGGCTCACAGAGTTCTACCATTGTTTCCCTTGAGACGCTTGCTAACAGTGTTTTCGCAGAATCTGCTCTAAGACACACAGTGGGGATCCGAGACCACAAATAAACTCAGCTCGAAAACGAAAAATAGAAGCTTTCTGAGAAATTGCTTTGTGATGTGTGACTTCAACTCACTGAATTACACCTGCCTTTCATGGAGCCGTTGGCTACCCCCGTTTCTGTGGAATCTGGAAACTGATATTTCAGACCCCTTTGAGGACTACGGGGCCAAAGGAAATATCCTCCGTTACAAAGGAGAAAGAAGCTTTCTGAGAAACTTCTTTGTGATCTGTGAATTCATCTCACAGAATTGCAGCTTTCTCCTAATGAAGCCCTTCGCGAAGACTGTTCTCGTGGAATTTGCAAAGTGATATTTGGGAGCTCACTGAGGGCTCCGGTGAAAAGGAAATAGCCTCAGATGCACACTGGAAAGAAGCTTTGTGAGAAACTGCATTGCTCTGTGTGAGTGCACCTCCCAGAGTTACACTTTTCAGTGATGAGTTTGACTAGACCGTTTCCTTGAAATCCGCAATGGGAGACTTCTTGGAGCTACGCAGCTTACAGTGACAAAGGAAGTATCCCTAGATAAAAATGACAGAAGCTTCCTCAGAAATTGCTTTCAGATACGTGACTTCATCTGAACGAGTTACATCACTGTTTCTTGGAGCCGTTTCCCAGCACTGTTTATGTGGATTCCGAGAACTGATATTTCGGATGGGTTTGGAGAGTGTGGGGAGAAAGGGATTATCCTCCGAGAAACAGCAGGGTGCAGCTTTCTGAGAAACAGCTTTGTGACGTGTGAGTTCATTTCAAAGGCTTTCACCACTCTTGGGAGCACACGGAGGGATATGGTGAGAAAAGAAAGGTCCTCAGATAAAAACTGGAAAGAAGCCTTCGGAGAAACTGCATTGTGACATGGGAATGCGACTCCTAGACTTCCACGCAACTTTTCACTGACCCGTTTGCTAACACTGTTTGATTGCAGTCTGCACTGGGCTATTTCTCAGCGCAATGAAGCTTACGTTGACCCAAGAAATATCGTAAATGAAAACTGGAAAGAAGCTTTGTGAGAAACTTCTCAGTGAAACGTGAATTCATCTCACAGAGTTCCCACTTAGTCTTCGCGAAGCAGTTTGCTAACACCGTTTTCCTGGAATGTGCGTAGTACTATCTGGGAGCGCATTGAGGGCCCACGGTGAAAACGGAAACATCCTCAGATCGTAACGAGAAAGAAGCTGTCTGCGAAATTGCTTTGTGATGTGTCAGTTCACCACACAGAGATTCACCTTCCCTTCTTGTAGCCCTTTGCCAGCACAGTTTCCCTGGATTCTGCAAAGTGATATTTGGGAGCTCATTGAGGGCTACGGGGAAAAGGAAATAGCCTCAGATAAAAACTGGAAGAAAGCGTTCTGAGAAACTGCATTGCGATGTGTGAATGCAACTCACAGAGTGACACTTGTCTCTTCAGTGACCAGTTTGCTCACACAGTTTCCTTGAAATCTGCCTTGGGATGCTTCTTAGCGCAATGAAGCTTACGGTGACAAAGGAAATCTCCTCAGAAAACATTAAAAGAAGCTTTCTTAGAAACTGGTTTGCGATGTGTGAAATCATCTCCCAGCGTTACATCGGCGTTTCGTGGGGCAGTCGTTTAACACTGTCTCTCAGGAACCCGAGAAGGGCTACTTTGGATGGAATTGAGGCCTACGCTGATGAAGGACATATCCCCCATTAAAAACGTGAGAGAAGCTTTGTGAGACACTTCTCTGTGCTACGTGAATTCAACACATAGAGTTACAGCTGAATCTTCAGGAAGCAGTTTGCCACCACTGTTTTCCGGGAATCTGCAAAGTGATATTTGGGGGCGCATTCAGGGCCCATGGTGCAAAAGGAAACATCCTCAGACGATAACTAGAAAGAAGCTGACTCAGACATTGCTTTGTGATGTTGAATTCCCCACACGGAGCTTCACCTTTACCCTCTTGTAGCAGTATGCTAACACTGTTTTCATGGATTCCGCAAAGGGATGTTTGGGAGCTCATTGAGGCCTATGGTGAAAAGGGAAATATCCTCAGACACAAACAAGAAAGAAGTGTTTTGAGAAACAGCGTTGGGATGTGTGAATGCAACTCACGGAGTTACAGTTTTCTCTTCAGTGATCAACTTGCTCACACAGTTTTCCTGAAATCTGCCATGGCATATTTCTTAGCGCAATGAAGCTTACAGAGGGCATAGCCTCAGATAAAATGAGAAAAGAAGCTGTCTTAGAAACTGGATCGTGATGTGAGAATTCATCTCACAGAGTTACCCACCCCTTTCGTGGAAGAGTCATTTAACACTGTCTTTGAGGAACCTGAGAAGGGCTACTTCGGTTCGAATTCAGGCCTACACTGAAATACCCTCGATGCAAAACGTGAGCGAAGCTGTGTGAGAAACTTCTCTGTGATACGTGAATTCATCACACAGAGTTACAACTGAGTCTTCAGGAAGCAGTTTGCTAACACCGTTTCCGTGGAATCTGCAGAGTGATATTTGGGGGAGCATTGAGGCCCATAGTGAACACGGAAACATCCTCCGATATTAACTAGAAAGAAGCAGTCTCAGAAATTGCTCTGTGATGTTGAATCCACCACACAGAGATTCACCTTTACCTTCTTGTAGCAGTTTGCTAACACTGTTGCCGTGGATTCTGCAAAGTGATCTTTGGGGGCTCATTGTGGGCTACGGGGAAAAGAAAATATCCTCAGATAAGAAGCGGAAAGAAGCTTTCTGAGAATCTGCATTGCGGTGTGTGAATGCACCTCATGGAGTAACACTGTTCTCTTCAGTGATCAGTTTGCCAACACCGTTTTCTTGAAGCTTGCGATGAGATACTTCTCAGCGCTAGCAGCTTACGGTGACAAAGGAAATATCCTCAGAAAAGAAATGAAAGAAGCTTCCTCGGGAATTGCTTTCAGATACGAGACTTCAGCTCCCAGAGTTACATCACTGTGTCTTGGAGCCGTTTCCTAGCACTGTTTTTGTGGATTCTGAGAACTGATAATTTCGGATGGGAACTGATAATTTCGGCTGGGAGGCAGGAACTCTCCTCCGAGAAAAAGCGGAAGGAAGCTTTCTGAGAAACTGCTTTGTGATGTGTGAATTCATTTCAAAGGGTTACACCACTCTTTCATGAGGAGTTTGCTAGCACTGTGTTTGTAGAATCTCACGAGTGATATCTTGGATAGCGTTGAATCCCATGGTGAATCATGAAATCTCCTCAGACCAATATGCAGAGAGGCCTCCTCTGAAACTCCTTTGCTGTGGGTGAGTTCGGCTCACAGAGTTCTACCATTGTTTCCCTTGAGACGCTTGCTAACAGTGTTTTCGCAGAATCTGCTCTAAGACACACAGTGGGGCTCCGAGACCACAAATAACCTCAGCTCGAAAACGAAAAATAGAAGCTTTCTGAGAAACTGCTTTGTGATGTGTGACTTCAACTCACTGAATTACACCTGCGTTTCATGGAGCCGTTGGCTACCCCCGTTTCTGTGGAATCTGGAAAGTGATATTTCAGACCCCTTTGAGGACTACGGGGCCAAAGGAAATATCCTCCGTTACAAAGGAGAAAGAAGCTTTCTGAGAAACTTCTTTGTGATCTGGGAATTCATCTCACAGAATTGCAGCTTTCTCCTAATGAAGCCCTTCGCGAAGACTGTTCTCGTGGAATTTGCAAAGTGATATTTGGGAGCTCACTGAGGGCTTCGGTGAAAAGGAAATAGCCTCAGATGCACACTGGAAAGAAGCTTTGTGAGAAACTGCATTGCGCTGTGTGAGTGCACCTCCCAGAGTTACACTTTTCCGTGATGAGTTTGACAAGACCGTTTCCTTGAAATCCGCAATGGGAGACTTCTTGGAGCTACGCAGCTTAGCGTGACAAAGAAAGTATCCCTAGATAAAAATGACAGAAGCTTCCTCAGAAATTGCTTTCAGATACGTGACTTCAAATGACCGAGTTACATCACTGTTTCTTGGAGCCGTTTCCCATCACTGTTTATGTGGATTCTGAGAACTGATATTTCGGATGGGTTTGGAGAGTGTGGGGAGAAAGGGATTATCCTCCGAGAAAAAGCAGGGTGCAGCTTTCTGAGAAACAGCTTTGTGACGTGTGAGTTCATTTCAAAGGCTTTCACCACTCTTGGGATCACACGGAGGGATATGGTGAGAAAAGAAAGGTCCTCAGATAAAAACTGGAAAGAAGCCTTCGGAGAAACTGCATTGTGACATGTGAATGCGACTCCTAGACTTCCACGCAACTTTTCACTGACCCGTTTGCTAACACTGTTTGATTGCAGTCTGCACTGGGCTATTTCTCAGCGCAATGAAGCTTACGGTGACCCAGGAAATATCGTAAATGAAAACTGGAAAGAAGCTTTGTGAGAAACTTCTCAGTGAAACGTGAATTCATCTCACAGAGTTCCCACTTAGTCTTCGCGAAGCAGTTTGCTAACACCGTTTTCGTGGAATCTGCGTAGTACTATCTGGGAGCGCATTGAGGGCCCACGGTGAAAACGGAAACATCCTCAGAACGTAACGAGAAAGAAGCCGTCTCCGAAATTGCTTTGTGATGTGTCAGTTCACCACACAGAGATTCACCTTCCCTTCTTGTTGCCCTTTGCCAGCACTGTTTCCCTGGATTCTGCAAAGTGATATTTGGGAGCTCATTGAGGGCTACGGGGAAAAGAAATAGCCTCAGATGAAAACTGGAAGGAAGCGTTCTGAGAAACTGCATTGCGATGTGTGAATGCAACACACAGAGTGACACTTGTCTCTTCAGTGACCAGTTTGCTCACACAGTTTCCTTGAAATCTGCCTTGGGATGCTTCTTAGCGCAATGAAGCTTACGGAGACAAAGGAAATCTCCTCAGAAAACATTAAAAGAAGCTTTCTTAGAAACTGGTTTGCGATGTGTGAAATCATCTCCCAGCGTTACTTCGGCGTTTCGTGGGGCAGTCGTTTAACACTGTCTCTCAGGAACCCGAGAAGGGCTACTTTGGCTGGAATTGAGGCCTACGCTGATGAAGGACATATCCCCCATTAAAAACGTGAGAGAAGCTTTGTGAGACACTTCTCTGTGCTACGTGAATTCAACACATAGAGTTACAGCTGAATCTTCAGGAAGCAGTTTGCCACCACTGTTTTCCGGGAATCTGCAAAGTGATATTTGGGGGCGCATTCAGGGCCCATGGTGCAAAAGGAAACATCCTCAGACGATAACTAGAAAGAAGCTGACTCAGACATTGCTTTGTGATGTTGAATTCCCCACACGGAGCTTCACCTTTACCCTCTTGTAGCAGTATGCTAACACTGTTTTCGTGGATTCCGCAAAGGGATGTTTGGGAGCTCATTGAGGCCTATGGTGAAAAGGGAAATATCCTCAGACACAAACAAGAAAGAAGTGTTTTGAGAAACGGCGTTGGGATGTGTGAATGCAACTCACGGAGTTACAGTTTTCTCTTCAGTGATCAACTCGCTCACACAGTTTTCCTGAAATCTGCCATGGCATATTTCTTAGCGCAATGAAGCTTACAGAGGGCATAGCCTCAGATAAAATGAGAAAAGAAGCTGTCTTAGAAACTGGATCGTGATGTGAGAATTCATCTCACAGAGTTACACACCCCTTTCGTGGAAGAGTCATTTAACACTGTGTTTGAGGAACCTGAGAAGGGCTACTTCGGTTCGAATTCAGGCCTACGCTGAAATACCCTCGATGCAAAACGTGAGCGAAGCTGTGTGAGAAACTTCTCTGTGATACGTGAATTCATCACACAGAGTTACAACTGAGTCTTCAGGAAGCAGTTTGCTAACACCGTTTTCGTGGAATCTCCAAAGTGATATTTGGGGGCGCATTGAGGCCCATAGTGAACACGGAAACATCCTCCGATATTAACTAGAAAGAAGCAGTCTCAGAAATTGCTCTGTGATGTTGAATCCACCACACAGAGATTCACCTTTACCTTCTTGTAGCAGTTTGCTAACACTGTTGCCGTGGATTCTGCAAAGTGATCTTTGGGAGCTCATTGTGGGCTACGGGGAAAAGAAAATATCCTCAGATAAGAAGCGGAAGGAAGCTTTCTGAGAAACTGCATTGCGGTGTGTGAATGCACCTCACGGAGTTACACTCTTCTCTTCAGTGATCAGTTTGCCAACACCGTTTTCTTGAAGCTTGCGATGAGATATTCTCAGCGCTAGCAGCGTACGGTGACAAAGGAAATATCCTCAGATAAGAAATGAAAGAAGCTTCCTCGGGAATTGCTTTCAGGTACGAGACTTCAGCTCCCAGAGTTACATCACTGTGTCTTGGAGCCGCTTCCTAGCACTGTTTTTGCGGATTCTGAGAACTGATAATTTCGGATGGGAACTGATAATTTCGGCTGGGAGGCAGGAACTATCCTCCGAGAAAAAGCGGAAGGAAGCTTTCTGAGAAACTGCTTTGTGATGTGTGAATTCATTTCAAAGGGTTACACCACTCTTTCATGAGGAGTTTGCTAGCACTGTGTTTGTAGAATCTCACGAGTGATATCTTGGATAGCGTTGAATCCCATGGTGAATCATGAAATCTCCTCAGACCAATGTGCAGAGAGGCCTCCTCTGAAACTCCTTTGCTGTGGGTGACTTCGGCTCACAGAGTTCTACCACTGTTTCCCTTGAGACGCTTGCTAACGGTGTTTTCGCAGAATCTGCTCTAAGACACACAGTGGGGCTCCGAGACCACAAATAACCTCAGCTCGAAAACGAAAAATAGAAGCTTTCTGAGAAACTGCTTTGTGATGTGTGACTTCAACTCACTGAAATACACCTGCGTTTCATGGAGCCGTTGGCTACCCCCCGTTCTGTGGAATCTGGAAACTGATATTTCAGACCCCTTTGAGGACTACGGGGCCAAAGGAAATATCCTCCGTTACAAAGGAGAAAGAAGCTTTCTGAGAAACTTCTTTGTGATCTGTGAATTCATCTCACAGAATTGCAGCTTTCTCCTAATGAAGCCCTTCGCGAAGACTGTTCTCGTGGAATTTGCAAAGTGATATTTGGGAGCTCACTGAGGGGTCCGGTGAAAAGGAAATAGCCTCAGATGCACACTGGAAAGAAGCTTTGTGAGAAACTGCATTGCGCTGTGTGAGTGCACCTCCCAGAGTTACACTTTTCAGTGATGAGTTTGACAAGACCGTTTCCTGGAAATCCGCATTGGGAGACTTCTTGGAGCTACGCAGCTTACCGTGACAAAGGAAGTATCCCTAGATAAAAATGACAGAAGCTTCCTCAGAAATTGCTTTCAGATACGTGACTTCATCTGACTGAGTTACATCACTGTTTCTTGGAGCCGTTTCCCAGCACTGTTTATGTGGATTCTGAGAACTGATATTTCGGATGGGTTTGGAGAGTGTGGGGAGAAAGGGATTATCCTCCGAGAAAAAGCAGGGTGCAGCTTTCTGAGAAACAGCTTTGTGACGTGTGAGTTCATTTCAAAGGCTTTCACCACTCTTGGGAGCACACGGAGGGTTATGGTGAGAAAAGAAAGGTCCTCAGATAAAAACTGGAAAGACGCCTTCGGAGAAACTGCATTGTGACATGTGAATGCGACTCCTAGACTTCCACGCAACTTTTCACTGACCCGTTTGCTAACACTGTTTGATTGCAGTCTGCACTGGGCTATTTCTCAGCGCAATGAAGCTTACGGTGACCCAGGAAATATCGTAAATGAAAACTGGAAAGAAGCTTTGTGAGAAACTTCTCAGTGAAACGTGAATTCATCTCACAGAGTTCCCACTTAGTCTTCGCGAAGCAGTTTGCTAACACCGTTTTCGTGGAATCTGCATAGTACTATCTGGGAGCGCATTGAGGGCCCACGGTGAAAACGGAAACATCCTCAGATCGTAACGAGAAAGAAGCTGTCTCCGAAATTGCTTTGTGATGTGTCAGTTCACCACACAGAGATTCACCTTCCCTTCTTGTAGCCCTTTGCCGGCACTGTTTCCCTGGATTCTGCAAAGTGATATTTGGGAGCTCATTGAGGGCTACGGGGAAAAGGAAATAGCCTCAGATAAAAACTGGAAGGAAGCGTTCTGAGAAACTGCATTGCGATGTGTGAATGCAACTCACAGAGTGACACTTGTCTCTTCAGTGACCAGTTTGCTCACACAGTTTCCTTGAAATCTGCCTTGGGATGCTTCTTAGCGCAATGAAGCTTACGGTGACAAAGGAAATCTCCTCAGAAAACATTAAAAGAAGCTTTCTTAGAAACTGGTGTGCGATGTGTGAAATCATCTCCCAGCGTTACATCGGCGTTTCGTGGGGCAGTCGTTTAACACTGTCTCTCAGGAACCCGAGAAGGGCTACTTTGGATGGAATTGAGGCCTACGCTGATGAAGGACATATCCCCCATTAAAAACGTGAGAGAAGCTTTGTGAGACACTTCTCCGTGCTACGTGAATTCAACACATAGAGTTACAGCTGAATCTTCAGGAAGCAGTTTGCCACCACTGTTTTCCGGGAATCTGCAAAGTGATATTTGGGGGCGCATTCAGGGCCCATGGTGCAAAAGGAAACATCGTCAGACGATAACTAGAAAGAAGCTGACTCAGACATTGCTTTGTGATGTTGAATTCCCCACAAGGAGCTTCACCTTTACCCTCTTGTAGCAGTATGCTAACACTGTTTTCGTGGATTCCGCAAAGGGATGTTTGGGAGCTCATTGAGGCCTATGGTGAAAAGGGAAATATCCTCAGACACAAACAAGAAAGAAGTGTTTTGAGAATCGGCGTTGGGATGTGTGAATGCAACTCACGGAGTTACAGTTTTCTCTTCAGTGATCAACTTGCTCACACAGATTTCCTGAAATCTGCCATGGCATATTTCTTAGCGCAATGAAGCTTACAGAGGGCATAGCCTCAGATAAAATGAGAAAAGAAGCTGTCTTAGAAACTGGATCGTGATGTGAGAATTCATCTCACAGAGTTACACACCCCTTTCGTGGAAGAGTCATTTAACACTGTCTTTGAGGAACCTGAGAAGGGCTACTTCGGTTCGAATTCAGGCCTACGCTGAAATACCCTCGATGCAAAACGTGAGCGATGCTGTGTGAGAAACTTCTCTGTGATACGTGAATTCATCACACAGAGTTACAACTGAGTCTTCAGGAAGCAGTTTGCTAACACCGTTTTCGTGGAATCTGCAAAGTGATATTTGGGGGCGCATTGAGGCCCATAGTGAACACGGAAACATCCTCCGATATTAACTAGAAAGAAGCAGTCTCAGAAATTGCTCTGTGATGTTGAATCCACCACACAGAGATTCACCTTTACCTTCTTGTAGCAGTTTGCTAACACTGTTGCCGTGGATTCTGCAAAGTGATCTTTGGGAGCTCATTGTGGGCTACGGGGAAAAGAAAATATCCTCAGATAAGAAGTGGAAGGAAGCTTTCTGAGAAACTCCATTGCGGTGTGTGAATGCACCTCACGGAGTTACACTCTTCTCTTCAGTGATCAGTTTGCCAACACCGTTTTCTTGAAGCTTGCGATGAGATACTTCTCAGCGCTAGCAGCTTACGGTGACAAAGGAAATATCCTCAGATAAGAAATGAAAGAAGCTTCCTCGGGAATTGCTTTCAGATACGAGACTTCAGCTATCAGAGTTACATCACTGTGTCTTGGAGCCGTTTCCTAGCACTGTTTTTGTGGATTCTGAGAACTGATAATTTCGGATGGGAACTGATAATTTCGGCTGGGAGGCAGGAACTATCCTCCGAGAAAAAGCGGAAGGAAGCTTTCTGAGAAACTGCTTTGTGATGTGTGAATTCATTTCAAAGGTTTACACCACTCTTTCATGAGGAGTTTGCTAGCACTGTGTTTGTAGAATCTCACGAGTGATATCTTGGATAGCGTTGAATCCCATGGTGAATCATGAAATCTCAGACAAATCTGCAGAGAGGCCTCCTCTAAAACTCCTTTGCTGTGGGTGACTTCGGCTCACAGAGTTCTACCATTGTTTCCCTTGAGACGCTTGCTAACAGTGTTTTCGCAGAATCTGCTCTAAGACACACAGTGGGGCTCCGAGACCACAAATAACCTGAGCTCGAAAACGAAAAATAGAAGCTTTCTGAGAAACTGCTTTGTGATGTGTGACTTCAACTCACTGAATTACACCTGCGTTTCATGGAGCCGTTGGCTACCCCCGTTTCTGTGGAATCTGGAAACTGATATTTCAGACCCCTTTGAGGACTACGGGGCCAAAGGAAATATCCTCCGTTACAAAGGAGAAAGAAGCTTTCTGAGAAACTTCTTTGTGATCTGTGAATTCATCTCACAGAATTGCAGCTCTCTCCTAATGAAGCCCTTCGCGAAGACTGTTCTCGTGGAATTTGCAAAGTGATATTTGGGAGCTCACTGAGGGCTCCGGTGAAAAGGAAATAGCCTCAGATGCACACTGGAAAGAAGCTTTGTGAGAAACTGCATTGCGCTGTGTGAGTGCACCTACCAGAGTTACACTTTTCCGTGATGAGTTTGACAAGACCGTTTCCTTGAAATCCGCAATGGGAGACTTCTTGGAGCTACGCAGCTTACCGTGACAAAGGAAGTATCCCTAGATAAAAATGACAGAAGCTTCCTCAGAAATTGCTTTCAGATACGTGACTTCATCTGACCGAGTTACATCACTGTTTCTTGGAGCCGTTTCCCAGCACTGTTTATGTGGATTCCGAGAACTGATATTTCGGATGGGTTTGGAGAGTGTGGGGAGAAAGGGATTATCCTCCGAGAAAAAGCAGGGTGCAGCTTTCTGAGAAACAGCTTTGTGACGTGTGAGTTCATTTCAAAGGCTTTCACCACTCTTGGGAGCACACGGAGGGATATGGTGAGAAAAGAAAGGTCCTCAGATAAAAACTGGAAAGAAGCCTTCGGAGAAACTGCATTGTGACATGTGAATGCGACTCCTAGACTTCCACGCAACTTTTCACTGACCCGTTTGCTAACACTGTTTGATTGCAGTCTGCACTGGGCTATTTCTCAGCGCAATGAAGCTTACGGTGACCCAGGAAATATCGTAAATGAAAACTGGAAAGAAGCTTTGTGAGAAACTTCTCAGTGAAACGTGAATTCATCTCACAGAGTTCCCACTTAGTCTTCGCGAAGCAGTTTGCTAACACCGTTTTCGTGGAATCTGCGTAGTACTATCTGGGAGCGCATTGAGGGCCCACGGTGAAAACGGAAACATCCTCAGAACGTAACGAGAAAGAAGCCGTCTCCGAAATTGCTTTGTGATGTGTCAGTTCACCACACAGAGATTCACCTTCCCTTCTTGTTGCCCTTTGCCAGCACTGTTTCCCTGGATTCTGCAAAGTGATATTTCGGAGCTCATTGAGGGCTACGGGGAAAAGAAATAGCCTCAGATGAAAACTGGAAGGAAGCGTTCTGAGAAACTGCATTGCGATGTGTGAATGCAACACACAGAGTGACTCTTGTCTCTTCAGTGACCAGTTTGCTCACACAGTTTCCTTGAAATCTGCCTTGGGATGCTTCTTAGCGCAATGAAGCTTACGGAGACAAAGGAAATCTCCTCAGAAAACATTAAAAGAAGCTTTCTTAGAAACTGGTTTGCGATGTGTGAAATCATCTCCCAGCGTTACTTCGGCGTTTCGTGGGGCAGTCGTTTAACACTGTCTCTCAGGAACCCGAGAAGGGCTACTTTGGCTGGAATTGAGGCCTACGCTGATGAAGGACATATCCCCCATTAAAAACGTGAGAGAAGCTTTGTGAGACACTTCTCTGTGCTACGTGAATTCAACACATAGAGTTACAGCTGAATCTTCAGGAAGCAGTTTGCCACCACTGTTTTCCGGGAATCTGCAAAGTGATATTTGGGGGCGCATTCAGGGCCCATGGTGCAAAAGGAAACATCCTCAGACGATAACTAGAAAGAAGCTGACTCAGACATTGCTTTGTGATGTTGAATTCCCCACACGGAGCTTCACCTTTACCCTCTTGTAGCAGTATGCTAACACTGTTTTCGTGGATTCCGCAAAGGGATGTTTGGGAGCTCATTGAGGCCTATGGTGAAAAGGGAAATATCCTCAGACACAAACAAGAAAGAAGTGTTTTGAGAAACGGCGTTGGGATGTGTGAATGCAACTCACGGAGTTACAGTTTTCTCTTCAGTGATCAACTCGCTCACACAGTTTTCCTGAAATCTGCCATGGCATATTTCTTAGCGCAATGAAGCTTACAGAGGGCATAGCCTCAGATAAAATGAGAAAAGAAGCTGTCTTAGAAACTGGATCGTGATGTGAGAATTCATCTCACAGAGTTACACACCCCTTTCGTGGAAGAGTCATTTAACACTGTGTTTGAGGAACCTGAGAAGGGCTACTTCGGTTCGAATTCAGGCCTACGCTGAAATACCCTCGATGCAAAACGTGAGCGAAGCTGTGTGAGAAACTTCTCTGTGATACGTGAATTCATCACACAGAGTTACAACTGAGTCTTCAGGAAGCAGTTTGCTAACACCGTTTTCGTGGAATCTGCAAAGTGATATTTGGGGGCGCATTGAGGCCCATAGTGAACTCGGAAACATCCTCCGATATTAACTAGAAAGAAGCAGTCTCAGAAATTGCTCTGTGATGTTGAATCCACCACACAGAGATTCACCTTTACCTTCTTGTAGCAGTTTGCTAACACTGTTGCCGTGGATTCTGCAAAGTGATCTTTGGGAGCTCATTGTGGGCTACGGGGAAAAGAAAATATCCTCAGATAAGAAGCGGAAGGAAGCTTTCTGAGAAACTGCATTGCGGTGTGTGAATGCACCTCACGGAGTTACACTCTTCTCTTCAGTGATCAGTTTGCCAACACCGTTTTCTTGAAGCTTGCGATGAGATATTCTCAGCGCTAGCAGCGTACGGTGACAAAGGAAATATCCTCAGATAAGAAATGAAAGAAGCTTCCTCGGGAATTGCTTTCAGGTACGAGACTTCAGCTCCCAGAGTTACATCACTGTGTCTTGGAGCCGCTTCCTAGCACTGTTTTTGCGGATTCTGAGAACTGATAATTTCGGATGGGAACTGATAATTTCGGCTGGGAGGCAGGAACTATCCTCCGAGAAAAAGCGGAAGGAAGCTTTCTGAGAAACTGCTTTGTGATGTGTGAATTCATTTCAAAGGGTTACACCACTCTTTCATGAGGAGTTTGCTAGCACTGTGTTTGTAGAATCTCACGAGTGATATCTTGGATAGCGTTGAATCCCATGGTGAATCATGAAATCTCCTCAGACAAATCTACAGAGAGGCCTCCTCTGAAACTCCTTTGCTGTGGGTGACTTCGGCTCACAGAGTTCTACCATTGTTTCCCTTGAGACGCTTGCTAACAGTGTTTTCGCAGAATCTGCTCTAAGACACACAGTGGGGCTCCGAGACCACAAATAACCTCAGCTCGAAAACGAAAAATAGAAGCTTTCTGAGAAACTGCTTTGTGATGTGTGACTTCAACTCACTGAATTACACCTGCCTTTCATGGAGCCGTTGGCTAACCCCGTTTCTGTGGAATCTGGAAACTGATATTTCAGACCCCTTTGAGGACTACGGGGCCAAAGGAAATATCCTCCGTTACAAAAGAGAAAGAAGCTTTCTGAGAAACTTCTTTGTGATCTGTGAATTCGTCTCACAGAATTGCAGCTTTCTCCTAATGAAGCCCTTCGCGAAGACTGTTCTCGTGGAATTTGCAAAATGATATTTGGGAGCTCACTGAGGGGTCCGGTGAAAAGGAAATAGCCTCAGATGCACACTGGAAAGAAGCTTTGTGAGAAACTGCATTGCGCTGTGTGAGTGCACCTCCCAGAGTTACACTTTTCAGTGATGAGTTTGACAAGACCGTTTCCTGGAAATCCGCAATGGGAGACTTCTTGGAGCTACGCAGCTTACCGTGACAAAGGAAGTATCCCTAGATAAAAATGACAGAAGCTTCCTCAGAAATTGCTTTCAGATACGTGACTTCATCTGACCGAGTTACATCACTGTTTCTTGGAGCCGTTTCCCAGCACTGTTTATGTGGATTCTGAGAACTGATATTTCGGATGGGTTTGGAGAGTGTGGGGAGAAAGGGATTATCCTCCGAGAAAAAGCAGGGTGCAGCTTTCTGAGAAACAGCTTTGTGACGTGTGAGTTCATTTCAAAGGCTTTCACCACTCTTGGGAGCACACGGAGGGTTATGGTGAGAAAAGAAAGGTCCTCAGATAAAAACTGGAAAGACGCCTTCGGAGAAACTGCATTGTGACATGTGAATGCGACTCCTAGACTTCCACGCAACTTTTCACTGACCCGTTTGCTAACACTGTTTGATTGCAGTCTGCACTGGGCTATTTCTCAGCGCAATGAAGCTTACGGTGACCCAGGAAATATCGTAAATGAAAACTGGAAAGAAGCTTTGTGAGAAACTTCTCAGTGAAACGTGAATTCATCTCACAGAGTTCCCACTTAGTCTTCGCGAAGCAGTTTGCTAACACCGTTTTCGTGGAATCTGCATAGTACTATCTGGGAGCGCATTGAGGGCCCACGGTGAAAACGGAAACATCCTCAGATCGTAACGAGAAAGAAGCTGTCTCCGAAATTGCTTTGTGATGTGTCAGTTCACCACACAGAGATTCACCTTCCCTTCTTGTAGCCCTTTGCCGGCACTGTTTCCCTGGATTCTGCAAAGTGATATTTGGGAGCTCATTGAGGGCTACGGGGAAAAGGAAATAGCCTCAGATAAAAACTGGAAGGAAGCGTTCTGAGAAACTGCATTGCGATGTGTGAATGCAACTCACAGAGTGACACTTGTCTCTTCAGTGACCAGTTTGCTCACACAGTTTCCTTGAAATCTGCCTTGGGATGCTTCTTAGCGCAATGAAGCTTACGGTGACAAAGGAAATCTCCTCAGAAAACATTAAAAGAAGCTTTCTTAGAAACTGGTGTGCGATGTGTGAAATCATCTCCCAGCGTTACATCGGCGTTTCGTGGGGCAGTCGTTTAACACTGTCTCTCAGGAACCCGAGAAGGGCTACTTTGGATGGAATTGAGGCCTACGCTGATGAAGGACATATCCCCCATTAAAAACGTGAGAGAAGCTTTGTGAGACACTTCTCCGTGCTACGTGAATTCAACACATAGAGTTACAGCTGAATCTTCAGGAAGCAGTTTGCCACCACTGTTTTCCGGGAATCTGCAAAGTGATATTTGGGGGCGCATTCAGGGCCCATGGTGCAAAAGGAAACATCGTCAGACGATAACTAGAAAGAAGCTGACTCAGACATTGCTTTGTGATGTTGAATTCCCCACAAGGAGCTTCACCTTTACCCTCTTGTAGCAGTATGCTAACACTGTTTTCGTGGATTCCGCAAAGGGATGTTTGGGAGCTCATTGAGGCCTATGGTGAAAAGGGAAATATCCTCAGACACAAACAAGAAAGAAGTGTTTTGAGAATCGGCGTTGGGATGTGTGAATGCAACTCACGGAGTTACAGTTTTCTCTTCAGTGATCAACTTGCTCACACAGATTTCCTGAAATCTGCCATGGCATATTTCTTAGCGCAATGAAGCTTACAGAGGGCATAGCCTCAGATAAAATGAGAAAAGAAGCTGTCTTAGAAACTGGATCGTGATGTGAGAATTCATCTCACAGAGTTACACACCCCTTTCGTGGAAGAGTCATTTAACACTGTCTTTGAGGAACCTGAGAAGGGCTACTTCGGTTCGAATTCAGGCCTACGCTGAAATACCCTCGATGCAAAACGTGAGCGATGCTGTGTGAGAAACTTCTCTGTGATACGTGAATTCATCACACAGAGTTACAACTGAGTCTTCAGGAAGCAGTTTGCTAACACCGTTTTCGTGGAATCTGCAAAGTGATATTTGGGGGCGCATTGAGGCCCATAGTGAACACGGAAACATCCTCCGATATTAACTAGAAAGAAGCAGTCTCAGAAATTGCTCTGTGATGTTGAATCCACCACACAGAGATTCACCTTTACCTTCTTGTAGCAGTTTGCTAACACTGTTGCCGTGGATTCTGCAAAGTGATCTTTGGGAGCTCATTGTGGGCTACGGGGAAAAGAAAATATCCTCCGATAAGAAGTGGAAGGAAGCTTTCTGAGAAACTCCATTGCGGTGTGTGAATGCACCTCACGGAGTTACACTCTTCTCTTCAGTGATCAGTTTGCCAACACCGTTTTCTTGAAGCTTGCGATGAGATACTTCTCAGCGCTAGCAGCTTACGGTGACAAAGGAAATATCCTCAGATAAGAAATGAAAGAAGCTTCCTCGGGAATTGCTTTCAGATACGAGACTTCAGCTATCAGAGTTACATCACTGTGTCTTGGAGCCGTTTCCTAGCACTGTTTTTGTGGATTCTGAGAACTGATAATTTCGGATGGGAACTGATAATTTCGGCTGGGAGGCAGGAACTATCCTCCGAGAAAAAGCGGAAGGAAGCTTTCTGAGAAACTGCTTTGTGATGTGTGAATTCATTTCAAAGGTTTACACCACTCTTTCATGAGGAGTTTGCTAGCACTGTGTTTGTAGAATCTCACGAGTCATATCTTGGATAGCGTTGAATCCCATGGTGAATCATGAAATCTCAGACAAATCTGCAGAGAGGCCTCCTCTAAAACTCCTTTGCTGTGGGTGACTTCGGCTCACAGAGTTCTACCATTGTTTCCCTTGAGACGCTTGCTAACAGTGTTTTCGCAGAATCTGCTCTAAGACACACAGTGGGGCTCCGAGACCACAAATAACCTGAGCTCGAAAACGAAAAATAGAAGCTTTCTGAGAAACTGCTTTGTGATGTGTGACTTCAACTCACTGAATTACACCTGCGTTTCATGGAGCCGTTGGCTACCCCCGTTTCTGTGGAATCTGGAAACTGATATTTCAGACCCCTTTGAGGACTACGGGGCCAAAGGAAATATCCTCCGTTACAAAGGAGAAAGAAGCTTTCTGAGAAACTTCTTTGTGATCTGTGAATTCATCTCACAGAATTGCAGCTCTCTCCTAATGAAGCCCTTCGCGAAGACTGTTCTCGTGGAATTTGCAAAGTGATATTTGGGAGCTCACTGAGGGCTCCGGTGAAAAGGAAATAGCCTCAGATGCACACTGGAAAGAAGCTTTGTGAGAAACTGCATTGCGCTGTGTGAGTGCACCTACCAGAGTTACACTTTTCCGTGATGAGTTTGACAAGACCGTTTCCTTGAAATCCGCAATGGGAGACTTCTTGGAGCTACGCAGCTTACCGTGACAAAGGAAGTATCCCTAGATAAAAATGACAGAAGCTTCCTCAGAAATTGCTTTCAGATACGTGACTTCATCTGACCGAGTTACATCACTGTTTCTTGGAGCCGTTTCCCAGCACTGTTTATGTGGATTCCGAGAACTGATATTTCGGATGGGTTTGGAGAGTGTGGGGAGAAAGGGATTATCCTCCGAGAAAAAGCAGGGTGCAGCTTTCTGAGAAACAGCTTTGTGACGTGTGAGTTCATTTCAAAGGCTTTCACCACTCTTGGGAGCACACGGAGGGATATGGTGAGAAAAGAAAGGTCCTCAGATAAAAACTGGAAAGAAGCCTTCGGAGAAACTGCATTGTGACATGTGAATGCGACTCCTAGACTTCCACGCAACTTTTCACTGACCCGTTTGCTAACACTGCTTGATTGCAGTCTGCACTGGGTTAGTTCTCAGCGCAGTGAAGCTTACGGTGACCCAGGAAATATCGTAAATGAAAACTGGAAAGAAGCTTTGTGAGAAACTTCTCAGTGAAACGTGAATTCATCTCACAGAGTTCCCACTTAGTCTTCGCGAAGCAGTTTGCTAACACCGTTTTCCTGGAATCTGCGTAGTACTATCTGGGAGCGCATTGAGGGCCCACGGTGAAAACGGAAACATCCTCAGATCGTAACGAGAAAGAAGCTGTCTCCGAAATTGCTTTGTGATGTGTCAGTTCACCACACAGAGATTCACCTTCCCTTCTTGTAGCCCTTTGCCAGCACTGTTTCCCTGGATTCTGCAAAGTGATATTTGGGAGCTCATTGAGGGCTACGGGGAAAAGGAAATAGCCTCAGATAAAAACTGGAAGGAAGCGTTCTGAGAAACTGCATTGCGATGTGTGAATGCAACTCACAGAGCGACACTTGTCTCTTCAGTGACCAGTTTGCTCACACAGTTTCCTTGAAATCTGCCTTTGGATGCTTCTTAGCGCAATGAAGCTTACGGTGACAAAGGAAATCTCCTCAGAAAACATTAAAAGAAGCTTTTTAGAAACTGGTTTGCGATGTGTGAAATCATCCTCCAGCGTTACATCGGCGTTTCGTGGGGCAGTCGTTTAACACTGTCTCTCAGGAACCCGAGAAGGGCTACTTTGGATGGAATTGAGGCCTACGCTGATGAAGGACATATCCCCCATTAAAAACGTGAGAGAAGCTTTGTGAGACACTTCTCTGTGCTACGTGAATTCAACACATAGAGTTACAGCTGAATCTTCAGGAAGCAGTTTGCCACCACTGTTTTCCGGGAATCTGCAAAATGATATTTGGGGGCGCATTCAGGGCCCATGGTGCAAAAGGAAACATCCTCAGAAGATAACTAGAAAGAAGCTGACTCAGACATTGCTTTGTGATGTTGAATTCCCCACAAGGAGCTTCACCTTTACCCTCTTGTAGCAGTATGCTAACACTTTTTTCTTGGATTCCGCAAAGGGATGTTTGGGAGCTCATTGAGGCCTATGGTGAAAAGGGAAATATCCTCAGACACAAACAAGAAAGAAGTGTTTCGAGAAACGGCGTTGGGATGTGTGAATGCAACTCACGGAGTTACAGTTTTCTCTTCAGTGATCAACTTGCTCACACAGTTTTCCTGAAATCTGCCATGGCATATTTCTTAGCGCAATGAAGCTTACAGAGGGCATAGCCTCAGATAAAATGAGAAAAGAAGCTGTCTTAGAAACTGGATCGTGATGTGAGAATTCATCTCACAGAGTTACACACCCCTTTCGTGGAAGAGTCATTTAACACTGTCTTTGAGGAACCTGGGAAGGGCTACTTCGAGTCGAATTCAGGCCTACGCTGAAATACCCTCGATGCAAAACGTGAGCGAAGCTGTGTGAGAAACTTCTCTGTGATACGTGAATTCATCACACAGAGTTACAACTGAGTCTTCAGGAAGCAGTTTGCTAACACCGTTTCCGTGGAATCTGCAGAGTGATATTTGGGGGCGCATTGAGGCCCATAGTGAACACGGAAACATCCTCCGATAGTAACTAGAAAGAAGCAGTCTCAGAAATTGCTCTGTGATGTTGAATCCACCACACAGAGATTCACCTTTACCTTCTTGTAGCAGTTTGCTAACACTGTTGCCGTGGATTCTGCAAAGTGATCTTTGGGGGCTCATTGTGGGCTACGGGGAAAAGATAATATCCCCAGATAAGAAGCGGAAAGAAGCTTTCTGAGAAACTGCATTGCGGTGTGTGAATGCACCTCACGGAGTTACACTCTTCTCTTCAGTGATCAGTTTGCCAACACCGTTTTCTTGAAGCTTGCGATGAGATACTTCTCAGCGCTAGCAGCTTACGGTGACAAAGGAAATATCCTCAGAGAAGAAATGAAAGAAGCTTCCTCGGGAATTGCTCTCAGATACGAAACTTCAGCTCCCAGAGTTACATCACTGTGTCTTGGAGCCGTTTCCTAGCACTGTTTTTGTGGATTCTGAGAACTGATAATTTCGGATGGCAACTGATAATTTCGGCTGGGAGGCAGGAACTATCCTCCGAGAAAAAGCGGAAGGAAGCTTTCTGAGAAACTGCTTTGTGATGTGTGAATTCATTTCAAAGGGTTACACCACTCTTTCATGAGGAGTTTCCTAGCACTGTGTTTGTAGAATCTCACGAGTGATATCTTGGATAGCGTTGAATCCCATGGTGAATCATGAAATCTCCTCAGACCAATCTGCAGAGAGGCCTCCTCTGAAACTCCTTTGCTGTGGGTGAGTTCGGCTCACAGAGTTCTACCATTGTTTCCCTTGAGACGCTTGCTAACAGTGTTTTCGCAGAATCTGCTCTAAGACACACAGTGGGGCTCCGAGACCACAAATAACCTCAGCTCGAAAACGAAAAATAGAAGCTTTCTGAGAAACTGCTTTGTGATGTGTGACTTCAACTCACTGAATTACACCTGCGTTTCATGGAGCCGTTGGCTACCCCCGTTTCTGTGGAATCTGGAAACTGATATTTCAGACCCCTTTGAGCACTACGGGGCCAAAGGAAATATCCTCCGTTACAAAGGAGAAAGAAGCTTTCTGAGAAACTTCTTTGTGATCTGGGAATTCATCTCACAGAATTGCAGCTTTCTCCTAATGAAGCCCTTCGCGAAGACTGTTCTCGTGGAATTTGCAAAGTGATATTTGGGAGCTCACTGAGGGCTTCGGTGAAAAGGAAATAGCCTCAGATGCACACTGGAAAGAAGCTTTGTGAGAAACTGCATTGCGCTGTGTGAGTGCACCTCCCAGAGTTACACTTTTCCGTGATGAGTTTGACAAGACCGTTTCCTTGAAATCCGCAATGGGAGACTTCTTGGAGCTACGCAGCTTAGCGTGACAAAGGAAGTATCCCTAGATAAAAATGACAGAAGCTTCCTCAGAAATTGCTTTCAGATACGTGACTTCATCTGACCGAGTTACATCACTGTTTCTTGGAGCCGTTTCCCATCACTGTTTATGTGGATTCTGAGAACTGATATTTCGGATGGGTTTGGAGAGTGTGGGGAGAAAGGGATTATCCTCCGAGAAAAAGCAGGGTGCAGCTTTCTGAGAAACAGCTTTGTGACGTGTGAGTTCATTTCAAAGGCTTTCACCACTCTTGGGATCACACGGAGGGATATGGTGAGAAAAGAAAGGTCCTCAGATAAAAACTGGAAAGAAGCCTTCGGAGAAACTGCATTGTGACATGTGAATGCGACTCCTAGACTTCCACGCAACTTTTCACTGACCCGTTTGCTAACACTGTTTGATTGCAGTCTGCACTGGGCTATTTCTCAGCGCAATGAAGCTTACGGTGACCCAGGAAATATCGTAAATGAAAACTGGAAAGAAGCTTTGTGAGAAACTTCTCAGTGAAACGTGAATTCATCTCACAGAGTTCCCACTTAGTCTTCGCGAAGCAGTTTGCTAACACCGTTTTCGTGGAATCTGCGTAGTACTATCTGGGAGCGCATTGAGGGCCCACGGTGAAAACGGAAACATCCTCAGAACGTAACGAGAAAGAAGCCGTCTCCGAAATTGCTTTGTGATGTGTCAGTTCACCACACAGAGATTCACCTTCCCTTCTTGTTGCCCTTTGCCAGCACTGTTTCCCTGGATTCTGCAAAGTGATATTTCGGAGCTCATTGAGGGCTACGGGGAAAAGAAATAGCCTCAGATGAAAACTGGAAGGAAGCGTTCTGAGAAACTGCATTGCGATGTGTGAATGCAACACACAGAGTGACTCTTGTCTCTTCAGTGACCAGTTTGCTCACACAGTTTCCTTGAAATCTGCCTTGGGATGCTTCTTAGCGCAATGAAGCTTACGGAGACAAAGGAAATCTCCTCAGAAAACATTAAAAGAAGCTTTCTTAGAAACTGGTTTGCGATGTGTGAAATCATCTCCCAGCGTTACTTCGGCGTTTCGTGGGGCAGTCGTTTAACACTGTCTCTCAGGAACCCGAGAAGGGCTACTTTGGCTGGAATTGAGGCCTACGCTGATGAAGGACATATCCCCCATTAAAAACGTGAGAGAAGCTTTGTGAGACACTTCTCTGTGCTACGTGAATTCAACACATAGAGTTACAGCTGAATCTTCAGGAAGCAGTTTGCCACCACTGTTTTCCGGGAATCTGCAAAGTGATATTTGGGGGCGCATTCAGGGCCCATGGTGCAAAAGGAAACATCCTCAGACGATAACTAGAAAGAAGCTGACTCAGACATTGCTTTGTGATGTTGAATTCCCCACACGGAGCTTCACCTTTACCCTCTTGTAGCAGTATGCTAACACTGTTTTCGTGGATTCCGCAAAGGGATGTTTGGGAGCTCATTGAGGCCTATGGTGAAAAGGGAAATATCCTCAGACACAAACAAGAAAGAAGTGTTTTGAGAAACGGCGTTGGGATGTGTGAATGCAACTCACGGAGTTACAGTTTTCTCTTCAGTGATCAACTCGCTCACACAGTTTTCCTGAAATCTGCCATGGCATATTTCTTAGCGCAATGAAGCTTACAGAGGGCATAGCCTCAGATAAAATGAGAAAAGAAGCTGTCTTAGAAACTGGATCGTGATGTGAGAATTCATCTCACAGAGTTACACACCCCTTTCGTGGAAGAGTCATTTAACACTGTGTTTGAGGAACCTGAGAAGGGCTACTTCGGTTCGAATTCAGGCCTACGCTGAAATACCCTCGATGCAAAACGTGAGCGAAGCTGTGTGAGAAACTTCTCTGTGATACGTGAATTCATCACACAGAGTTACAACTGAGTCTTCAGGAAGCAGTTTGCTAACACCGTTTTCGTGGAATCTGCAAAGTGATATTTGGGGGCGCATTGAGGCCCATAGTGAACTCGGAAACATCCTCCGATATTAACTAGAAAGAAGCAGTCTCAGAAATTGCTCTGTGATGTTGAATCCACCACACAGAGATTCACCTTTACCTTCTTGTAGCAGTTTGCTAACACTGTTGCCGTGGATTCTGCAAAGTGATCTTTGGGAGCTCATTGTGGGCTACGGGGAAAAGAAAATATCCTCAGATAAGAAGCGGAAGGAAGCTTTCTGAGAAACTGCATTGCGGTGTGTGAATGCACCTCACGGAGTTACACTCTTCTCTTCAGTGATCAGTTTGCCAACACCGTTTTCTTGAAGCTTGCGATGAGATATTCTCAGCGCTAGCAGCGTACGGTGACAAAGGAAATATCCTCAGATAAGAAATGAAAGAAGCTTCCTCGGGAATTGCTTTCAGGTACGAGACTTCAGCTCCCAGAGTTACATCACTGTGTCTTGGAGCCGCTTCCTAGCACTGTTTTTGCGGATTCTGAGAACTGATAATTTCGGATGGGAACTGATAATTTCGGCTGGGAGGCAGGAACTATCCTCCGAGAAAAAGCGGAAGGAAGCTTTCTGAGAAACTGCTTTGTGATGTGTGAATTCATTTCAAAGGGTTACACCACTCTTTCATGAGGAGTTTGCTAGCACTGTGTTTGTAGAATCTCACGAGTGATATCTTGGATAGCGTTGAATCCCATGGTGAATCATGAAATCTCCTCAGACAAATCTACAGAGAGGCCTCCTCTGAAACTCCTTTGCTGTGGGTGACTTCGGCTCACAGAGTTCTACCATTGTTTCCCTTGAGACGCTTGCTAACAGTGTTTTCGCAGAATCTGCTCTAAGACACACAGTGGGGCTCCGAGACCACAAATAACCTCAGCTCGAAAACGAAAAATAGAAGCTTTCTGAGAAACTGCTTTGTGATGTGTGACTTCAACTCACTGAATTACACCTGCCTTTCATGGAGCCGTTGGCTAACCCCGTTTCTGTGGAATCTGGAAACTGATATTTCAGACCCCTTTGAGGACTACGGGGCCAAAGGAAATATCCTCCGTTACAAAAGAGAAAGAAGCTTTCTGAGAAACTTCTTTGTGATCTGTGAATTCGTCTCACAGAATTGCAGCTTTCTCCTAATGAAGCCCTTCGCGAAGACTGTTCTCGTGGAATTTGCAAAATGATATTTGGGAGCTCACTGAGGGCTCCGGTGAAAAGGAAATAGCCTCAGATGCACATTGGAAAAAAGCTTTGTGAGAAACTGCATTGCACTGTGTGAGTGCACCTCCCAGAGTTACACTTTTCAGTGATGAGTTTGACAAGACTGTTTCCTTGATATCCGCAATGGGAGACTTCTTGGAGCTACGCAGCTTACCGTGACAAAGGAAGTATCCCTAGATAAAAATGACAGAAGCTTCCTCAGAAATTGCTTTCAGATACGTGACTTCATCTGACCGAGTTACATCACTGTTTCTTGGAGCCGTTTCCCAGCACTGTTTATGTGGATTCCGAGAACTGATATTTCGGATGGGTTTGGAGAGTGTGGGGAGAAAGGGATTATCCTCCAAGAAAAAGCAGGGTGCAGCTTTCTGAGAAACAGCTTTGTGACGTGTGAGTTCATTTCAAAGGCTCTCACCACTCTTGGGAGCACACGGAGGGATATGGTGAGAAAAGAAAGGTCCTCAGATAAAAACTGGAAAGAAGCCTTCGGAGAAACTGCATTGTGACATGTGAATGCGACTCCTAGACTTCCACGCAACTTTTCACTGACCCGTTTGCTAACACTGTTTGATTGCAGTCTGCACTGGGCTATTTCTCAGCGCAATGAAGCTTACGGTGACCCAGGAAATATCGTAAAGGAAAACTGGAAAGAAGCTTTGTGAGAAACTTCTCAGTGAAACGTGAATTCATCTCACAGAGTTCCCACTTAGTCTTCGCGAAGCAGTTTGCTAACACCGTTTTCGTGGAATCTGCGTAGTACTATCTGGGAGCGCATTGAGGGCCCACGGTGAAAACGGAAACATCCTCAGATCGTAACGAGAAAGAAGCTGTCTCCGAAATTGCTTTGTGATGTGTCAGTTCACCACACAGAGATTCACCTTCCCTTCTTGTATCCCTTTGCCAGCACTGTTTCCCTGGATTCTGCAAAGTGATATTTGGGAGCTCATTGAGGGCTACGGGGAAAAGGAAATAGCCTCAGATACAAACTGGAAGGAAGCGTTCTGAGAAACTGCATTGCGATGTGTGAATGCAACTCACAGAGTGACACTTGTCTCTTCAGTGACCAGTTTGCTCACACAGTTTCCTTGAAATCTGCCTTGGGATGCTTCTTAGCGCAATGAAGCTTACGGAGACAAAGGAAATCTCCTCAGAAAACATTAAAAGAAGCTTTCTTAGAAACTGGTTTGCGATGTGTGAAATCATCTCCCGGCGTTACATCGGCGTTTCGTGGGGCAGTCGTTTAACACTGTCTCTCAGGAACCCGAGAAGGGCTACTTTGGATGGAATTGAGGCCTACGCTGATGAAGGACATATCCCCCATTAAAAACGTGAGAGAAGCTTTGTGAGACACTTCTCTGTGCTACGTGAATTCAACACATAGAGTTACAGCTGAATCTTCAGGAAGCAGTTTGCCACCACTGTTTTCCGGGAATCTGCAAAGTGATATTTGGGGGCGCATTCAGGGCCCATTGTGCAAAAGGAAACATCCTCAGACGATAACTAGAAAGATGCTGACTCAGACATTGCTTTGTGATGTTGAATTCCCCACACGGAGCTTCACCTTTACCCTCTTGTAGCAGTATGCTAACACTGTTTTCATGGATTCCGCAAAGGGATGTTTGGGAGCTCATTGAGGCCTATGGTGAAAAGGGAAATATCCTCAGACGCAAACAAGAAAGAAGTGTTTTGAGAAACGGCGTTGGGATGTGTGAATGCAACTCACGGAGTTACAGTTTTCTCTTCAGTGATCAACTCGCTCACACAGTTTTCCTGAAATCTGCCATGGCATATTTCTTAGCGCAATGAAGCTTACAGAGGGCATAGCCTCAGATAAAATGAGAAAAGAAGCTGTCTTAGAAACTGGATCGTGATGTGAGAATTCATCTCACAGAGTTACACACCCCTTTCATGGAAGAGTCATTTAACACTGTGTTTGAGCAACCTGAGAAGGGCTACTTCGGTTCGAATTCAGGCCTACGCTGAAATACCCTCGATGCAAAACGTGAGCGAAGCTGTGTGAGAAACTTCTCTGTGATACGTGAATTCATCACACAGAGTTACAACTGAGTCTTCAGGAAGCAGTTTGCTAACACCGTTTTCGTGGAATCTCCAAAGTGATATTTGGGGGCGCATTGAGGCCCATAGTGAACACGGAAACATCCTCCGATATTAACTAGAAAGAAGCAGTCTCAGAAATTGCTCTGTGATGTTGAATCCACCACACAGAGATTCACCTTTACCTTCTTGTAGCAGTTTGCTAACACTGTTGCCGTGGATTCTGCAAAGTGATCTTTGGGAGCTCATTGTGGGCTACGGGGAAAAGAAAATATCCTCAGATAAGAAGCGGAAGGAAGCTTTCTGAGAAACTGCATTGCGGTGTGTGAATGCACCTCACGGAGTTACACTCTTCTCTTCAGTGATCAGTTTGCCAACACCGTTTTCTTGAAGCTTGCGATGAGATACTTCTCAGCGCTAGCAGCTTACGGTGACAAAGGAAATATCCTCAGATAAGAAATGAAAGAAGCTTCCTCGGGAATTGCTTTCAGGTACGAGACTTCAGCTCCCAGAGTTACATCACTGTGTCTTGGAGCCGCTTCCTAGCACTGTTTTTGCGGATTCTGAGAACTGATAATTTCGGATGGGAACTGATAATTTCGGCTGGGAGGCAGGAACTATCCTCCGAGAAAAAGCGGAAGGAAGCTTTCTGAGAAACTGCTTTGTGATGTGTGAATTCATTTCAAAGGTTTACACCACTCTTTCAGAGGAGTTTGCTAGCACTGTGTTTGTAGAATCTCACGAGTGATATCTTGGATAGCGTTGAATCCCATGGTGAATCATGAAATCTCCTCAGACCAATGTGCAGAGAGGCCTCCTCTGAAACTCCTTTGCTGTGGGTGACTTCGGCTCACAGAGTTCTACCATTGTTTCCCTTGAGACGCTTGCTAACAGTGTTTTCACAGAATCTGCTCTAAGACACACAGTGGGGCTCCGAGACCACAAATAACCTCAGCTCGAAAACGAAAAATAGAAGCTTTCTGAGAAACTGCTTTGTGATGTGTGACTTCAACTCACTGAATTACACCTGCCTTTCATGGAGCCGTTGGCTACCCCCGTTTCTGTGGAATCTGGAAACTGATATTTCAGACCCCTTTGAGGACTACGGGGCCAAAGGAAATATCCTCCGTTACAAAAGAGAAAGAAGCTTTCTGAGAAACTTCTTTGTGATCTGTGAATTCGTCTCACAGAATTGCAGCTTTCTCCTAATGAAGCCCTTCGCGAAGACTGTTCTCGTGGAATTTGCAAAATGATATTTGGGAGCTCACTGAGGGCTCCGGTGAAAAGGAAATAGCCTCAGATGCACATTGGAAAAAAGCTTTGTGAGAAACTGCATTGCGCTGTGTGAGTGCACCTCCCAGAGTTACCCTTTTCAGTGATGAGTTTGACAAGACTGTTTCCTTGATATCCGCAATGGGAGACTTCTTGGAGCTACGCAGCTTACCGTGACAAAGGAAGTATCCCTAGATAAAAATGACAGAAGCTTCCTCAGAAATTGCTTTCAGATACGTGACTTCATCTGACCGAGTTACATCACTGTTTCTTGGAGCCGTTTCCCAGCACTGTTTATGTGGATTCCGAGAACTGATATTTCGGATGGGTTTGGAGAGTGTGGGGAGAAAGGGATTATCCTCCAAGAAAAAGCAGGGTGCAGCATTCTGAGAAACAGCTTTGTGACGTGTGAGTTCATTTCAAAGGCTCTCACCACTCTTGGGAGCACACGGAGGGATATGGTGAGAAAAGAAAGGTCCTCAGATAAAAACTGGAAAGAAGCCTTCGGAGAAACTGCATTGTGACATGTGAATGCGACTCCTAGACTTCCACGCAACTTTTCACTGACCCGTTTGCTAACACTGTTTGATTGCAGTCTGCACTGGGCTATTTCTCAGCGCAATGAAGCTTACGGTGACCCAGGAAATATCGTAAATGAAAACTGGAAAGAAGCTTTGTGAGAAAATTCTCAGTGAAACGTGAATTCATCTCACAGAGTTCCCACTTAGTCTTCGCGAAGCAGTTTGCTAACACCGTTTTCGTGGAATCTGCATAGTACTATCTGGGAGCGCATTGAGGGCCCACGGTGAAAACGGAAACATCCTCAGATCGTAACGAGAAAGAAGCTGTCTCCGAAATTGCTTTGTGATGTGTCAGTTCACCACACAGAGATTCACCTTCCCTTCTTATAGCCCTTTGCCAGCACTGTTTCCCTGGATTCTGCAAAGTGATATTTGGGAGCTCATTGAGGGCTACGGGGAAAAGGAAATAGCCTCAGATAAAAACTGGAAGGAAGCGTTCTGAGAAACTGCATTGCGATGTGTGAATGCAACTCACAGAGTGACACTTGTCTCTTCAGTGACCAGTTTGCTCACACAGTTTCCTTGAAATCTGCCTTGGGATGCTTCTTAGCGCAATGAAGCTTACGGTGACAAAGGAAATCTCCTCAGAAAACATTAAAAGAAGCTTTCTTAGAAACTGGTTTGCGATGTGTGAAATCATCTCCCAGCGTTACATCGGCGTTTCGTGGGGCAGTCGTTTAACACTGTCTCTCAGGAACCCGAGACGGGCTACTTTGGATGGAATTGAGGCCTACGCTGATGAAGGACATATCCCCCATTAAAAACGTGAGAGAAGCTTTGTGAGACACTTCTCTGTGCTACGTGAATTCAACACATAGAGTTACAGCTGAATCTTCAGGAAGCAGTTTGCCACCACTGTTTTCCGGGAATCGGCAAAGTGATATTTGGGGGCGCATTCAGGGCCCATGGTGCAAAAGGAAACATCCTCAGACGATAACTAGAAAGAAGCTGACTCAGACATTGCTTTGTGATGTTGAATTCCCCACACGGAGCTTCACCTTTACCCTCTTGTAGCAGTATGCTAACACTATTTTCATGGATTCCGCAAAGGGATGTTTGGGAGCTCATTGAGGCCTATGGTGAAAAGGGAAATATCCTCAGACGCAAACAAGAAAGCAATGTTTTGAGAAACGGCGTTGTGATGTGTGAATGCAACTCACGGAGTTACAGTTTTCTCTTCAGTAGTCAACTTGCTCACACAGTTTTCCTGAAATCTGCCATGGCATATTTCTTAGTGCAATGAAGCTTACAGAGGGCATAGCCTCAGATAAAATGAGAAAAGAAGCTGTCTTAGAAACTGGATCGTGATGTGAGAATTCATCTCACAGAGTTACACACCCCTTTCGTGGAAGAGTCATTTAACACTGTCTTTGAGGAACCTGAGAAGGGCTACTTCGGTTCGAATTCAGGCCTACGCTGAAATACCCTCGATGCAAAACGTGAGCGAAGCTGTGTGAGAAACTTCTCTGTGATACGTGAATTCAGCACACAGAGTTACAACTGAGTCTTCAGGAAGCAGTTTGCTAACACCGTTTTCGTGGAATCTGCAGAGTGATATTTGGGGGCGCATTGAGGCCCATAGTGAACACGGAAACATCCTCCGATATTAACTAGAAAGAAGCAGTCTCAGAAATTGCTCTGTGATGTTGAATCCACCACACAGAGATTCACCTTTACCTTCTTGTAGCAGTTTGCTAACACTGTTGCCGTGGATTCTGCAAAGTGATCTTTGGGAGCTCATTGTGGGCTACGGGGAAAAGAAAATATCCTCAGATAAGAAGCGGAAGGAAGCTTTCTGAGAAACTGCATTGTGGTGTGTGAATGCACCTCACGGAGTTACACTCTTCTCTTCAGTGATCAGTTTGCCAACACCGTTTTCTTGAAGCTTGCGATGAGATACTTCTCAGCGCTAGCAGCTTACGGTGACAAAGGAAATATCCTCAGATAAGAAATGAAAGAAGCTTCCTCGGGAATTGCTTTCAGATACGAGACTTCAGCTCCCAGAGTTACATCACTGTGTCTTGGAGCCGTTTCCTAGCACTGTTTTTGTGGATTCTGAGAACTGATAATTTCGGATGGGAACTGATAATTTCGGCTGGGAGGCAGGAACTATCCTCCGAGAAAAAGCGGAAGGAAGCTTTCTGAGAAACTGCTTTGTGATGTGTGAATTCATTTCAAAGGGTTACACCACTCTTTCATGAGGAGTTTGCTAGCACTGTGTTTGTAGAATCTCACGAGTGATATCTTGGATAGCGTTGAATCCCATGGTGAATCATGAAATCTCCTCAGACCAATGTGCAGAGAGGCCTCCTCTGAAACTCCTTTGCTGTGGGTGACTTCGGCTCACAGAGTTCTACCATTGTTTCCCTTGAGACGCTTGCTAACAGTGTTTTCGCAGAATCTGCTCTAAGACACACAGTGGGGCTCCGAGACCACAAATAACCTCAGCTCGAAAACGAAAAATAGAAGCCTTCTGAGAAACTGCTTTGTGATGTGTGACTTCAACTCACTGAATTACACCTGCGTTTCATGGAGCCGTTGGCTACCCCCGTTTCTGTGGAATCTGGAAAGTGATATTTCAGACCCCTTTGAGGACTACGGGGCCAAAGGAAATATCCTCCGTTACAAAGGAGAAAGAAGCTTTCTGAGAAACTTCTTTGTGATCTGTGAATTCATCTCACAGAATTGCAGCTTTCTCCTAATGAAGCCCTTCGCGAAGACTGTTCTCGTGGAATTTGCAAAGTGATATTTGGGAGCTCACTGAGGGCTCCGGTGAAAAGGAAATAGCCTCAGATGCACACTGGAAAGAAGCTTTGTGAGAAACTGCATTGCGCTGTGTGAGTGCACCTCCCAGAGTTACACTTTTCCGTGATGAGTTTGACAAGACCGTTTCCTTGAAATCCGCAATGGGAGACTTCTTGGAGCTACGCAGCTTACCGTGACAAAGGAAGTATCCCTAGATAAAAATGACAGAAGCTTCCTCAGAAATTGCTTTCAGATACGTGACTTCATCTGACCGAGTTACATCACTGTTTCTTGGAGCCGTTTCCCAGCACTGTTTATTTGGTTTCCGAGAACTGATATTTCGGATGGGTTTGGAGAGTGTGGGGAGAAAGGGATTATCCTCCGAGAAAAAGCAGGGTGCAGCTTTCTGAGAAACAGCTTTGTGACGTGTGAGTTCATTTCAAAGGCGCTCACCACTCTTGGGAGCACACGGAGGGATATGGTGAGAAAAGAAAGGTCCTCAGATAAAAACTGGAAAGAAGACTTCGGAGAAACTGCATTGTGACATGTGAATGCGACTCCTACACTTCCACGCAACTTTTCACTGACCCGTTTGCTAACACTGTTTGATTGCAGTCTGCACTGGGCTATTTCTCAGCGCAATGAAGCTTACGGTGACCCAGGAAATATCGTAAATGAAAACTGGAAAGAAGCTTTGTGAGAAACTTCTCAGTGAAACGTGAATTCATCTCACAGAGTTCCCACTTAGTCTTCGCGAAGCAGTTTGCTAACACCGTTTTCGTGGAATCTGCATAGTACTATCTGGGAGCGCATTGAGGGCCCACGGTGAAAACGGAAACATCCTCAGATCGTAACGAGAAAGAAGCTGTCTCCGAAATTGCTTTGTGATGTGTCAGTTCACCACACAGAGATTCACCTTCCCTTCTTGTAGCCCTTTGCCAGCACTGTTTCCCTGGATTCTGCAAAGTGATATTTGGGAGCTCATTGAGGGCTACGGGGAAAAGGAAATAGCCTCAGATACAAACTGGAAGGAAGCGTTCTGAGAAACTGCATTGCGATGTGTGAATGCAACTCACAGAGTGACACTTGTCTCTTCAGTGACCAGTTTGCTCACACAGTTTCCTTGAAATCTGCCTTGGGATGCTTCTTAGCGCAATGAAGCTTACGGTGACAAAGGAAATCTCCTCAGAAAACATTAAAAGAAGCTTTCTTAGAAACTGGTTTGCGATGTGTGAAATCATCTCCCGGCGTTACATCGGCGTTTCGTGGGGCAGTCGTTTAACACTGTCTCTCAGGAACCCGAGAAGGGCTACTTTGGATGGAATTGAGGCCTACGCTGATGAAGGACATATCCCCCATTAAAAACGTGAGAGAAGCTTTGTGAGACACTTCTCTGTGCTACGTGAATTCAACACATAGAGTTACAGCTGAATCTTCAGGAAGCAGTTTGCCACCACTGTTTTCCGGGAATCTGCAAAGTGATATTTGGGGGCGCATTCAGGGCCCATGGTGCAAAAGGAAACATCCTCAGACGATAACTAGAAAGAAGCTGACTCAGACATTGCTTTGTGATGTTGAATTCCCCACACGGAGCTTCACCTTTACCCTCTTGTAGCAGTATGCTTCCACTGTTTTCATGGATTCCGCAAAGGGATGTTTGGGAGCTCATTGAGGCCTATGGTGAAAAGGGAAATATCCTCAGACGCAAACAAGAAAGAAGTGTTTTGAGAAACGGCGTTGGGATGTGTGAATGCAACTCACGGAGTTACAGTTTTCTCTTCAGTGATCAACTTGCTAACACAGTTTTCCTGAAATCTGCCATGGCATATTTCTTAGCGCAATGAAGCTTACAGAGGGCATAGCCTCAGATAAAATGAGAAAAGAAGCTGTCTTAGAAACTGGATCGTGATGTGAGAATTCATCTCACAGAGTTACACACCCCTTTCGTGGAAGAGTCATTTAACACTGTCTTTGAGGAACCTGAGAAGGGCTACTTCGGTTCGAATTCAGGCCTACGCTGAAATACCCTGGATGCAAAACGTGAGCGAAGCTGTGTGAGAAACTTCTCTGTGATACGTGAATTCATCACACAAAGTTACAACTGAGTCTTCAGGAAGCAGTTTGCTAACACCGTTTCCGTGGAGTCTGCAAAGTGATATTTGGGGGCGCATTGAGGCCCATAGTGAACACGGAAACATTCTCCGATATTAACTAGAAAGAAGCAGTCTCAGAAATTGCTCTGTGATGTTGAATCCACCACACAGAGATTCACCTTTACCTTCTTGTAGCAGTTTGCTAACACTGTTGCCGTGGATTCTGCAAAGTGATCTTTGGGAGCTCATTGTGGGCTACGGGGAAAAGAAAATATCCTCAGATAGGAAGCGGAAAGAAGCTTTCTGAGAAACTGCATTGCGGTGTGTGAATGCACCTCACGGAGTTACACTCTTCTCTTCAGTGATCAGTTTGCCAACACCGTTTTCTTGAAGCTTGCGATGAGATACTTCTCAGCACTAGCAGCTTACGGTGACAAAGGAAATATCCTCAGATAAGAAATGAAAGAAGCTTCCTCGGGAATTGCTTTCAGATACGAGACTTCAGCTCCCAGAGTTACATCACTGTGTCTTGGAGCCGTTTCCTAGCACTGTTTTTGTGGATTCTGAGAACTGATAATTTCGGATTGGAACTGATAATTTCGGCTGGGAGGCAGGAACTATCCTCCGAGAAAAAGCGGAAGGAAGCTTTCTGAGAAACTGCTTTGTGATGTGTGAATTCATTTCAAAGGTTTACACCACTCTTTCATGAGGAGTTTGCTAGCACTGTGTTTGTAGAATCTCACGAGTGATATCTTGGATAGCGTTGAATCCCATGGTGAATCATGAAATCTCCTCAGACCAATGTGCAGAGAGGCCTCCTCTGAAACTCCTTTGCTGTGGGTGACTTCGGCTCACAGAGTTCTACCATTGTTTCCCTTGAGACGCTTGCTAACAGTGTTTTCGCAGAATCTGCTCTAAGACACACAGTGGGGCTCCGAGACCACAAATAACCTCAGCTCGAAAACGAAAAATAGAAGCTTTCTGACAAACTGCTTTGTGATGTGTGACTTCAACTCACTGAATTACACCTGCCTTTCATGGAGCCGTTGGCTACCCCCGTTTCTGTGGAATCTGGAAACTGATATTTCAGACCCCTTTGAGGACTACGGGGCCAAAGGAAATATCCTCCATTACAAAGGAGAAAGAAGCTTTCTGAGAAACTTCTTTGTGATCTGTGAATTCATCTCACAGAATTGCAGCTTTCTCCTAATGAAGCCCTTCGCGAAGACTGTTCTCGTGGAATTTGCAAAGTGATATTTGGGAGCTCACTGAGGGCTCCGGTGAAAAGGAAATAGCCTCAGATGCACACTGGAAAGAAGCTTTGTGAGAAACTGCATTGCGCTGTGTGAGTGCACCTCCCAGAGTTACACTTTTCCGTGATGAGTTTGACAAGACCGTTTCCTTGAAATACGCAATGGGAGACTTCTTGGAGCTACGCAGCTTACAGTGACAAAGGAAGTATCCCTAGATAAAAATGACAGAAGCTTCCTCAGAAATTGCTTTCAGATACGTGACTTCATCTGACCGAGTTACATCACTGTTTCTTGGAGCCGTTTCCCAGCACTGTTTATGTGGATTCTGAGAACTGATATTTCGGATGGGTTTGGAGAGTGTGGGGAGAAAGGGATTATCCTCCGAGAAAAAGCAGGGTGCAGCTTTCTGAGAAACAGCTTTGTGACGTGTGAGTTCATTTCAAAGGCTTTCACCACTCTTGGGAGCACACGGAGGGATATGGTGAGAAAAAAAAGGTCCTCAGATAAAAACTGGAAAGAAGCCTTCGGAGAAACTGCATTGTGACATGTGAATGCGACTCCTAGACTTCCACGCAACTTTTCACTGACCCGTTTGCTAACACTGTTTGATTGCAGTCTGCACTGGGCTATTTCTGAGCGCAATGAAGCTTACGGTGACCCAGGAAATATCGTAAATGAAAACTGGAAAGAAGCTTTGTGAGAAAATTCTCAGTGAAACGTGAATTCATCTCACAGAGTTCCCACTTAGTCTTCGCGAAGCAGTTTGCTAACACCGTTTTCGTGGAATCTGCATAGTACTATCTGGGAGCGCATTGAGGGCCCACGGTGAAAACGGAAACATCCTCAGATCGTAACGAGAAAGAAGCTGTCTCCGAAATTGCTTTGTGATGTGTCAGTTCACCACACAGAGATTCACCTTCCCTTCTTATAGCCCTTTGCCAGCACTGTTTCCCTGGATTCTGCAAAGTGATATTTGGGAGCTCATTGAGGGCTACGGGGAAAAGGAAATAGCCTCAGATACAAACTGGAAGGAAGCGTTCTGAGAAACTGCATTGCGATGTGTGAATGCAACTCACAGAGTGACACTTGTCTCTTCAGTGACCAGTTTGCTCACACAGTTTCCTTGAAATCTGCCTTGGGATGCTTCTTAGCGCAATGAAGCTTACGGTGACAAAGGAAATCTCCTCAGAAAACATTAAAAGAAGCTTTCTTAGAAACTGGTTTGCGTTGTGTGAAATCATCTCCCAGCGTTACATCGGCGTTTCGTGGGGCAGTCGTTTAACACTGTCTCTCAGGAACCCGAGAAGGGCTACTTTGGATGGAATTGAGGCCTACGCTGATGAAGGACATATCCCCCATTAAAAACGTGAGAGAAGCTTTGTGAGACACTTCTCTGTGCTACGTGAATTCAACACATAGAGTTACAGCTGAATCTTCAGGAAGCAGTTTGCCACCACTGTTTTCCGGGAATCGGCAAAGTGATATTTGGGGGCGCATTCAGGGCCCATGGTGCAAAAGGAAACATCCTCAGACGATAACTAGAAAGAAGCTGACTCAGACATTGCTTTGTGATGTTGAATTCCCCACACGGAGCTTCACCTTTACCCTCTTGTAGCAGTATGCTAAAACTGTTTTCATGGATTCCGCAAAGGGATGTTTGGGAGCTCATTGAGGCCTATGGTGAAAAGGGAAATATCCTCAGACGCAAACAAGAAAGCAATGTTTTGAGAAACGGCGTTGTGATGTGTGAATGCAACTCACGGAGTTACAGTTTTCTCTTCAGTGATCAACTCGCTCACACAGTTTTCCTGAAATCTGCCATGGCATATTTCTTAGTGCAATGAAGCTTACAGAGGGCATAGCCTCAGATAAAATGAGAAAAGAAGCTGTCTTAGAAACTGGATCGTGATGTGAGAATTCATCTCACAGAGTTACACACCCCTTTCGTGGAAGAGTCATTTAACACTGTCTTTGAGGAACCTGAGAAGGGCTACTTCGGTTCGAATTCAGGCCTACGCTGAAATACCCTCGATGCAAAACGTGAGCGAAGCTGTGTGAGAAACTTCTCTGTGATACGTGAATTCATCACACAGAGTTACAACTGAGTCTTCAGGAAGCAGTTTGCTAACACCGTTATCGTGGAATCTGCAGAGTGATATTTGGGGGCGCATTGAGGCCCATAGTGAACACGGAAACATCCTCCGATATTAACTAGAAAGAAGCAGTCTCAGAAATTGCTCTGTGATGTTGAATCCACCACACAGAGATTCACCTTTACCTTCTTGTAGCAGTTTGCTAACACTGTTGCCGTGGATTCTGCAAAGTGATCTTTGGGAGCTCATTGTGGACTACGGGGAAAAGAAAATATCCTCAGATAAGAAGCGGAAGGAAGCTTTCTGAGAAACTGCATTGCGGTGTGTGAATGCACCTCACGGAGTTACACTCTTCTCTTCAGTGATCAGTTTGCCAACACCGTTTTCTTGAAGCTTGCGATGAGATACTTCTCAGCGCTAGCAGCTTACGGTGACAAAGGAAATATCCTCAGATAAGAAATGAAAGAAGCTTCCTCGGGAATTGCTTTCAGATACGAGACTTCAGCTCCCAGAGTTACATCACTGTGTCTTGGAGCCGTTTCCTAGCACTGTTTTTGTGGATTCTGAGAACTGATAATTTCGGATGGGAACTGATAATTTCGGCTGGGAGGCAGGAACTATCCTCCGAGAAAAAGCGGAAGGAAGCTTTCTGAGAAACTGCTTTGTGATGTGTGAATTCATTTCAAAGGGTTACACCACTCTTTCATGAGGAGTTTGCTAGCACTGTGTTTGGAGAATCTCACGAGTGATATCTTGGATAGCGTTGAATCCCATGGTGAATCATGAAATCTCCTCAGACCAATGTGCAGAGTGGCCTCCTATGAAACTCCTTTGCTGTGGGTGACTTCGGCTCACAGAGTTCTACCATTGTTTCCCTTGAGACGCTTGCTAACAGTGTTTTCGCAGAATCTGCTCTAAGACACACAGTGGGGCTCCGAGACCACAAATAACCTCAGCTCGAAAACGAAAAATAGAAGCTTTCTGAGAAACTGCTTTGTGATGTGTGACTTCAACTCACTGAATTACACCTGCGTTTCATGGAGCCGTTGGCTACCCCCGTTTCTGTGGAATCTGGAAAGTGATATTTCAGACCCCTTTGAGGACTACGGGGCCAAAGGAAATATCCTCCGTTACAAAGGAGAAAGAAGCTTTCTGAGAAACTTCTTTGTGATCTGTGAATTCATCTCACAGAATTGCAGCTTTCTCCTAATGAAGCCCTTCGCGAAGACTGTTCTCGTGGAATTTGCAAAGTGATATTTGGGAGCTCACTGAGGGCTCCGGTGAAAAGGAAATAGCCTCAGATGCACACTGGAAAGAAGCTTTGTGAGAAACTGCATTGCGCTGTGTGAGTGCACCTCCCAGAGTTACACTTTTCCGTGATGAGTTTGACAAGACCGTTTCCTTGAAATCCGCAATGGGAGACTTCTTGGAGCTACGCAGCTTACCGTGACAAAGGAAGTATCCCTAGATAAAAATGACAGAAGCTTCCTCAGAAATTGCTTTCAGATACGTGACTTCATCTGACCGAGTTACATCACTGTTTCTTGGAGCCGTTTCCCAGCACTGTTTATGTGGATTCCGAGAACTGATATTTCGGATGGGTTTGGAGAGTGTGGGGAGAAAGGGATTATCCTCCGAGAAAAAGCAGGGTGCAGCTTTCCGAGAAACAGCTTTGTGACGTGTGAGTTCATTTCAAAGGCTTTCACCACTCTTGGGAGCACACGGAGAGATATGGTGAGAAAAGAAAGGTCCTCAGATAAAAACTGGAAAGAAGCCTTCGGAGAAACTGCATTGTGACATGTGAATGCGACTCCTAGACTTCCACGCAACTTTTCACTGACCCGTTTGCTAACACTGTTTGATTGCAGTCTGCACTGGGCTATTTCTCAGCGCAATGAAGCTTACGGTGACCCAGGAAATATCGTAAATGAAAACTGGAAAGAAGCTTTGTGAGAAACTTCTCAGTGAAACGTGAATTCATCTCACAGAGTTCCCACTTAGTCTTCGCGAAGCAGTTTGCTAACACCGTTTTCCTGGAATCTGCGTAGTACTATCTGGGAGCGCATTGAGGGCCCACGGTGAAAACGGAAACATCCTCAGATCGTAACGAGAAAGAAGCTGTCTCCGAAATTGCTTTGTGATGTGTCAGTTCACCACACAGAGATTCACCTTCCCTTCTTGTAGCCCTTTGCCAGCACTGTTTCCCTGGATTCTGCAAAGTGATATTTGGGAGCTCATTGAGGGCTACGGGGAAAAGGAAATAGCCTCAGATACAAACTGGAAGGAAGCGTTCTGAGAAACTGCATTGCGATGTGTGAATGCAACTCACAGAGTGACACTTGTCTCTTCAGTGACCAGTTTGCTCACACAGTTTCCTTGAAATCTGCCTTGGGATGCTTCTTAGCGCAATGAAGCTTACGGTGACAAAGGAAATCTCCTCAGAAAACATTAAAAGAAGCTTTCTTAGAAACTGGTTTGCGATGTGTGAAATCATCTCTCGGCGTTACATCGGCGTTTCGTGGGGCAGTCGTTTAACACTGTCTCTCAGGAACCCGAGAAGGGCTACTTTGGATGGAATGGAGGCCTACGCTGATGAAGGACATATCCCCCATTAAAAACGTGAGAGAAGCTTTGTGAGACACTTCTCTGTGCTACGTGAATTCAACACATAGAGTTACAGCTGAATCTTCAGGAAGCAGTTTGCCACCACTGTTTTCCGGGAATCTGCAAAGTGATATTTGTGGGCGCATTCAGGGCCCATGGTGCAAAAGGAAACATCCTCAGACGATAACTAGAAAGAAGCTGACTCAGACATTGCTTTGTGATGTTGAATTCCCCACACGGAGCTTCACCTTTACCATCTTGTAGCAGTATGCTAACACTGTTTTCATGGATTCCGCAAAGGGATGTTTGGGAGCTCATTGAGGCCTATGGTGAAAAGGGAAATATCCTCAGACACAAACAAGAAAGAAGTGTTTTGAGAAACGGCGTTGGGATGTGTGAATGCAACTCACGGAGTTACAGTTTTCTCTTCAGTGATCAACTTGCTCACACAGTTTTCCTGAAACCTGCCATGGCATATATTTCTTAACGCAATGAAGCTTAGAGAGGGCATAGCCTCAGATAAAATGAGAAAAGAAGCTGTGTTAGAAACTAGATCGTGATGTGAGAATTCATCTCACAGAGTTACACACCCCTTTCGTGGAAGAGTCATTTAACACTGTCTTTCAGGAACCTGAGAAGGGCTACTTCGGATCAAATTCAGGCCTACGCTGAAATACCCTCGATGCAAAACGTGAGCGAAGCTGTGTGAGAAACTTCTCTGTGATACGTGAATTCATCACACAGAGTTACAACTGAGTCTTCAGGAAGCAGTTTGCTAACACCGTTTTCGTGGAATCTGCAAAGTGATATTTGGGGGCGCATTGAGGCCCATAGTGAACACGGAATCATCCTCCGATATTAACTAGAAAGAAGCAGTCTCAGAAATTGCTCTGTGATGTTGAATCCACCACACAGAGATTCACCTTTACCTTCTTGTAGCAGTTTGCTAACACTGTTGCCGTGGATTCTGCAAAGTGATCTTTGGGAGCTCATTGTGGGCTACGGGGAAAAGAAAATATCCTCAGATAAGAAGCGGAAAGAAGCTTTCTGAGAAACTGCATTGCGGTGTGTGAATGCACCTCACGGAGTTACACTCTTCCCTTCAGTGATCAGTTTGCCAACACCGTTTTCTTGAAGCTTGCGATGAGATACTTCTCAGCGCTAGCAGCTTACGGTGACAAAGGAAGTATCCTCAGATAAGAAATGAAAGAAGCTTCCTCGGGAATTGCTTTCAGATACGAGACTTCAGCTCCCAGAGTTACATCACTGTGTCTTGGAGCCGTTTCCTAGCACTGTTTTTGTGGATTCTGAGAACTGATAATTTCGGATGGGAACTGATAATTTCGGCTGGGAGGCAGGAACTCTCCTCCGAGAAAAAGCGGAAGGAAGCTTTCTGAGAAACTGCTTTGTGATGTGTGAATTCATTTCAAAGGGTTACACCACTCTTTCATGAGGAGTTTGCTAGCACTGTGTTTGTAGAATCTCACGAGTGATATCTTGGATAGCGTTGAATCCCATGGTGAATCATGAAATCTCCTCAGACCAATGTGCAGAGAGGCCTCCTCTGAAACTCCTTTGCTGTGGGTGACTTCGGCTCACAGAGTTCTACCATTGTTTCCCTTGAGACGCTTGCTAACAGTGTTTTCGCAGAATCTGCTCTAAGACACACAGTGGGGCTCCGAGACCACAAATAACCTCAGCTCAAAAACGAAAAATAGAAGCTTTCTGAGAAACTGCTTTGTGATGTGTGACTTCAACTCACTGAATTACACCTGCGTTTCATGGAGCCGTTGGCTACCCCCGTTTCTGTGGAATCTGGAAACTGATATTTCAGACCCCTTTGAGGACTACGGGGCCAAAGGAAATATCCTCCGTTACAAAGGAGAAAGAAGCTTTCTGAGAAACTTCTTTGTGATCTGTGAATTCATCTCACAGAATTGCAGCTTTCTCCTAATGAAGCCCTTCGCGAAGACTGTTCTCGTGGAATTTGCAAAGTGATATTTGGGAGCTCACTGAGGGCTCCGGTGAAAAGGAAATAGCCTCAGATGCACACTGGAAAGAAGCTTTGTGAGAAACTGCATTGCGCTGTGTGAGTGCACCTCCCAGAGTTACACTTTTCCGTGATGAGTTTGACAAGACCGTTTCCTTGAAATCCGCAATGGGAGACTTCTTGGAGCTACGCAGCTTACCGTGACAAAGGAACTGTCCCTAGATAAAAATGACAGAAGCTTCCTCAGAAATTGCTTTCAGATACGTGACTTCATCTGACCGAGTTACATCACTGTTTCTTGGAGCCGTTTCCCAGCACTGTTTATGTGGATTCCGAGAACTGATATTTCGGATGGGTTTGGAGAGTGCGGGGAGAAAGGGATTATCCTCCGAGAAAAAGCAGGGTGCAGCTTTCTGAGAAACAGCTTTGTGACGTGTGAGTTCATTTCAAAGGCTTTCACCACTCTTGGGAGCACACGGAGGGATATGGTGAGAAAAGAAAGGTCCTCAGATAAAAACTGGAAAGAAGCCTTCAGAGAAACTGCATTGTGACATGTGAATGCGACTCCTAGACTTCCACGCAACTTTTCACTGACCCGTTTGCTAACACTGTTTGATTGCAGTCTACACTGGGCTAGTTCTCAGCGCAATGAAGCTTACGGTGACCCAGGAAATATCGTAAATGAAAACTGGAAAGAAGCTTTGTGAGAAACTTCTCAGTGAAACGTGAATTCATCTCACAGAGTTCCCACTTAGTCTTCGCGAAGCAGTTTGCTAACACCGTTTTCCTGGAATCTGCGTAGTACTATCTGGGAGCGCATTGAGGGCCCACGGTGAAAACGGAAACATCCTCAGATCGTAACGAGAAAGAAGCTGTCTCCGAAATTGCTTTGTGATGTGTCAGTTCACCACACAGAGTTTCACCTTCCCTTCTTGTAGCCCTTTGCCAGCACTGTTTCCCTGGATTCTGCAAAGTGATATTTGGGAGCTCATTGAGGGCTACGGGGAAAAGGAAATAGCCTCAGATACAAACTGGAAGGAAGCGTTCTGAGAAACTGCATTGCGATGTGTGAATGCAACTCACAGAGTGACACTTGTCTCTTCAGTGACCAGTTTGCTCACACAGTTTCCTTGAAATCTGCCTTGGGATGCTTCCTAGCGCAATGAAGCTTACGGTGACAAAAGAAATCTCCTCAGAAAACATGAAAAGAAGCTTTCTTAGAAACTGGTTTGCGATGTGTGAAATCATCTCCCAGCGTTACATCGGCGTTTCGTGGGGGCAGTCTTTTAACACTGTCTCTCAGGAACCCGAGAAGGGCTACTTTGGATGGAATTGAGGCCTTCGCTGATGAAGGACATATCCCCCATTAAAAACGTGAGAGAAGCTTTGTGAGACACTTCTCTGTGCTACGTGAATTCAACACATAGAGTTACAGCTGAATCTTCAGGAAGCAGTTTGCCACCACTGTTTTCCGGGAATCTGCAAAGTGATATTTGGGGGCGCATTCAGGGCCCATGGTGCAAAAGGAAACATCCTCGGACGATAACTAGAAAGAAGCTGACTCAGACATTGCTTTGTGATGTTGAATTCCCCACACAGAGCTTCACCTTTACCCTCTTGTAGCAGTATGCTAACACTGTTTTCATGGATTCCGCAAAGGGATGTTTGGGAGCTCATTGAGGCCTACGGTGAAAAGGGAAATATCCTCAGACACAAACAAGAAAGAAGTGTTTTGAGAAACGGCGTTGGGATGTGTGAATGCAACTCACGGAGTTACAGTTTTCTCTTCAGTGATCAACTTGCTCACACAGTTTTCCTGAAACCTGCCATGGCATATTTCTTAGCGCAATGAAGCTTACAGAGGGCATAGCCTCAGATAAAATGAGAAAAGAAGCTGTCTTAGAAACTGGATCGTGATGTGAGAATTCATCTCACAGAGTTACACACCCCTTTCGTGGAAGAGTCATTTAACACTGTCTTTGAGGACCTGAGAAGGGCTACTTCGGTTCGAATTCAGGCCTACGCTGAAATACCCTCGATGCAAAACGTGAGCGAAGCTGTGTGAGAAACTTCTCTGTGATACGTGAATTCATCACACAGAGTTACAACTGTGTCTTCAGGAAGCAGTTTGCTAACACCGTTTTCGTGGAATCTGCAAAGTGATATTTGGGGGCGCATTGAGACCCATAGTGAACACGGAAACATCCTCCGATATTAACTAGAAAGAAGCAGTGTCAGAAATTGCTCTGTGATGTTGAATCCACCACACAGAGATTCACCTTTACCTTCTTGTAGCAGTTTGCTAACACTGTTGCCGTGGATTCTGCAAAGTGATCTTTGGGAGCTCATTGTGGGCTACGGGGAAAAGAAAATATCCTCAGATAAGAAGCGGAAAGAAGCTTTCTGAGAAACTGCATTGCGGTGTGTGAATGCACTTCACGGAGTTACACTCTTCCCTTCAGTGATCAGTTTGCCAACACCGTTTTCTTGAAGCTTGCGATGAGATAGTTCTCAGCGCTAGCAGCTTACGGTGACAAAGGAAATATCCTCAGATAAGAAATGAAAGCAGCTTCCTCGGGAATTGCTTTCAGATACGAGACTTCAGCTCCCAGAGTTACATCACTGTGTCTTGGAGCCGTTTCCTAGCACTGTTTTTGTGGATTCTGAGAACCGATAATTTCGGATGGGAACTGATAATTTCGGCTGGGAGGCAGGAACTCTCCTCCGAGAAAAAGCGGAAGGAAGCTTTCTGAGAAACTGCTTTGTGATGTGTGAATTCATTTCAAAGGGTTACACCACTCTTTCATGAGGAGTTTGCTAGCACTGTGTTTGTAGAATCTCACGAGTGATATCTTGGATAGCGTTGAATCCCATGGTGAATCATGAAATCTCCTCAGACCAATCTGAAGAGAGGCCTCCTCTGAAACTCCTTTGCTGTGGGTGACTTCGGCTCACAGAGTTCTACCATTGTTTCCCTTGAGACGCTTCCTAACAGTGTTTTCGCAGAATCTGCTCTAAGACACACAGTGGGGCTCCGAGACCACAAATAACCTCAGCTCGAAAACGAAAAATAGAAGCTTTCTGAGAAACTGCTTTGTGATGTGTGACTTCAACTCACTGAATTACACCTGCGTTTCATGGAGCCGTTGGCTACCCCCGTTTCTGTTGAATCTGGAAACTGATATTTCAGACCCCTTCGAGGACTACGGGGCCAAAGGAAATATCCTCCGTTACAAAGGAGAAAGAAGCTTTCTGAGAAACTTCTTTGTGATCTGTGAATTCATCTCACAGAATTGCAGCTTTCTCCTAATGAAGCCCTTCGCGAAGACTGTTCTCGTGGAATTTGCAAAGTGATATTTGGGGAGAAACTGCATTGCGCTGTGTGAGTGCACCTCCCAGAGTTACACTTTTCAGTGATGAGTCTGACAAGACCGTTTCCTTGAAATCCGCAATGGGAGACTTCTTGGAGCTACGCAGCTTACCGTGACAAAGGAAGTATCCCTAGATAAAAATGACAGAAGCTTCCTCAGAAATTGCTTTCAGATACGTGACTTCATCTGACCGAGTTACATCACTGTTTCTTGGAGCTGTTTCCCAGCACTGTTTATGTGGATTCTGAGAACTGATATTTCGGATGGGTTTGGAGAGTGTGGGGAGAAAGGGATTATCCTCCGAGAAAAAGCAGGGTGCAGCTTTCTGAGAAACAGCTTTGTGACGTGTGAGTTCATTTCAAAGGCTTTCACCTCTCTTGGGGGCACACGGAGGGATATGGTGATAAATGAATTGTCCTCAGATAAAAACTGGAAAGAATCCTTCGGAGAAACTGCATTGTAACATGTGAATGCCACTCCTAGACTTCCACGCAACTTTTCACTGACCCGTTTGCTAACACTGTTTGATTGCAACATACTCTGGGCTATTTCTCAGCGCCATGAAGCTTACGGTGACCAAGGACATATCGTAAATGAAAACTGGAAAGAAGCTTTGTGAGAAACTTCTCAGTGAAACGTGAATTCATCTTACAGAGTTCCCACTTAGTCTTCACGAAGCAGTTTGCTAACACCGTTTTCGTGGAATCTGCATAGTACTATCTGGGAGCGCATTGAGGGCCCACGGTGAAAATGGAAACATCCTCAGATCGTAACGTGAAAGAAGCTGTCTCCGAAATTGCTTTGTGATGTGTCAGTTCACCACACAGAGATTCACCTTCCCTACTTGTAGCCCTTTGCCAGCACTGTTTCCCTGGATTCTGTAAAGTGATATTTGGGAGCTCATTGCGGGCTACGGGGAAAAGGAAATAGCCTCAGATAAAAACTGGAAGGAAGCGTTCTGAGAAACTGCATTGCGATGTGTGAATGCAACTCACAGAGTGACACTTGTCTCTTCAGTGACCAGTTTGCTCACACAGTTTCCTTGAAATCTGCCTTGGGATGCTTCTTAGCACAATGAAGCTTACGGTGACAAAGGAAATCTCCTCAGAAAAAATTAAAAGAAACTTTCTTAGAAATTGGTTTGCGATGTGTGAAATCATCTCCCAGCGTTACATCGGCGTTTCGTGGGGCAGTGTTTTAACACTGTCTCTCAGGAACCGAGAAGGGCTACTTTGGATGGAATTGAGGCCTACGCTGATGAAGGACATATCCCCCATTAAAAACGTGAGAGAAGCTTTGTGAGACACTTCTCTGTGCTACGTGAATTCAACACATAGAGTTACAGCTGAATCTTCAGGAAGCAGTTTGCCACCACTGTTTTCCGGGAATCGGCAAAGTGATATTTGGGGGCGCATTCAGGGCCCATGGTGCAAAAGGAAACATCCTCAGACGATAACTAGAAAGAAGCTGACTCAGACATTGCTTTGTGATGTTGAATTCCCCACACGGAGCTTCACCTTTACCCTCTTGTAGCAGTATGCTAACACTGTTTTCATGGATTCCGCAAAGGGATGTTTGGGAGCTCATTGAGGCCTATGGTGAAAAGGGAAATATCCTCAGACGCAAACAAGAAAGCAATGTTTTGAGAAACGGCGTTGTGATGTGTGAATGCAACTCACGGAGTTACAGTTTTCTCTTCAGTGATCAACTCGCTCACACAGTTTTCCTGAAATCTGCCATGGCATATTTCTTAGTGCAATGAAGCTTACAGAGGGCATAGCCTCAGATAAAATGAGAAAAGAAGCTGTCTTAGAAACTGGATCGTGATGTGAGAATTCATCTCACAGAGTTACACACCCCTTTCGTGGAAGAGTCATTTAACACTGTCTTTGAGGAACCTGAGAAGGGCTACTTCGGTTCGAATTCAGGCCTACGCTGAAATACCCTCGATGCAAAACGTGAGCGAAGCTGTGTGAGAAACTTCTCTGTGATACGTGAATTCATCACACAGAGTTACAACTGAGTCTTCAGGAAGCAGTTTGCTAACACCGTTATCGTGGAATCTGCAGAGTGATATTTGGGGGCGCATTGAGGCCCATAGTGAACACGGAAACATCCTCCGATATTAACTAGAAAGAAGCAGTCTCAGAAATTGCTCTGTGATGTTGAATCCACCACACAGAGATTCACCTTTACCTTCTTGTAGCAGTTTGCTAACACTGTTGCCGTGGATTCTGCAAAGTGATCTTTGGGAGCTCATTGTGGACTACGGGGAAAAGAAAATATCCTCAGATAAGAAGCGGAAGGAAGCTTTCTGAGAAACTGCATTGCGGTGTGTGAATGCACCTCACGGAGTTACACTCTTCTCTTCAGTGATCAGTTTGCCAACACCGTTTTCTTGAAGCTTGCGATGAGATACTTCTCAGCGCTAGCAGCTTACGGTGACAAAGGAAATATCCTCAGATAAGAAATGAAAGAAGCTTCCTCGGGAATTGCTTTCAGATACGAGACTTCAGCTCCCAGAGTTACATCACTGTGTCTTGGAGCCGTTTCCTAGCACTGTTTTTGTGGATTCTGAGAACTGATAATTTCGGATGGGAACTGATAATTTCGGCTGGGAGGCAGGAACTATCCTCCGAGAAAAAGCGGAAGGAAGCTTTCTGAGAAACTGCTTTGTGATGTGTGAATTCATTTCAAAGGGTTACACCACTCTTTCATGAGGAGTTTGCTAGCACTGTGTTTGTAGAATCTCACGAGTGATATCTTGGATAGCGTTGAATCCCATGGTGAAACATGAAATCTCCTCAGACCAATGTGCAGAGAGGCCTCCTCTGAAACTCCTTTGCTGTGGGTGACTTCGGCTCACAGAGTTCTAACATTGTTTCCCTTGAGACGCTTGCTAACAGTGTTTTCGCAGAATCTGCTCTAAGACACACAGTGGGGCTCCGAGACCACAAATAACCTCAGCTCGAAAACGAAAAATAGAAGCTTTCTGAGAAACTGCTTTGTGATGTGTGACTTCAACTCACTGAATTACACCTGCGTTTCATGGAGCCGTTGGCTACCCCCGTTTCTGTGGAATCTGGAAAGTGATATTTCAGACCCCTTTGAGGACTACGGGGCCAAAGGAAATATCCTCCGTTACAAAGGAGAAAGAAGCTTTCTGAGAAACTTCTTTGTGATCTGTGAATTCATCTCACAGAATTGCAGCTTTCTCCTAATGAAGCCCTTCGCGAAGACTGTTCTCGTGGAATTTGCAAAGTGATATTTGGGAGCTCACTGAGGGCTCCGGTGAAAAGGAAATAGCCTCAGATGCACACTGGAAAGAAGCTTTGTGAGAAACTGCATTGCGCTGTGTGAGTGCACCTCCCAGAGTTACACTTTTCCGTGATGAGTTTGACAAGACCGTTTCCTTGAAATCCGCAATGGGAGACTTCTTGGAGCTACGCAGCTTACCGTGACAAAGGAAGTATCCCTAGATAAAAATGACAGAAGCTTCCTCAGAAATTGCTTTCAGATACGTGACTTCATCTGACCGAGTTACATCACTGTTTCTTGGAGCCGTTTCCCAGCACTGTTTATGTGGATTCTGAGAACTGATATTTCGGATGGGTTTGGAGAGTGTGGGGAGAAAGGGATTATCCTCCGAGAAAAAGCAGGGTGCAGCTTTCCGAGAAACAGCTTTGTGACGTGTGAGTTCATTTCAAAGGCTTTCACCACTCTTGGGAGCACACGGAGGGATATGGTGAGAAAAGAAAGGTCCTCAGATAAAAACTGGAAAGAAGCCTTCGGAGAAACTGCATTGTGACATGGGAATGCGACTCCTAGACTTCCACGCAACTTTTCACTGACCCGTTTGCTAACACTGTTTGATTGCAGTCTGCACTGGGCTATTTCTCAGCGCAATGAAGCTTACGGTGACCCAGGAAATATCGTAAATGAAAACTGGAAAGAAGCTTTGTGAGAAACTTCTCAGTGAAACGTGAATTCATCTCACAGAGTTCCCACTTAGTCTTCGCGAAGCAGTTTGCTAACACCGTTTTCCTGGAATCTGCGTAGTACTATCTGGGAGCGCATTGAGGGCCCACGGTGAAAACGGAAACATCCTCAGATCGTAACGAGAAAGAAGCTGTCTCCGAAATTGCTTTGTGATGTGTCAGTTCACCACACAGAGATTCACCTTCCCTTCTTGTAGCCCTTTGCCAGCACTGTTTCCCTGGATTCTGCAAAGTGATATTTGGGAGCTCATTGAGGGCTACGGGGAAAAGGAAATAGCCTCAGATACAAACTGGAAGGAAGCGTTCTGAGAAACTGCATTGCGATGTGTGAATGCAACTCACAGAGTGACACTTGTCTCTTCAGTGACCAGTTTGCTCACACAGTTTCCTTGAAATCTGCCTTGGGATGCTTCTTAGCGCAATGAAGCTTACGGTGACAAAGGAAATCTCCTCAGAAAACATTAAAAGAAGCTTTCTTAGAAACTGGTTTGCGATGTGTGAAATCATCTCCCGGCGTTACATCGGCGTTTCGTGGGGCAGTCGTTTAACACTGTCTCTCAGGAACCCGAGAAGGGCTACTTTGGATGGAATGGAGGCCTACGCTGATGAAGGACATATCCCCCATTAAAAACGTGAGAGAAGCTTTGTGAGACACTTCTCTGTGCTACGTGAATTCAACACATAGAGTTACAGCTGAATCTTCAGGAAGCAGTTTGCCACCACTGTTTTCCGGGAATCTGCAAAGTGATATTTGGGGGCGCATTCAGGGCCCATGGTGCAAAAGGAAACATCCTCAGACGATAACTAGAAAGAAGCTGACTCAGACATTGCTTTGTGATGTTGAAATCCCCACAGGGAGCTTCACCTTTACCATCTTGTAGCAGAATGCTAACACTGTTTTCATGGATTCCGCAAAGGGATATTTGGGAGCTCATTGAGGCCTATGGTGAAAAGGGAAATATCCTCAGACACAAACAAGAAAAAGTGTTTTGAGAAACGGCGTTGGGATGTGTGAATGCAACTCACGGAGTTACTGTTTTCTCTTCAGTGATCAACTTGCTAACACAGTTTTCCTGAAATCTGCCATGGCATAGTTCTTAGCGCAATGAAGCTTACAGAGGGCATAGCCTCAGATAAAATGAGAAAGAAGCTGTCTTAGAAACTGGATCGTGATGTGAGAATTCATCTCACAGAGTTACACACCCCTTTCGTGGAAGAGTCATTTAACACTGTCTTTGAGGAACCTGAGAAGTGCTACTTTGGTTCGAATTCAGGCCTACGCTGAAATACCCTCGATGCCAAACGTGAGCGAAGCTGTGTGAGAAACTTCTCTGTGATACGTGAATTCATCACACAGAGATACAACTGAGTCTTCAGGAAGCAGTTTGCTAACACCGTTTTCATGGAATCTGCAAAGTGATATTTGGGGGGGGGCATTGAGGCCCATAGTGAACACGGAATCATCCTCCGATATTAACTAGAAAGAAGCAGTCTCAGAAATTCCTCTGTGATGTTGAATCCAGCACACAGAGATTCACCTTTACCTTCTTGTAGCAGTTTGCTAACACTGTTGCCGTGGATTCTGCAAAGTGATATTTGGGAGCTCATTGTGGGCTACGGGGAAAAGAAAATATCCTCAGAAAACAACCGGAAAGAAGCTTTCTAAGAAACTGCATTGCGGTGTGTGAATGCACCTCACGGAGTTACACTCTTCTCTTCAGTGATCAGTTTGCCAACACCGTTTTCTTGAAGTTTGCGATGAGATACTTCTCAGCGCTACCAGCTTACGGTGACAAAGGAAATATCCTCAGATAAGAAATGAAAGAAGTTTCCTCGGGAATTGCTTTCAGATATGAGACTTCAGCTCCCAGAGTTACATCACTGTGTCTTGGAGCCGTTTCCTAGCACTGTTTTTGTGGATTCTGAGAACTGATAATTTCACATGGGAACTGATAATTTCGGATGGGATGCAGGAACTATCCTCCGAGAAAAAGCGGAAGGAAGCTTTCTGAGAAACTGCTTTGTGATGTGTGAATTCATTTCAAAGGGTTATACCACTCTTTCTTGAGGAGTTTGCTAGCACTGTGTTTGTAGAATCTCACGAGTGATATCTTGGATAGCGTTGAATCCCATGGTGAATCATGAATTCTCCTCAGACAAATCTGCAGACAGGCCTCCTCTGAAACTCCGTTGCTCTGGGTGACTTCGGCTCACAGAGTTCTACCATTGTTTCCCTTGAGATGCTTGCTAACAGTGTTTTTGCAGAATCTGCTCTAAGACACAGAGTGGGGCTCCGAGACCACAAATAACCTCAGCTCGAAAACGAAAAATAGAAGCTTTCTGAGAATCTGCTTTGTGATGTTTGACTTCAACTCACTGAATTACACCTGCGTTTCATGGAGCCGTTGGCTACCCCCGTTTCTGTAGAATCTGGAAATTGATATTTCAGACCCCTTTGAGGACTACGGGGCCAAAGGAAATATCCTCCGTTACAAAGGAGAAAGAAGCTTTCTGAGAAACTTCTTTGTGATCTGTGAATTCATCTCACAGAATTGCAGCTTTCTCCTAATGAAGCCCTTCGCGAAGACTGTTCTCTTGGAATTTGCAAAGTGATATTTGGGAGCTCACTGAGGGCTCCGGTGAAAAGGAAATAGCCTCAGACACACACTGGAAAGAAGCTTTGTGAGAAACTGCATTGCGCTGTGTGAGTGCACCTCCCAGAGTTACACTTTTCAGTGATGAGTTTGACAAGACCGTTTCCTTGAAAACCGCAATGGGAGACTTCTTGGAGCTACTCAGCTTACCGTGACAAAGGAAGTATCCCTAGGTAAAAATGACAGAAGCTTCCTCAGAGATTGCTTTCAGATACGTGACTTCGTCTGACCGAGTTACATCACTGTTTCTTGGAGCCGTTTCCCAGCACTGTTTATGTGGATTCTGAGAACTGATATTTCGGATGGGTTTGGAGAGTGTGGGGAGAAAGGGATTATCCTCCGAGAAAAAGCAGGGTGCAGCTTTCTGAGAAACAGCTTTGTGACGTGTGAGTTCATTTCAAAGGCTTTCACCACTCTTGGGAGCACACGGAGGGATATGGTGAGAAAAGAAAGGTCCTCAGATAAAAACTGGAAAGAAGCCTTCGGAGAAACTGCATTGTGACATGTGAATGCGACTCCTAGACTTCCACGCAACTTTTCACTGACCCGTTTGCTAACACTGTTTGATTGCAATATGCACTGGGCTACATCTCAGCGCAATGAAGCTTACGGTGACCCAGGAAATATCGTAAATGAAAACTGGAAAGAAGCTTTGTGAGAAACTTCTCAGTGAAACGTGAATTCATCTCACAGAGTTCCCACTTAGTCTTCACGAAGCAGTTTGATAACACCGTTTTCGTGGAATCTGCATAGTACTATCTGGGAGCGCATTGAGGCCCACGGTGAAAACGGAAACATCCTCAGATCGTAACGAGAAAGAAGCTGTCTCCGAAATTGCTTTGTGATGAGTCAGTTCACCACACAGAGATTCACCTTCCCTTCTTGTAGCCCTTTGCCAGCACTGTTTCCCTGGATTCTGCAAAGTGATATTTGGGAGCTCATTGAGGGCTGCGGAGAAAAGGAAATAGCCTCAGATAAAAACTGGAAGGAAGCGTTCTGAGAAACTGCATTGCGATGTGTGAATGCAACTCACAGAGTGACACTTGTCTATTCAGTGACCAGTTTGCTCACACAGTTTCCTTGAAATCTGCCTCGGGATTCTTCTTAGCGCAATGAAGCTTACGGTGACAAAGGAAATCTCCTCAGAAAAAATTAAAAGAAACTTTCTTAGAAACTGGTTTGCGACGTGTGAAATCATCTCCCAGCGTTACATCGGCGTTTCGTGGGGCAGTCGTTTAACACTGTCTCTCAGGAACCCGAGAAGGGCTACTTTGGCTGGAATTGAGGCCTACGCTGATGAAGGACATATCCCCCATTAAAAACGTGAGAGAAGCTTTGTGAGACACTTCTCTGTGCTACGTGAATTCAACACATAGAGTTACAGCTGAATCTTCAGGAAGCAGTTTGCCACCACTGTTTTCCGGGCATCTGCAAAGTGATATTTGGGGGCGCATTCAGGGCCCATGGTGCAAAAGGAAACATCGTCAAACGATAACTAGAAAGAAGCTGACTCAGACATTGCTTTGTGATGTTGAATTCCCCACACGGAGCTTCACCTTTACCCTCTTGTAGCAGTATGCTAACACTGTTTTCGTGGATTCCGCAAAGGGATGTTTGGGAGCTCATTGAGGCCTATGGTGAAAAGGGAAATATCCTCAGACACAAACAAGAAAGAAGTGTTTTGAGAATCGGCGTTGGGATGTGTGAATGCAACTCACGGAGTTACAGTTTTCTCTTCAGTGATCAACTTGCTAACACAGATTTCCTGAAATCTGCCATGGCATATTTCTTAGCGCAATGAAGCTTACAGAGGGCATAGCCTCAGATAAAATGAGAAAAGAAGCTGTCTTAGAAACTGGAAGGTGATGTGAGAATTCATCTCACAGAGTAACACACCCCTTTCGTGGAAGAGTCACTTAACACTGTCGTTGAGGAACCTGAGAAGGGCTACTTCGGTTCGAATTCAGTCCTACGCTGAAATACCCTCGATGCAAAACGTGAACGAAGCTGTGTGAGAAACTTCTCTGTGATACGTGAATTCATCACACAGAGTTACAACTGAGTCTTCAGGAAGCAGTTTGCTAACACCGCTTTCGTGGAATCTGCAAAGTGATATTTGGGGGCGCATTGAGGCCCATAGTGAACACGGAAACATCCTCCGATATTAACTAGAAAGAAGCAGTCTCAGAAATTGCTCTGTGATGTTGAATCCACCACACATAGATTCACCTTTACCTTCTTGTAGCAGTTTGCTAACACCGTTGCCGTGGATTCTGCAAAGTGATCTTTGGGAGCTCATTGTGGGCTACGGGGAAAAGAAAATATCCTCAGATAAGAAGCGGAAAGAAGCTTTCTGAGAAACTGCATTGCGGTGTGTGAATGTACCTCACGGAGTTACACTCTTCTCTTCAGTGATCAGTTTGCCAACACCGTTTACTTGAAGCTTGCGATGAGATACTTCTCAGCGCTAGCAGCTTACGGTGAGAAAGGAAATATCCTGAGGTAAGAAATGAAAAAAGCTTCCTCGGGAATTGCTTTCAGATACGAGACTTCAGCTCCCAGAGTTACATCACTGTGTCTTGGAGCCGTTTCCTAGCACTGTTTTTGTGGATTCTGAGAACTGATAATTTCGGATGGGAACTGAAAATTTCGGATGGGAGGCAGGAACTATCCTCCGAGAAAAAGCGGAAGGAAGCTTTCTGAGAAACTGCTTTGTGATGTGTGAATTCATTTCAAAGGGTTATACCACTCTTTCTTGAGGAGTTTGCTAGCACTGTGTTTGTAGAATCTCACGAGTGATATCTTGGATAGCGTTGAATCCCATGGTGAATCATGAATTCTCCTCAGACAAATCTGCAGACAGGCCTCCTCTGAAACTCCGTTGCTCTGGGTGACTTCGGCTCACAGAGTTCTACCATTGTTTCCCTTGAGATGCTTGCTAACAGTGTTTTTGCAGAATCTGCTCTAAGACACAGAGTGGGGCTCCGAGACCACAAATAACCTCAGCTCGAAAACGAAAAATAGAAGCTTTCTGAGAATCTGCTTTGTGATGTTTGACTTCAACTCACTGAATTACACCTGCGTTTCATGGAGCCGTTGGCTACCCCCGTTTCTGTAGAATCTGGAAATTGATATTTCAGACCCCTTTGAGGACTACGGGGCCAAAGGAAATATCCTCCGTTACAAAGGAGAAAGAAGCTTTCTGAGAAACTTCTTTGTGATCTGTGAATTCATCTCACAGAATTGCAGCTTTCTCCTAATGAAGCCCTTCGCGAAGACTGTTCTCTTGGAATTTGCAAAGTGATATTTGGGAGCTCACTGAGGGCTCCGGTGAAAAGGAAATAGCCTCAGACACACACTGGAAAGAAGCTTTGTGAGAAACTGCATTGCGCTGTGTGAGTGCACCTCCCAGAGTTACACTTTTCAGTGATGAGTTTGACAAGACCGTTTCCTTGAAAACCGCAATGGGAGACTTCTTGGAGCTACTCAGCTTACCGTGACAAAGGAAGTATCCCTAGGTAAAAATGACAGAAGCTTCCTCAGAGATTGCTTTCAGATACGTGACTTCGTCTGACCGAGTTACATCACTGTTTCTTGGAGCCGTTTCCCAGCACTGTTTATGTGGATTCTGAGAACTGATATTTCGGATGGGTTTGGAGAGTGTGGGGAGAAAGGGATTATCCTCCGAGAAAAAGCAGGGTGCAGCTTTCTGAGAAACAGCTTTGTGACGTGTGAGTTCATTTCAAAGGCTTTCACCACTCTTGGGAGCACACGGAGGGATATGGTGAGAAAAGAAAGGTCCTCAGATAAAAACTGGAAAGAAGCCTTCGGAGAAACTGCATTGTGACATGTGAATGCGACTCCTAGACTTCCACGCAACTTTTCACTGACCCGTTTGCTAACACTGTTTGATTGCAATATGCACTGGGCTACATCTCAGCGCAATGAAGCTTACGGTGACCCAGGAAATATCGTAAATGAAAACTGGAAAGAAGCTTTGTGAGAAACTTCTCAGTGAAACGTGAATTCATCTCACAGAGTTCCCACTTAGTCTTCACGAAGCAGTTTGATAACACCGTTTTCGTGGAATCTGCATAGTACTATCTGGGAGCGCATTGAGGCCCACGGTGAAAACGGAAACATCCTCAGATCGTAACGAGAAAGAAGCTGTCTCCGAAATTGCTTTGTGATGAGTCAGTTCACCACACAGAGATTCACCTTCCCTTCTTGTAGCCCTTTGCCAGCACTGTTTCCCTGGATTCTGCAAAGTGATATTTGGGAGCTCATTGAGGGCTGCGGAGAAAAGGAAATAGCCTCAGATAAAAACTGGAAGGAAGCGTTCTGAGAAACTGCATTGCGATGTGTGAATGCAACTCACAGAGTGACACTTGTCTATTCAGTGACCAGTTTGCTCACACAGTTTCCTTGAAATCTGCCTCGGGATTCTTCTTAGCGCAATGAAGCTTACGGTGACAAAGGAAATCTCCTCAGAAAAAATTAAAAGAAACTTTCTTAGAAACTGGTTTGCGACGTGTGAAATCATCTCCCAGCGTTACATCGGCGTTTCGTGGGGCAGTCGTTTAACACTGTCTCTCAGGAACCCGAGAAGGGCTACTTTGGCTGGAATTGAGGCCTACGCTGATGAAGGACATATCCCCCATTAAAAACGTGAGAGAAGCTTTGTGAGACACTTCTCTGTGCTACGTGAATTCAACACATAGAGTTACAGCTGAATCTTCAGGAAGCAGTTTGCCACCACTGTTTTCCGGGCATCTGCAAAGTGATATTTGGGGGCGCATTCAGGGCCCATGGTGCAAAAGGAAACATCGTCAAACGATAACTAGAAAGAAGCTGACTCAGACATTGCTTTGTGATGTTGAATTCCCCACACGGAGCTTCACCTTTACCCTCTTGTAGCAGTATGCTAACACTGTTTTCGTGGATTCCGCAAAGGGATGTTTGGGAGCTCATTGAGGCCTATGGTGAAAAGGGAAATATCCTCAGACACAAACAAGAAAGAAGTGTTTTGAGAATCGGCGTTGGGATGTGTGAATGCAACTCACGGAGTTACAGTTTTCTCTTCAGTGATCAACTTGCTAACACAGATTTCCTGAAATCTGCCATGGCATATTTCTTAGCGCAATGAAGCTTACAGAGGGCATAGCCTCAGATAAAATGAGAAAAGAAGCTGTCTTAGAAACTGGAAGGTGATGTGAGAATTCATCTCACAGAGTAACACACCCCTTTCGTGGAAGAGTCACTTAACACTGTCGTTGAGGAACCTGAGAAGGGCTACTTCGGTTCGAATTCAGTCCTACGCTGAAATACCCTCGATGCAAAACGTGAACGAAGCTGTGTGAGAAACTTCTCTGTGATACGTGAATTCATCACACAGAGTTACAACTGAGTCTTCAGGAAGCAGTTTGCTAACACCGCTTTCGTGGAATCTGCAAAGTGATATTTGGGGGCGCATTGAGGCCCATAGTGAACACGGAAACATCCTCCGATATTAACTAGAAAGAAGCAGTCTCAGAAATTGCTCTGTGATGTTGAATCCACCACACAGAGATTCACCTTTACCTTCTTGTAGCAGTTTGCTAACACCGTTGCCGTGGATTCTGCAAAGTGATCTTTGGGAGCTCATTGTGGGCTACGGGGAAAAGAAAATATCCTCAGATAAGAAGCGGAAAGAAGCTTTCTGAGAAACTGCATTGCGGTGTGTGAATGTACCTCACGGAGTTACACTCTTCTCTTCAGTGATCAGTTTGCCAACACCGTTTACTTGAAGCTTGCGATGAGATACTTCTCAGCGCTAGCAGCTTACGGTGAGAAAGGAAATATCCTGAGGTAAGAAATGAAAAAAGCTTCCTCGGGAATTGCTTTCAGATACGAGACTTCAGCTCCCAGAGTTACATCACTGTGTCTTGGAGCCGTTTCCTAGCACTGTTTTTGTGGATTCTGAGAACTGATAATTTCGGATGGGAACTGAAAATTTCGGATGGGAGGCAGGAACTATCCTCCGAGAAAAAGCGGAAGGAAGCTTTCTGAGAAACTGCTTTGTGATGTGTGAATTCATTTCAAAGGGTTACACCACTCTTTCATGAGGAGTTTGCTAGCACTGTGTTTGTAGAATCTCACGAGTGATATCTTGGATAGCATTGAATCCCATGGTGAATCATGAAATCTCCTCAGACAAATCTGCAGAGAGGCCTCCTCTGAAACTCCTTTGCTGTGGGTGACTTCGGCTCACAGAGTTCTACCATTGTTTCCCTTGAGACGCTTGCTAACAGAGTTTTCGCAGAATCTGCTCTAAGACACACAGTGGGGCTTCGAGACCACAAATAACCGCAGCTCGAAAACGAAAAATAGAAGCTTTCTGAGAAACTGCTTTGTGATGTGTGACTTCAACTCACTGAATTACACCTGCGTTTCATGGAGCCGTTGGCTACCCCCGTTTCTGTGGAATCTGGAAACTGATATTTCAGACCCCTTTGAGGACTACGGGGCCAAAGGAAATATCCTCCGTTACAAAGGAAAAAGAACCTTTCTGAGAAACTTCTTTGTGATCCGTGATTTCATCTCACAGAATTGCAGCTTTCTCCTAATGAAGCCCTTCGCGAAGACCGTTCTCGTGGAATTTGCAAAGTGATATTTGGGAGCTCACTGAGGGCTCTGGTGAAAAGGAAATAGCCTCAGATGCACACTGGAAAGAATCTTTGTGAGAAACTGCATTGCGCTGTGTGAGTGCACCTCCAGAGTTACACTATTCAGTGATGAGTTTGACAAGACCGTTTCCTTGAAATCCGCAATGGGAGACTTCTTGGAGCTACGCAGCTTACCGTGACAAAGGAAGTATCCCTAGATAAAAACGACAGAAGCTTCCTCAGAAATTGCTTTCAGATACGTGACTTCATCTGACCGAGTTACATCACTGTTTCTTGGAGCCGTTTCCCAGCACTGTTTATGTGGATTCTGAGAACTGATATTTCGGATGGGTTTGGAGAGTGTGGGGAGAAAGGGATTATCCTCCGAGAAAAAGCAGGGTGCAGCTTTCTGAGAAACAGCTTTGTGACGTGTCAGTTCATTTCAAAGGCTTTCACCACTCTTGGGAGCACACGGAGGGATATGGTGAGAAAAGAAAGGTCCTCAGATAAAAACTGGAAAGAAGCCTTCGGAGAAACTGCATTGTGACATGTGAATGCGACTCCTAGACTTCCACGCAACTTTTCACTGACCCGTTTGCTAACACTGTTTGATTGCAGTCTGCACTGGGCTAGTTCTCAGCGCAATGAAGCTTACGGTGACCCAGGAAATATCGTAAATGAAAACTGGAAAGAAGCTTTGTGAGAAACTTCTCAGTGAAACGTGAATTCATCTCACAGAGTTCCCACTTAGTCTTCGCGAAGCAGTTTGCTAACACTGTTTTCGTGGAAACTGCATAGTACTATCTGGGAGCGCATTGAGGGCCCACGGTGAAAACGGAAACATCCTCAGATCGTAACGAGAAAGAAGCTGTCTCCGAAATTGCTTTGTGATGTGTCAGTTCACCACACAGAGATTCACCTTCCCTTCTTGTAGCCCTTTGACAGCACTGTTTCCCTGGATTCTGCAAAGTGATATTTGGGAGCTCGTTGAGGGCTACGGGGAAAAGGAAATAGCCTCAGATAAAAACTGGAAGGAAGCGTTCTGAGAAACTGCATTGCGATGTGTGAATGCAACTCACAGAGTGACACTTGTCTCTTCAGTGACCAGTTTGCTCACACAGTTTCCTTGAAATCTGCCTTGGGATGCTTCTTAGCGCAATGAAGCTTACGGTGACAAAGGAAATCTCCTTAGAAAACATTAAAAGAAGCTTTCTTAGAAACTGGTTTGCGATGTGTGAAATCATCTCCCAGCGTTACATCGGCGTTTCGTGGGGCAGTCGTTTAACACTGTCTCTCAGGAACCCGAGAAGGGCTAATTTGGATGGAATGGAGGCCTACGCTGATGAAGGACATATCCCCCATTAAAAACGTGAGAGAAGCTTTGTGAGACACTTCTGTGTGCTACGTGAATTCAACACATAGAGTTACAGCTGAATCTTCAGGAAGCAGTTTGCCACCACTGTTTTCCGGGAATCTGCAAAGTGATATTTGGGGGCGCATTCAGGGCCCATGGTGCAAAAGGAAACATCCTCAGACGATAACTAGAAAGAAGCTGACTCAGACATTGCTTTGTGATGTTGAATTCCGCACACGGAGCTTCACCTTTACCATCTTGTAGCAGTATGCTAACACTGTTTCCATGGATTACGCAAAGAGATATTTGGGAGCTCATTGAGGCCTACGGTGAAAAGGGAAATATCCTCAGACACAAACAAGAAAGAAGTGTTTTGAGAAACGGCGTTGGGATGTGTGAATGCAACTCACGGAGTTACAGCTTTCTCTTCAGTGATCAACTTGCTAACACAGATTTCCTGAAATCTGCCATGGCATATATCTAAGCGCAATGAAGCTTACATAGGACATAGCCTCAGATCAAATGAGAAAGAAGCTGTCTTATAAACTGGATCGTGATGTGAGAATTCATCTCACAGAGTTACACACCCCTTTCGTGGAAGAGTCATTTAACACTGTCTTTGAGGAACCTGAAAAGGGCTACTTTGGCTCGAATTCAGGCCTACGCAGAAATACCCTCGATGCAAAACGTGAGCGAAGCTGTGTGAGAAACTTCTCTGTGATACGTGAATTCATCACACAGAGTTACAACTGAGTCTTCAGGAAGCAGTTTGCTAACACCGTTTTCGTGGAATCTGCAAAGTGATATTTGGGGGCGCATTGAGGCCCATAGTGAACACGGAAATGTCCTCCGATATTAACTAGAAAGAAGCAGTCTCAGAAATTGCTCTGTGATGTTGAATCCACCACACAGAGATTCACCTTTACCTTCTTGTAGCAGTTTGCTAACACTGTTGCCGTGGATTCTGCAAAGTGATCTTTGGGAGCTCATTGTGGGCTACGGGGAAAAGAAAATATCCTCAGATAAGAACCGGAAATAAGCTTTCTGAGAAACTGCATTGCGGTGTGTGAATGCACCTCACGGAGTTACACTCTTCTCTTCAGTGATCAGTTTGCCAACACCGTTTTCTTGAAGTTTGCGATGAGATACTTCTCAGCGCTAGCAGCTTACGGTGACAAAGCAAATATCCTCAGATAAGAAATGAAAGAAGCTTCCTCGGGAATTGCTTTCAGATACGAGACTTCAGCTCCCAGAGTTACATCACTGTGTCTTGGAGCCGTTTCCTAGCACTGGTTTTGTGGATTCTGAGAACTGATAATTTCGGATGGGGACTGATAATTTCGGCTGGGAGGCAGGAACTATTCTCCGAGAAAAAGCGGAAGGAAGCTTTCTGAGAAACTGCTTTGTGATGTGTGAATTCATTTCAAATTGTTACACCACTCTTTCATGAGGAGTTTGCTAGCACTGTGTTTGTAGAATCTCACGAGTGATATCTTGGATAGCGTTGAATCCCATGGTGAATCATGAAATCTCAGACAAATCTGCAGAGAGGCCTCCTCTGAAACTCCTTTGCTGTGGGTGACTTCGGCTCACAGAGTTCTAACATTGTTTCCCTTGAGACGCTTGCTAACAGTGTTTTTGCAGAATCTGCTCTAAGACACACAGTGGGTCTCCGAGACCACAAATAACCTCAGCTCGAAAACGAAAAATAAAGCTTTCTGAGAAACTGCTTTGTGATGTGTGACTTCAACTCACTGAATTACACCTGCGTTTCATGGAGCCGTTGGCTAACCCCGTTTCTGTGGAATCTGGAAACTGATATTCCAGACCTCTTTGAGGACTACGGGGCCAAAGGAAATATCCTCCGTTACAAAGGAGAAAGAAGCTTTCTGAGAAATTTCTTTGTGATCTGTGAATTCATCTCACAGAATTGCAGCTTTCTTCTAATGAAGCCCTTCGCGAAGACTGTTCTCGTGGTATTTGCAAAGTGACATTTGGGAGCTCACTGAGGGCTCCGGTGAAAAGGAAATAGCCTCAGAAGCACACTGGAAAGAAGCTTTGTGAGAAACTGCATTGCGCTGTGTGAGTGCACCTCCCAGAGTTACACTTTTCAGTGATGAGTTTGACAAGACCGTTTCCTTGAAATCCGCAATGGGAGACTTCTTGGAGCTACGCAGCTTAGCGTGACAAAGGAAGTATCCCTAGATAAAAATGACAGAAGCTTCCTCAGAAATTGCTTTCAGATACGTGACTTCATCTGACCGAGTTACATCACTGTTTCTTGGAGCCGTTTCCCAGCACTGTTTATGTGGATTATGAGAACTGATATTTCGGATGGGTTTGGAGAGTGTGGGGAGAAAGGGATTATCCTCTGAGAAAAAGCAGGGTGCAGCTTTCTGAGAAACAGCTTTGTGACGTGTGAGTTCATTTCAAAGGCTTTCTCCACTCCTGGGAGCACACGGAGGGATATGGTGAGAAAAGAAAGGTCCTCAGATTAAAAACTGGAAAGAAGCCTTCGGAGAAACTGCATTGTGACATGTGAATGCGACTCCTACACTTCCACGCAACATTTCACTGACCCGTTTGCTAACACTGTTTGATTGCAGTATGCACTGGGCTATTTCTCAGCGCAATGAAGCTTACGGTGACCCAGGAAATATCATAAATGAAAACTGGAAAGAAGCTTTGTGAGAAACTTCTCAGTGAAACGTGAATTCATCTCACAGAGTTCCCACTTAGTCTTCACGAAGCAGTTTACTAACACTGTTTTCGTGGAATCTGCATAGTAATATCTGGGAGCGCATTGAGGGCCCACGGTGAAAACGGAAACATCCTCAGATCGTAACGAGAAAGAAGCTGTCTCCGAAATTGCTTTGTGATGTGTCAGTTCACCACACAGAGATTCACCTTCCCTTCTTGTAGCCCTTTGCCAGCACTGTTTCCCTGGATTCTGCAAAGTGATATTTGGGAGCTCATTGAGGGCTACGGGGAAAAGGAAATAGCCACAGATAAAAGCTGGAAGGAAGCGTTCTGAGAAACTGCATTGCGATGTGTGAATGCAACCCACAGAGTGACACTTGTCTCTTCAGTGACCAGTTTGCTCACACAGTTTCCTTGAAATCTGCCTTGGGATGCTTCTTAGCGCAATGAAGCTTACGGTGACAAAGGAAATCTCCTCAGAAATCATTAAAAGAAGCTTTCTTAGAAACTTTTTTGCGATGGGTGAAATCATCTCCCAGCGTTACATCGGCGTTTCGTGGGGCAGTCGTTTAACACTGTCTCTCAGGAACCCGAGAAGGGCTACTTTGGATGGAATTGAGGCCTACGCTGATGAAGGACATATCCCCCATTAAAAACGTGAGAGAAGCTTTGTGAGACAGTTCTCTGTGCTACGTGAATTCAACACATAGAGTTACAGCTGAATCTTCAGGAAGCAGTTTGCCACCACTGTTTTCCGGGCATCTGCAAAGTGATATTTGGGGGCGCATTCAGGGCCCATGGTGCAAAAGGAAACATCGTCAGACGATAACTAGAAAGAAGCTGACTCAGACATTGCTTTGTGATGTTGAATTCCCCACACGGAGCTTCACCTTTACCCTCTTGTAGCAGTATGCTAACACTGTTTTCGTGGATTCCGCAAAGGGATGTTTGGGAGCTCATTGAGGCCTATGGTGAAAAGGGAAATATCCTCAGACACAAACAAGAAAGAAGTGTTTTGAGAATCGGCGTTGGGATGTGTGAATGCAACTCACGGAGTTACAGTTTTCTCTTCAGTGATCAACTTGCTAACACAGATTTCCTGAAATCTGCCATGGCATGTTTCTTAGCGCAATGAAGCTTACAGAGGGCATAGCCTCAGATAAAATGAGAAAAGAAGCTGTCTTAGAAACTGGATCGTGATGTGAGAATTCATCTCACAGAGTAACACACCCCTTTCGTGGAAGAGTCACTTAACACTGTCGTTGAGGAACCTGAGAAGGGCTACTTCGGTTCGAATTCAGTCCTACGCTGAAATACCCTCGATGCAAAACGTGAGCGAAGCTGTGTGAGAAACTTCTCTGTGATACGTGAATTCATCACACAGAGTTACAACTGTGTCTTCAGGAAGCAGTTTGCTAACACCGCTTTCGTGGAATCTGCAAAGTGATATTTGGGGGCGCATTGAGGCCCATAGTGAACACGGAAACATCCTCCGATATTAACTAGAAAGAAGCAGTCTCAGAAATTGCTCTGTGATATTGAATCCACCACACAGAGATTCACCTTTACCTTCTTGTAGCAGTTTGCTAACACCGTTGCCGTGGATTCTGCAAAGTGATCTTTGGGAGCTCATTGTGGGCTACGGGGAAAAGAAAATATCCTCAGATAAGAAGCGGAAAGAAGCTTTCTGAGAAACTGCATTGCGGTGTGTGAATGTACCTCAGGGAGTTACACTCTTCTCTTCAGTGATCAGTTTGCCAACACCGTTTACTTGAAGCTTGCGATGAGATACTTCTCAGCGCTAGCAGCTTACGGTGAGAAAGGAAATATCCTCAGGTAAGAAATGAAAGAAGCTTCCTCGGGAATTGTTTTCAGATACGAGACTTCAGCTCCCAGAGTTACATCACTGTGTCTTGGAGCCGTTTCCTAGCACTGTTTTTGTGGATTCTGAGAACTGATAATTTCGGATGGGAACTGAAAATTTCGGATGGGAGGCAGGAACTATCCTCCGAGAAAAAGCGGAAGGAAGCTTTCTGAGAAACTGCTTTGTGATGTGTGAATTCATTTCAATGGGTTACACCACTCTTTCATGAGGAGTTTGCTAGCACTGTGTTTGTAGAATCTCACGAGTGATATCTTGGATAGCGTTGAATCCCATGGTGAATCATGAAATCTCCTCAGACCAATCTGCAGAGAGGCCTCCTCTGAAACTCCTTTGCTGTGGGTGACTTCGGCTCACAGAGTTCTACCATTGTTTCCCTTGAGACGCTTGCTAACAGTGTTTTCGCAGAATCTGCTCTAAGACACACAGTGGGTCTTCGAGACCACAAATAACCGCAGCTCGAAAACGAAAAATAGAAGCTTTCTGAGAAACTGCTTTGTGATGTGTGACTTCAACTCACTAAATTACACCTGCGTTTCATGGAGCCGTTGGCTACCCCCGTTTCTGTGGAATCTGGAAACTGATATTTCAGACCCCTTTCAGGACTACGGGGCCAAAGGAAATATCCTCCGTTACAAAGGAAAAAGAACCTTTCTGAGAAACTTCTTTGTGATCTGTGAATTCATCTCACAGAATTGCAGCTTTCTCCTAATGAAGCCCTTCGCGAAGACCGTTCTCGTGGAATTTGCAAAGTGATATTTGGGAGCTCACTGAGGGCTCCGGTGAAAAGGAAATAGCCTCAGATGCACACTGGAAAGAATCTTTGTGAGAAACTGCATTGCGCTGTGTGAGTGCACCTCCAGAGTTACACTTTTCAGTGATGAGTTTGACAAGACCGTTTCCTTGAAATCCGCAATGGGAGACTTCTTGGAGCTACGCAGCTTACCGTGACAAAGGAAGTATCCCTAGATAAAAACGACAGAAGCTTCCTCAGAAATTGCTTTCAGATACGTGACTTCATCTGACCGAGTTACATCACTGTTTCTTGGAGCCGTTTCCCAGCACTGTTTATGTGGATTCTGAGAACTGATATTTCGGATGGGTTTGGAGAGTGTGGGGAGAAAGGGATTATCCTCCGAGAAAAAGCAGGGTGCAGCTTTCTGAGAAACAGCTTTGTGACGTGTGAGTTCATTTCAAAGGCTTTCACCACTCTTGGGAGCACACGGAGGGATATGGTGAGAAAAGAAAGGTCCTCAGATAAAAACTGGAAAGAAGCCTTCGGAGAAACTGCATTGTGACATGGGAATGCGACTCCTAGACTTCCACGCAACTTTTCACTGACCCGTTTGCTAACACTGTTTGATTGCAGTCTTCACTGGGCTATTTCTGAGCGCAATGAAGCTTACGGTGACCCAGGAAATATCGTAAATGAAAACTAAAAGAAGCTTTGTGAGAAACTTCTCAGTGAAACGTGAATTCATCTCACAGAGTTCCCACTTAGTCTTCGCGAAGCAGTTTGCTAACACCGTTTTCGTGGAATCTGCATAGTACTATCTGGGAGCGCATTGAGGGCCCACGGTGAAAACGGAAACATCCTCAGATCGTAACGAGAAAGAAGCTGTCTCCGAAATTGCTTTGTGATGTGTCAGTTCACCACACAGAGATTCACCTTCCCTTCTTGTAGCCCTTTGCCAGCACTGTTTCCCTGGATTCTGCAAAGTGATATTTGGGAGCTCGTTGAGGGCTACGGGGAAAAGGAAATAGCCTCAGATAAAAACTGGAAGGAAGCGTTCTGAGAAACTGCATTGCGATGTGTGAATGCAACTCACAGAGTGACACTTGTCTCTTCAGTGACCAGTTTCCTCACACAGTTTCCTTGAAATCTGCCTTGGGATGCTTCTTAGCGCAATGAAGCTTACGGTGACAAAGGAAATCTCCTCAGAAAACATTAAAAGAAGCTTTCTTAGAAACTGGTTTGCGATGTGTGAAATCATCTCCCAGCGTTACATCGGCGTTTCGTGGGGCAGTCGTTTAACACTGTCACTCAGGAACCCGAGAAGGGCTAATTTGGATGGAATGGAGGCCTACGCTGATGAAGGACATATCCCCCATTAAAAACGTGAGAGAAGCTTTGTGAGACACTTCTGTGTGCTACGTGAATTCAACACATAGAGTTACAGCTGAATCTTCAGGAAGCAGTTTGCCACCACTGTTTTCCGGGAATCTGCAGAGTGATATTTGGGGGCGCATTCAGGGCCCATGGTGCAAAAGGAAACATCCTCAGACGATAACTAGAAAGAAGCTGACTCAGACATTGCTTTGTGATGTTGGATTCCCCACACGGAGCTTCACCTTTACCCTCTTGTAGCAGTATGCTAACACTGATTTCATGGATTCCGCAAAGGGATGTTTGGGAGCTCATTGAGGCCTACGGTGAAAAGGGAAATATCCTCAGACACAAACAAGAAAGAAGTGTTTTGAGAAACGGCGTTGGGATGTGTGAATGCAACTCACGGAGTTACAGTTTTCTCTTCAGTGATCAACTTGCTAACACAGTTTTCCTGAAATCTGCCATGGCATATTTCTTAGCGCAAGGAAGCTTACAGAGGGCATAGCCTCAGATAAAATGAGAAAAGAAGCTGTCTTAGAAACTGGATCGTGATGTGAGAATTCATCTCACAGAGTTACACACCCCTTTCGTGGAAGAGTCATTTAACACTGTCTTTGAGGAACCTGAGAAGGGCTACTTCGATTCGAATTCAGGCCTACGCTGAAACACCCTCGATGCAAAACGTGAGCGAAGCTGTGTGAGAAACTTCTCTGTGATACGTGAATTCATCACACAGAGTTACAACTGAGTCTTCAGGAAGCAGTTTGCTAACACCGTTTTCGTGGAATCTGCAAAGTGATATTTGGGGCGCATTGAGGCCCATAGTGAACACGGAAACATCCTCCGATATTAACTAGAAAGAAGCAGTCTCAGAAATTGCTCTGTGATGTTGAATCCACCACACAGAGATTCACCTTTACCTTCTTGTAGCAGTTTGCTAACACCGTTGCCGTGGATTCTGCAAAGTGATCTTTGGGAGCTCATTGTGGGCTACGGGGAAAAGAAAATATCCTCAGATAAGAAGCGGAAAGAAGCTTTCTGAGAAACTGCATTGCGGTGTGTGAATGTACCTCACGGAGTTACACTCTTCTCTTCAGTGATCAGTTTGCCAACACCGTTTTCTTGAAGCTTGCGATGAGATACTTCTCAGCGCTAGCAGCTTACGGTGAGAAAGGAAATATCCTCAGGTAAGAAATGAAAGAAGCTTCCTCGGGAATTGCTTTCAGATACGAGACTTCAGCTCCCAGAGTTACATCACTGTGTCTTGGAGCCGTTTCCTAGCACTGGTTTTGTGGATTCTGAGAACTGATAATTTCGGATGGGAACTGATAATTTCGGCTGGGAGGCAGGAACTCTCCTCCGAGAAAAAGCGGAAGGAAGCTTTCTGAGAAACTGCTTTGTGATGTGTGAATTCATTTCAAAGGGTTACACCACTCTTTCATGAGGAGTTTGCTAGCACTGTGTTTGTAGAATCTCACGAGTGATATCTTGGATAGCGTTGAATCCCATGGTGAATCATGAAATCTCCTCTGACCAATCTGCAGAGAGGCCTCCTCTGAAACTCCTTTGCTGTGGGTGACTTCGGCTCACAGAGTTCTAACATTGTTTCCCTTGAGACGCTTGCTAACAGTGTTTTCGCAGAATCTGCTCTAAGACACACAGTGGGGCTTCGAGACCACAAATAACCGCAGCTCGAAAACGAAAAATAGAAGCTTTCTGAGAAACTGCTTTGTGATGTGTGACTTCAACTCACTGAATTACACCTGCGTTTCATGGAGCCGTTGGCTACCCCCGTTTCTGTGGAATCTGGAAACTGATATTTCAGACCCCTTTGAGGACTACGGGGCCAAAGGAAATATCCTCCGTTACAAAGGAAAAAGAACCTTTCTGAGAAACTTCTTTGTGATCTGTGAATTCATCTCACAGAATTGCAGCTTTCTCCTAATGAAGCCCTTCGCGAAGACCGTTCTCGTGGAATTTGCAAAGTGATATTTGGGAGCTCACTGAGGGCTCCGGTGAAAAGGAAATAGCCTCAGGTGCACACTGGAAAGAATCTTTGTGAGAAACTGCATTGCGCTGTGTGAGTGCACCTCCAGAATTACACTTTTCAGTGATGAGTTTGACAAGACCGTTTCCTTGAAATCCGCAATGGGAGACTTCTTGGAGCTACGCAGCTTACCGTGACAAAGGAAGTATCCCTAGATAAAAACGACAGAAGCTTCCTCAGAAATTGCTTTCAGATACGTGACTTCATCTGACCGAGTTACATCACTGTTTCTTGGAGCCGTTTCCCAGCACTGTTTATGTGGATTCTGAGAACTGATATTTCGGATGGGTTTGGAGAGTGTGGGGAGAAAGGGATTATCCTCCGAGAAAAAGCAGGGTGCAGCTTTCTGAGAAACAGCTTTGTGACGTGTCAGTTCATTTCAAAGGCTTTCACCACTCTTGGGAGCACACGGAGGGATATGGTGAGAAAAGAAAGGTCCTCAGATAAAAACTGGAAAGAAGCCTTCGGAGAAACTGCATTGTGACATGTGAATGCGACTCCTAGACTTCCACGCAACTTTTCACTGACCCGTTTGCTAACACTGTTTGATTGCAGTCTGCACTGGGCTATTTCTGAGCGCAATGAAGCTTACGGTGACCCAGGAAATATCGTAAATGAAAACTGGAAAGAAGCTTTGTGAGAAACTTCTCAGTGAAACGCGAATTCATCTCACAGAGTTCCCACTTAGTCTTCGCGAAGCAGTTTGCTAACACCGTTTTCGTGGAATCTGCTTAGTACTATCTGGGAGCGCATTGAGGGCCCATGGTGAAAACGGAAACATCCTCAGATCGTAACGAGAAAGAAGCTGTCTCCGAAATTGCTTTGTGATGTGTCAGTTCACCACACAGAGATTCACCTTCCCTTCTTGTAGCCCTTTGACAGCACTGTTTCCCTGGATTCTGCAAAGTGATATTTGGGAGCTCATTGAGGGCTACGGGGAAAAGGAAATAGCCTCTGATAAAAACTGGAAGGAAGCGTTCTGAGAAACTGCATTGCGATGTGTGAATGCAACTCACAGAGTGACACTTGTCTCTTCAGTGACCAGTTTGCTCACACAGTTTCCTTGAAATCTGCCTTGGGATGCTTCTTAGCACAATGAAGCTTACGGTGAGAAAGGAAATCTCCTCAGAAAACATTAAAAGAAGCTTTCTTAGAAACTGGTTTGCGATGTGTGAAATCATCTCCCAGCGTTACATTGGCGTTTCGTGGGGCAGTCGTTTAACACTGTCTCTCAGGAACCCGAGAAGAGCTACTTTGGATGGAATGGAGGCCTATGCTGATGAAGGACATATCCCCCATTAAAAACGTGAGAGAAGCTTTGTGAGACACTTCTCTGTGCTACGTCAATTCAACACATAGAGTTACAGCTGAATCTTCAGGAAGCAGTTTGCCACCACTGTTTTCCGGGAATCTGCAAAGTGATATTTGGGGGCGCATTCAGGGCCCATGGTGCAAAAGGAAACATCCTCAGATGATAACTAGAAAGAAGCTGACTCAGACATTGCTTTGTGATGTTGAATTCCCCACACGGAGCTTCACCTTTACCCTCTTGTAGCAGTATGCTAACACTGTTTTCATGGATTCCGCAAAGGGATGTTTGGGAGCTCATTGAGGCCTATGGTGAAAAGGGAAATATCCTCAGACACAAACAAGAAAGAAGTGTTTTGAGAAACGGCGTTGGGATGTGTGAATGCAACTCACGGAGTTACAGTTTTCTCTTCAGTGATCAACTTGCTAACACAGTTTTCCTGAAATCTGCCATGGCATATTTCTTAGCGCAATGAAGCTTACAGAGGGCATAGCCTCAGATAAAATGAGAAAAGAAGCTGTCTTAGAAACTGGATCGTGATGTGAGAATTCATCTCACAGAGTTACACACCCCATTCGTCTAAGAGTCATTTAACACTGTCTTTTAGGAACCTGATAAGGGCTACTTCGGTTCGAATTCAGGCCTACGCTGAAATACCCTCGATGCAAAACGTGAGCGAAGCTGTGTGAGAAACTTCTCTGTGATACGTGAATTCATCACACAGAGTTACAACTGAGTCTTCAGGAAGCAGTTTGCTAACACCGTTTTCGTGGAATCTGCAAAGTGATATTTGGGGGCGCATTGAGGCCCATAGTGAACACGGAAACATCCTCCGATATTAACTAGAAAGAAGCAGTCTCAGAAATTGCTCTGTGATGTTGAATCCACCACACAGAGATTCAACTTTACCTTCCTGTAGCAGTTTGCTAACACCGTTGCCGTGGATTCTGCAAAGTGATCTTTGGGAGCTCATTGTGGGCTACGGGGAAAAGAAAATATCCTCAGATAAGAACCGGAAAGAAGCTTTCTGAGAAACTGCATTGCGGTGTGTGAATGCACCTCACGGAGTTACACTCTTCTCTTCAGTGATCAGTTTGCCAACACCGTTTTCTTGAAGTTTGCGATGAGATACTTCTCAGCGCTAGCAGCTTACGGTGACAAAGGAAATATCCTCAGATAAGAAATGAAAGAAGCTTCCTCGGGAATTGCTTTCAGATACGAGACTTCAGCTCCCAGAGTTACATCACTGTGTCTTGGAGCCGTTTCCTAGCACTTTTTTTGTGAATTCTGAGAACTGATAATTTCTAATGGCAACTGATAATTTCGGCTGGGAGGCAGGAACTATCCTCCGAGAAAAAGCGGAAGGAAGCTTTCTGAGAAACTGCTTTGTGATGTGTGAATTCATTTCAAAGGGTTACACCACTCTTTCATGAGGAGTTTGCTAGCACTGTATTTGTAGAATCTCACGAGTGATATCTTGGATAGCGTTGAATCCCATGGTGAATCATGAAATCTCCTCAGAGAAATCTGCAGACAGGCCTCCTCTGTAACTCCTTTGCTGTGGGTGACTTCGGCTCACGGAGTTCTATCATTGTTTCCCTAGAGACGCTTGCTACCAGTGTTTTTGCAGAATCTGCTCTAAGACACACAGTGGGGCTCCGAGACCACAAATAACCTCAGCTCGAAAACGAAAAATAGAAGCTTTCTGAGAAACTGCTTTGTGATGTGTGACTTCAACTCCCTGAATTACACGTGCGTTTCATGGAGCCGTTCGCTACCCCTGTTTCTGTGGAATCTGGAAACTGATATTTCAGACCCCTTTGAGGACTACGGGGCCAAAGGAAATATCCTCCATTACAAAGGAGAAAGAAGCTTTCTGAGAAACTTCTTTGTGATCTGTGAATTCATCTCACAGAATTGCAGCTTTCTCCTAATGAAGCCCTTCGCGAAGACTGTTCTCGTGGAATTTGCAAAGTGATATTTGGGAGCTCACTGAGGGCTCCGGTGAAAAGGAAATAGCCTCAGATGCAAACTGGAAAGAAGCTTTGTGAGAACCTGCATTGCACTGTGTGAGTGCACCTCCCAGAGTTACACTTCTCAGTGATGAGTTTGACAAGACCGTTTCCTTGAAATCCGCAATGGGAGACTTCTTCGAGCTACACAGCTTACCGTGACAAAGGAAGTATCCCTAGATAAAAATGAAAGAAGCTTCCTCAGAAATTGCTTTCAGATACGTGACTTCCTCTGACCGTCTTACATCACTGTTTCTTGGAGCCGTTTCCCAGCACTGTTTATGTGGATTCTGAGAACTGATATTTTGGAAGGGTTTGGAGAGTGTGGGGAGAAAGGGATTATCCTCCGAGAAAAAGCAGGGTGCAGCTTTCCGAGAAACAGCTTTGTGACGTGTGAGTTCATTTCAAAGGCTTTCACCACTCTTGGGAGCACACGGAGGGATATGGTGAGAAAAGAAAGGTCCTCAGATAAAAACTGGAAAGAAGCCTTCGGAGAAACTGCATTGTGACATGTGAATGCGACTCCTAGACTTCCACGCAACTTTTCACTGACCCGTTTGCTAACACTGTTTGATTGCAATATGCACTGGGCTACTTCTCAGTGCAATGAAGCTTACCGTGACCAAGGAGATATCGTAAATGAAAACTGGAAAGAAGCTTTGTGAGAACCTTCTCAGTGAAACGTGAATTCATCTCACAGAGTTCCCACTTAGTCTTCAGGAAGCAGTTTGCTAACACCGTTTTCGTGGAATCTGCATAGTACTATCAGGGAGCACATTGAGGGCCCAAGGTGAAAAGGGAAACATCCTCCGATCGTAACGAGAAAGAAGCTGTCTCCGAAATTGCTTTGTGATGTGTCAGTTCACCACACAGAGATTCACCTTCCCTTCTTGTAGCCCTTTTCCAGCACTGTTTCCCTGGATTCTGCAAAGTGATATTTGGGAGCTCATTGAGGGCTACGGGGAAAAGGAAATAGCCTCAGATAAAAACTGGAAGGAAGCGTTCTGAGAAACTGCATTGCGATGTGTGAATGCAACTCACAGAGTGACACGTGTCTCTTCAGTGACCAGTTTGCTCACACAGTTTCCTTGAAATCTGCCTTGGGATGCTTCTTAGCGCAATGAAGCTTACGGTGACAAAGGAAATCTCCTCAGAAAAAATTAAAAGAAGCTTTCTTAGAAACTGGTTTGCGATGTGTGAAATCATCTCCCAGCGTTACATCGGCGTTTTGTGGGGCAGTCGTTTAACACTGTCTCTCAGGAACCCGAGAAGGGCTACTTTGGCTGGATTTGAGGCCTACGCTGATGAAGGACATATCCCCCATTAAAAACGTGAGAGAAGCTTTGTGACACACTTCTCCGTGCTACGTGAATTCAACACATAGTGTTACAGCTGAATCTTCAGGAAGCAGTTTGCCACCACTGTTTTCCGGGAATCTGCAAAGTGATATTTTGGGGCGCATTCAGGGACCATGGTGCAAAAGGAAACATCCTCAGACGATAACTAGAAAGAAGCTGACTCAGACATTGCTTTGTGATGTTGAATTCCCCACACTGAGCTTCACCTTTACCATCTTGTAGCAGTATGCTAACACTGTTTTCATGGATTCCGCAAAGGGATGTTTGGGAGCTCATTGAGGCCTATGGTGAAAAGGGAAATATCCTCAGACACAAACAAGAAAGAAGTGTTTTGAGAAACGGCGTTGGGATGTGTGAATGGAACTCACGGAGTTACAGTTTTCTCTTCAGTGATCAACTTGCTAACACAGTTTTCCTGAAATCTGCCATGGCATATTTCTTAGCGCAATGAAGCTTACAGAGGGCGTAGCCACAGATAAAATGAGAAAAGAAGCTGTCTTAGAAACTGGATCGTGATGTGAGAATTCATCTCACAGAGTTACACACACATTTCGTGGAAGAGTCATTTAACACTGTCTTTGAGGAACCTGAGAATGGCTACTTCGATTCGAATTCAGGCCTACGCTGAAATACCCTCGATGCAAAACGTGAGTGAAGCTGTGTGAGAAACTTCTCTGTGATACGTGAATTCATCACAGAGAGTTACAACTGAGTCTTCAGGCAGCAGTTTGCTAACACCGTTTTCCTGGAATCTGCAAAGTGATATTTGAGGGCGCATTGAGGCCCATAGTGAACACGGAAACATCCTCCAATATTACCTAGAATGAAGCAGTCTCAGAAATTGCTCTGTGATGTTGAATCCACCACACAGAGATTCCGCTTTACCTTCTTGTAGTAGTTTGCTAACACTGTTGCCGTGGATTCTGCAAAGTGATCGTTGGGAGCTGAATGTGGGCTACGGGGAAAAGAAAATATCCTCAGATAAGAACCGGAAAGTTGCTCTCTGAGAAACTGCATTGCGGTGTGTGAATGCACCTCACGGAATTACACTCTTCTCTTCAGTGATCAGTTTGCCAACACTGTTTTCTTGAAGTTTGCGATGAGATACTTCTCAGCGCTAGCAGCTTACGGTGACAAAGGAAATATCCTCAGATAAGAAATGAAAGAAGCTTCCTCGGGAATTGCTTTCAGATACGAGACTTCAGCTCCCAGAGTTACATCACTGTGTCTTGGAGCCGTTTCCTAGCACTGTTTTTGTGAATTCTGAGAACTGATAATTTCTAATGGCAACTGATAATTTCGGCTGGGAGGCAGGAACTATCCTCCGAGAAAAAGCGGAAGGAAGCTTTCTGAGAAACTGCTTTGTGATGTGTGAATTCATTTCAAAGGGTTACACCACTCTTTCATGAGGAGTTTGCTAGCACTGTATTTGTAGAATCTCACGAGTGATATCTTGGATAGCGTTGAATCCCATGGTGAATCATGAAATCTCCTCAGAGAAATCTGCAGACAGGCCTCCTCTGTAACTCCTTTGCTGTGGGTGACTTCGGCTCACGGAGTTCTATCATTGTTTCCCTAGAGACGCTTGCTACCAGTGTTTTTGCAGAATCTGCTCTAAGACACACAGTGGGGCTCCGAGACCACAAATAACCTCAGCTCGAAAACGAAAAATAGAAGCTTTCTGAGAAACTGCTTTGTGATGTGTGACTTCAACTCCCTGAATTACACGTGCGTTTCATGGAGCCGTTCGCTACCCCTGTTTCTGTGGAATCTGGAAACTGATATTTCAGACCCCGTTGAGGACTACGGGGCCAAAGGAAATATCCTCCATTACAAAGGAGAAAGAAGCTTTCTGAGAAACTTCTTTGTGATCTGTGAATTCATCTCACAGAATTGCAGCTTTCTCCTAATGAAGCCCTTCGCGAAGACTGTTCTCGTGGAATTTGCAAAGTGATATTTGGGAGCTCACTGAGGGCTCCGGTGAAAAGGAAATAGCCTCAGATGCAAACTGGAAAGAAGCTTTGTGAGAACCTGCATTGCGCTGTGTGAGTGCACCTCCCAGAGTTACACTTCTCAGTGATGAGTTTGACAAGACCGTTTCCTTGAAATCCGCAATGGGAGACTTCTTCGAGCTACACAGCTTACCGTGACAAAGGAAGTATCCCTAGATAAAAATGAAAGAAGCTTCCTCAGAAATTGCTTTCAGATACGTGACTTCCTCTGACCGTCTTACATCACTGTTTCTTGGAGCCGTTTCCCAGCACTGTTTATGTGGATTCTGAGAACTGATATTTTGGAAGGGTTTGGAGAGTGTGGGGAGAAAGGGATTATCCTCCGAGAAAAACCAGGGTGCAGCTTTCTGAGAAACAGCTTTGTGACGTGTGAGTTCATTTCAAAGGCTTTCACCACTCTTGGGAGCACACGGAGGGATATGGTGAGAAAAGAAAGGTCCTCAGATAAAAACTGGAAAGAAGCCTTCGGAGAAACTGCATTGTGACATGTGAATGCGACTCCTAGACTTCCACGCAACTTTTCACTGACCCGTTTGCTAACACTGTTTGATTGCAATATGCACTGGGCTACTTCTCAGTGCAATGAAGCTTACCGTGACCAAGGAGATATCGTAAATGAAAACTGGAAAGAAGCTTTGTGAGAACCTTCTCAGTGAAACGTGAATTCATCTCACAGAGTTCCCACTTAGTCTTCAGGAAGCAGTTTGCTAACACCGTTTTCGTGGAATCTGCATAGTACTATCAGGGAGCACATTGAGGGCCCAAGGTGAAAAGGGAAACATCCTCCGATCGTAACGAGAAAGAAGCTGTCTCCGAAATTGCTTTGTGATGTGTCAGTTCACCACACAGAGATTCACCTTCCCTTCTTGTAGCCCTTTTCCAGCACTGTTTCCCTGGATTCTGCAAAGTGATATTTGGGAGCTCATTGAGGGCTACGGGGAAAAGGAAATAGCCTCAGATAAAAACTGGAAGGAAGCGTTCTGAGAAACTGCATTGCGATGTGTGAATGCAACTCACAGAGTGACACTTGTCTCTTCAGTGACCAGTTTGCTCACACAGTTTCCTTGAAATCTGCCTTGGGATGCTTCTTAGCGCAATGAAGCTTACGGTGACAAAGGAAATCTCCTCAGAAAAAATTAAAAGAAGCTTTCTTAGAAACTGGTTTGCGATGTGTGAAATCATCTCCCAGCGTTACATCGGCGTTTTGTGGGGCAGTCGTTTAACACTGTCTCTCAGGAACCCGAGAAGGGCTACTTTGGCTGGATTTGAGGCCTACGCTGATGAAGGACATATCCCCCATTAAAAACGTGAGAGAAGCTTTGTGACACACTTCTCCGTGCTACGTGAATTCAACACATAGTGTTACAGCTGAATCTTCAGGAAGCAGTTTGCCACCACTGTTTTCCGGGAATCTGCAAAGTGATATTTTGGGGCGCATTCAGGGACCATGGTGCAAAAGGAAACATCCTCAGACGATAACTAGAAAGAAGCTGACTCAGACATTGCTTTGTGATGTTGAATTCCCCACACTGAGCTTCACCTTTACAATCTTGTAGCAGTATGCTAACACTGTTTTCATGGATTCCGCAAAGGGATATTTGGGAGCTCATTGAGGCCTATGGTGAAAAGGGAAATATCCTCAGACACAAACAAGAAAGAAGTGTTTTGAGAAACGGCGTTGGGATGTGTGAATGCAACTCTCGGAGTTACAGTTTTCTCTTCAGTGATCAACTTGCTAACACAGTTTTCCTGAAATCTGCCATGGCATATTTCTTAGCGCAATGAAGCTTACAGAGGGCATAGCCTCAGATAAAATGAGAAAAGAAGCTGTCTTAGAAACTGGATCGTGATGTGAGAATTCATCTCACAGAGTTACACACCCCTTTCGTCTAAGAGTCATTTAACACTGTCTCTGAGGAACCTGAGAAGGGCTACTTCGGTTCGAATTCAGGCCTACGCTGAAATACCCTCGATGCAAAACGTGAGCGAAGCTGTGTGAGAAACTTCTCTGTGATACGTGAATTCATCACACAGAGTTACAACTGAGTCTTCAGGAAGCAGTTTGCTAACACCGTTTTCGTGGAATCTGCAAAGTGATATTTGGGGGCGCATTGAGGCCCATAGTGAACACGGAAACATCCTCCGATATTAACTAGGAAGAAGCAGTCTCAGAAATTGCTCTGTGATGTTGAATCCACCACACAGAGATTCAACTTTACCTTCTTGTAGCAGTTTGCTAACACCGTTGCCGTGGATTCTGCAAAGTGATCTTTGGGAGCTCATTGTGGGCTACGGGGAAAAGAAAATATCCTCAGATAAGAACCGGAAAGAAGCTTTCTGAGAAACTGCATTGCGGTGTGTGAATGCACCTCACGGACTTACACTCTTCTCTTCAGTGATCAGTTTGCCAACACCGTTTTCTGGAAGTTTCCGATGAGATTCTTCTCAGCGCTAGCAGCTTACGGTGACAAAGGAAATATCCTCAGATAAGAAATGAAAGAAGCTTCCTCGGGAATTGCTTTCAGATAGGAGACTTCAGCTCCCAGAGTTACATCACTGTGTCTTGGAGCCGTTTCCTAGCACTATTTTTGTGGATTCTGAGAACTGATAATTTCGGATGGGAACTGATAATTTCGGCTGGGAGGCAGGAACTATCCTCCGAGGAAAAGCGGAAGGAAGCTTTCTGAAAAACTGCTTTGGGATGTGTGAATTCATTTCAAAGGGTTACACCACTCTTTCATGTGGAGTTTGCTAGCACTGTGTTTGTAGAATCTCACGAGTGATATCTTGGATAGCGTTGAATCCCATGGTGAATCATGAAATCTCCTCAGACAAATCTGCAGAGAGGCCTCCTCTGAAACTCCTTTGCTGTGGGTGACTTCGGCTCACAGAGTTCTACCATTGTTTCCCTTGAGACGCTTGCTAACAGTGTTTTCGCAGAATCTGCTCTAAGACACACAGTGGGGCTCCGAGACCACAAATAACCTCAGCTCGAAAACGAAAAATAGAAGCTTTCTGAGAAACTGCTTTGTGATGTGTGACTTCAACTCACTGAATTACACCTCCGTTTCATGGAGCCGTTGGCTACCCCCGTTTCTGTGGAATCTGGAAACTCATATTTCAGACCCCTTTGAGGACTACGGGGCCAAAGGAAATATCCTCCGTTACAAAGGAGAAAGAAGCTTTCTGAGAAACTTCTTTGTGATCTGTGAATTCATCTCACAGAATTGCAGCTTTGTCCTAATGAAGCCCTTCGCGAAGACTGTTCTCGTGGAATTTGCAAAGTGATATTTGGGAGCTCACTGAGGGCTCCGGTGCAAAGGAAATAGCCTCAGATGCACACTGGAAAGAAGCTTTGTGAGAAACTGCATTGTGCTGTGTGAGTGCACCTCCCAGAGTTACACTTTTCCGTGATGAGTTTGACAAGACCGTTTCCTTGAAATCCGCAATGGGAGACTTCTTCGAGCTACGCAGCTTAGCGTGACAAAGGAAGTATCCCTAGATAAAAATGACAGAAGCTTCCTCAGAAATTGCTTTCAGATACGTGACTTCATCTGACCGAGTTACATCACTGTTTCTTGGAGCCGTTTCCCAGCACTGTTTATGTGGATTCTGAGAACTGATATTTCAGATGGGTTTGGAGAGTGTGGGGAGAAAGGGATTATCCTCCGAGAAAAAGCAAGGTGCAGCTTTCTGAGAAACAGCTTTGTGTCATGTGAGTTCATTTCAAAGGCTTTCACCACTCTTTGGAGCACACGGAGGGATATGGTGAGAAAAGAAAGGTCCTCAGATAAAAACTGGAAAGGAGCCTTCGGAGAAACTGCATTGTGACATGAGAATGCGACTCCTAGACTTCCACGCAACTTTTCACTGACCCGTTTGCTAACACTGTTTGATTGCAGTCTGCACTGGGCTATTTCTGAGCGCAATGAAGCTTACGGTGACCCAGGAAATATCGTAAATGAAAACTGGAAAGAAGCTTTGTGAGAAACTTCTCAGTGAAACGTGAATTCATCTCACAGAGTTCCCACTTAGTCTTCGCGAAGCAGTTTGCTAACACCGTTTTCGTGGAATCTGCATAGTACTATCTGGGAGCGCATTGAGGGCCCACGGTGAAAACGGAAACATCCTCAGATCGTAACGAGAAAGAAGCTGTCTCCGAAATTGCTTTGTGATGTGTCAGTTCACCACACAGAGATTCACCTTCCCTTCTTGTAGCCCTTTGCCAGCACTGTTTCCCTGGATTCTGCAAAGTGATATTTGGGAGCTCATTGAGGGCTACGGGGAAAAGGAAATAGCCTCAGATAAAAACTGGAAGGAAGCGTTCTGAGAAACTGCATTGCGATGTGTGAATGCAACTCACAGAGTGACACTTGTCTCTTCAGTGAATAGTTTGCTCACACAGTTTCCTTGAAATCTGCCTTGGGATGCTTCTTTGTGCAATGAAGCTAACGGTGACAAAGAAAATCTCCTCAGAAAACATTAAAAGAAGCTTTCTTACAAACTGGTTTGCGATGTGTGAAATCACCTCCCAGCGTTACATCGGCGTTTCGTGGGGCAGTCGTTTAACACTGTCTCTCAGGAACCCGAGAAGGGCTACTTTGGATGGAATTGAGGCCTACGCTGATGAAGGACATATCCCCCATTAAAAACGTGAGAGAAGCTTTGTGAGACACTTCTCTGTGCTACGTGAATTCAACACATAGAGTTACAGCTGAATCTTCAGGAAGCAGTTTGCCACCACTGTTTTCCGGGAATCTGCAAAGTGATATTTGGGGGCCCATTCAGGGCCCATGGTGCAAAAGGAAATATCCTCAGACGATAACTAGAAAGAAGCTGACTCAGACATTGCTTTGTGATGTTGAATTCCCCACACGGAGCTTCACCTTTACCCTCTTGTAGCAGTATGCTAACACTGTTATCATGGATTCCGTAAACGGATGTTTGGGAGCTCATTGAGGCCTATGGTGAAAAGGGAAATATCCTCAGACACAAACAAGAAAGAAGTGTTTTGAGAAACGGCGTTGGGATGTGTGAATGCAACTCACGGAGTTACAGTTTTCTCTTCAGTGATCAACTTTCTAACACAGTTTTCCTGAAATCTGCCATGGCATATTTCTTAGCGCAATGAAGCTTACAGAGGGCGTAGCCTCAGATAAAATGAGAAAAGAAGCTGTCTTAGAAACTGGATCGTGATGTGAGAATTCATCTCACAGAGTTACGCACCCCTTTCGTGGAAGAGTCATTTAACACTGTCTTTGAGGAACCTGAGAAGGGCTACTTCGATTCGAATTCAGGCCTACGCTGAAATACCCTCGATGCAAAACGTGAGTGAAGCTGTGTGAGAAACTTCTCTGTGATACGTGAATTCATCACACAGAGTTACAACTGAGTCTTCAGGAAGCAGTTTGCTAACACCGTTTTCGTGGAATCTGCAAAGTGATATTTGAGGGCGCATTGAGGCCCATAGTGAACACGGAAACATCCTCCGATATTACCTAGAATGAAGCAGTCTCAGAAATTGCTCTGTGATGTTGAATCCACCACACAGAGATTCCGCTTTACCTTCTTGTAGCAGTTTGCTAACACTGTTGCCGTGGATTCTGCAAAGTGATCTTTGGGAGCTGAATGTGGGCTACGGGGAAAAGAAAATATCCTCAGATAAGAACCAGAAAGTAGCTCTCTGAGAAACTGCATTGCGGTGTGTGAATGCACCTCACGGAATTACACTCTTCTCTTCAGTGATCAGTTTGCCAACACTGTTTTCTTGAAGTTTGCGATGAGATACTTCTCAGCGCTAGCAGCTTACGGTGACAAAGGAAATATCCTCAGATAAGAAATGAAAGAAGCTTCCTCGGGAATTGCTTTCAGATACGAGACTTCAGCTCCCAGAGTTACATCACTGTGTCTTGGAGCCGTTTCCTAGCACTTTTTTTGTGAATTCTGAGAACTGATAATTTCGGATGGCAACTGATAATTTCGGCTGGGAGGCAGGAACTATCCTCCGAGAAAAAGCGGAAGGAAGCTTTCTGAGAAACTGCTTTGTGATGTGTGAATTCATTTCAAATGGTTACACCACTCTTTCATGAGGAGTTTGCTAGCACTGTATTTGTAGAATCTCACGAGTGATATCTTGGATAGCGTTGAATCCCATGGTGAATCATGAAATCTCCTCAGACAAATCTGCAGACAGGCCTCCTCTGTAACTCCTTTGCTGTGGGTGACTTCGGCTCACGGAGTTCTACCATTGTTTCCCTAGAGACGCTTGCTACCAGTGTTTTTGCAGAATCTGCTCTTAGACACACAGTGGGGCTCCGAGACCACAAATAACCTCAGCTAGAAAACGAAAAATAGAAGCTTTCGGAGAAACTGCTTTGTGATGTGTGACTTCAACTCCCTGAATTACACGTGCGTTTCATGGAGCCATTCGCTACCCCTGTTTCTGTGGAATCTGGAAACTGATATTTCAGACCCCTTTGAGGACTACGGGGCCAAAGGAAATATCCTCCGTTACAAAGGAGAAAGAAGCTTTCTGAGAAACTTCTTTGTGATCTGTGAATTCATCTCACAGAATTGCAGCTTTCTCCTAATGAAGCCCTTCGCGAAGACTGTTCTCGTGGAATTTGCAAAGTGATATTTGGGAGCTCATTGAGGGCTCCGGTGAAAAGGAAATAGCCTCAGACGCACACTGGATAGAAGCTTTGTGAGAAACTCAATTGCGCTGTGTGAGTGCACCTCACAGAGTTACACTTTTCAGTGATGAGTTTGACAAGACCGTTTCCTTGAAATCCGCAATGGGAGACTTCTTGGAGCTACGCAGCTTACCGTGACAAAGGAAGTATCCCTAGATAAAAATGACAGAAGCTACGTCAGAAATTGCTTTCAGATACGTGACTTCATCTGATCGAGTTACATCACTGTTTCTTGGAGCCGTTTCCCAGCACTGTTTATGTGGATTCTGAGAACTGATATTTGGGATGGGTTTGGAGAGTGTGGGGAGAAAGGGATTATCCTCCGAGAAAAAGCAGGGTGCAGCTTTCTGAGAAAAAGCTTTGTGACGTGTGAGTTTATTTCAAAGGCTTTCACCACTCTTGGGAGCACACGGAGGGATATGGTGAAAAAAGAAATGTCCCCAGATAAAAACTGGAAAGAAGCCTTCGGAGAAACTGCATTGTGACATGTGAATGCGACTCTTAGTCTTCCACGCAACTTTTCACAGACCCGTTTGCTAACACTGTTTGATCGCAAAATGCACTGGGCTATTTCTCAGTGCAATGAAGCTTACGGTGACCAAGGAAATATCACAAATGAATACTGGAAAGAAGCTTTGTGAGAAACTTCTCAGTGAAACGTGAATTCATCTCACAGAGTTCCCACTTAGTCTTCAGGAAGCAGTTTGTTAACACCGTTTTCGTGGAATCTGCATAGTACTATCTGGGAGCGCATTGAGGGCCCACGGTGAAAACGGAAACATCCTCAGATCGTAATGAGAAAGAAGCTGTCTCCAAAATTGCTTTGTGATGTGTCAGTTCACCACACAGAGATTCACCTTCCCTTCTTGTAGCCCTTTGCCAGTACTGTTTCCCTGGATTCTGCAAAGTGATATTTTGGGGCGCATTCAGGGCCCATGGTTCAAAAGGAAACATCCTCAGATGATAACTAGAAAGAAGCTGACTCAGACATTGCTTTGTGATGTTGATTTCCCCACACGGAGCTTCACCTTTATCATCTTGTAGCAGTATGCTAACATTGTTTTCATGGATTCCACAAAGGGATATTTGGGAGCTCATTGTGGCCTATGGTGAAAAGGGAAATATCCTCAGACACAAACAAGAAAGAAGTGTTTTGAGAAACGGCGTTGGGATGTGTGAATGCAACTCTCGGAGTTACAGTTTTCTCTTCAGTGATCAACTTGCTAACACAGTTTTCCTGAAATCTGCCATGGCATATTTCTTAGCGCAATGAAGCTTACAGAGGGCATAGCCTCAGATAAAATGAGAAAAGAAGCTGTCTTAGAAACTGGATCGTGATGTGAGAATTCATCTCACAGAGTTACACACCCCTTTCGTCTAAGAGTCATTTAACACTGTCTTTTAGGAACCTGATAAGGGCTACTTCGGTTCGAATTCAGGCCTACGCTGAAATACCCTCGATGCAAAACGTGAGCGAAGCTGTGTGAGAAACTTCTCTGTGATACGTGAATTCATCACACAGAGTTACAACTGAGTCGTCAGGAAGCAGTTTGCTAACACCGCTTTCGTGGAATCTGCAAAGTGATATTTGGGGGCCCATTGAGGCCCATAGTGATCACGGAAACATCCTCCGATATTAACTAGAAAGAAGCAGTCTCAGAAATTGCTCTGTGATGTTGAATCCACCACACAGAGATTCACCTTTACCTTCTTGCAGCAGTTTGCTAACACTGTTGCTGTGGATTCTGCAAAGTGATCTTTGGGAGCTCACTGTGGGCTACGGGGAAAAGATTATTTCCTCAGATAAGAACCGGAAAGAAGCTTTCTGAGAAACTGTATTGCGGTGTGTGAATGTACCTCACGGAGTTACACTCTTCTCTTCAGTGATCAGTTTGCCAACACCGTTTTCTTGAAGCTTGCGATGAGATACTTCTCAGCGCTAGCAGCTTAGGGTGACAAAGGAAATATCCCCAGATAAGAAATGAAAGAAGCTTCCTAGGGAATTGCTTTCAGATACGAGACTTCAGCTCCCAGAGTCACATCACTGTGTCTTGGAGACGTTTCCTAGCACTGTTTTTGTGGATTCTGAGAACTGATAATTTCGATGGGAACTGATAATTTCGGATGGGAGGCAGGAACTATCCTCCGAGAAAAAGCGGAAGGAATCTGTCTGGGAAACTGCTTTGTGATGTGTGAATTCATTTCAACGGTTATACCACTGTTTCATGAGGAGTTTGCTAGCACTGTGTTTGTAGAATCTCACGAGTGATATCTTGGATAGCGTTGAATCCCATGGTGAATCATGAAATCTCCTCGGACCAATCTGCAGACAGGCCTCCTCTGAAACTCCTTTGCTGTGGGTGACTTCGGCTCACAGAGTTCTACCATTGTTTCCCTTGAGACGCTTGCTAACAGTGTTTTTGCAGAATCTGCTCTAAGACACACAGTGGGGCTCCGAGACCACAAATAACCTCAGCTCGAAAACTAAAAATAGAAGCTTTCTGAGAAACTGCTTTGTGATGTGTGACTTCAACTCACTGAATTACACCTGCGTTTCATGGAGCCGTTGGCTACCCCTGTTTCTGTGGAATTTGGAAACTGATATTTCAGACCCCTTTGAGGACTATGGGGCCAAAGGAAATATCCTCCGTTACAAAGGAGAAAGAAGCTATCTGAGAAACTTCTTTGTGATCTGTGAATTCATCTCACAGAATTGCTGCTTTCTCCTAATGAAGCCCTTCGCGAAGACTGTTCTCGTGGAATTTGCAAAGTGATATTTGGGAGCTCACTGAGGGCTCCGGTGAAAAGGAAATAGCCTCAGATGCCCACTGGAAAGAAGCTTTGTGAGAAACTGCATTGCGCTGTGTGATTGCACCTCCCAGAGTTACACTTTTCAGTGATGAGTTTGACAAGACCGTTTCCTTGAAATCCGCAATGGGAGACTTCTTGGAGCTACGCAGCTTACCGTGACAAAGGAAGTATCCCTAGATAAAAATGACAGAAGCTTCCTCAGAAATTGCTTTCAGATACGTGACTTCATCTGACCGAGTTACATCACTGTTTCTTGGAGCCGTTTCCCAGCACTGTTTATGTGGATTCTGAGAACTGATATTTCGGATGGGTTTGGAGAGTGTGGGGAGAAAGGGATTATCCTCCGAGAAAAAGCAGGGTGCAGCTTTCTGAGAAACAGCTTTGTGACGTGTGAGTTCATTTCAATTATTTCACCACTCTTGAGAGCACACGGAGGGATATGGTGAGAAAAGAAAGGTCCTCAGATAAAAACTGGAAAGAAGCCTTCGGAGAAACTGCATTGTGACATGTGAATGCGACTTCTAGACTTCCACGCAACTTTTCACTGACCCGTTTGCTAACACTGTTTGATTGCAATATGCACTGGGCTACTTCTCAGCGCAATGAAGCTTACGGTGACCAAGGAGATATCGTAAATGAAAACTGGAAAGAAGCTTTGTGAGAAACTTCTCAGTGAAACGTGAATTCATCTCACAGAGTTCCCACTTAGTCTTCACGAAGCAGTTTGCTAACACCGTTTTCGTGGAATCTGCATAGTGCAATCTGGGAGCGCATTGAGGGCCCACGGTGAAAACGGAAACATCCTCAGATCGTAACGAGAAAGAAGCTGTGTCCGAAATTTCTTTGTGATGTGTCATTTCACCACACAGAGATTCACCTTCCCTTCTTGTAGCCCTTTGCCAGCACTGTTTCCCTGGATTCTGCAGAGTGATATTTGGGAGCTCATTGAGGTCTACGGGGAAAAGGAAATAGCCTCAGATAAAAACTGGAAGGAAGCGTTCTGAGAAACTGCATTGCGATGTGTGAATGCAATTCACAGAGTGACACTTGTCTCTTCAGTGACCAGTTTGCTCACACAGTTTCCTTGAAATCTGCCTTGGGATGCTTCTTAGCGCAATGAAGCTTACGGTGACAAAGGAAATCTCCTCAGAAAACATTAAAAGAAGCTTTCTTAGAAACTGGTTTGCGATGTGTGAAATCATCTCCCAGCGTTACATCGGCGTTTCGTGGGGCCGTCGTTTAACACTGTCTCTCAGGAACCCGAGAAGGGCTACTTTGGATGGAATGGAGGCCTACGCTGATGAAGGACATATCCCCCATTAAAAACGTGAGAGAGGCTTTGTGAGACACTTCTCTGTGCTACGTGAATTCAACACATAGAGTTACAGCTGAATCTTCAGGAAGCAGTTTGCCACCACTGTTTTCCGGGAATCTGCAAAGTGATATTTGGGGGCGCATTCAGGGCCCATGGTGCAAAAGGAAACATCCTCAGACGATAACTAGAGAGAAGCTGACTCAGACATTGCTTTGTGATGTTGAATTCCCCACATAGAGCTTCACCTTTACCCTCTTGTAGCAGTATGCTAACACTGTTTTCATGGATTCCGCAAAGGGATGTTTGGGAGCTCATTGAGGCCTATGGTGAAAAGGGAAATATCCTCAGACACAAACAAGAAAGAAGTGTTTTGAGAAACGGCGTTGGGATGTGTGAATGCAACTCACGGAGTTACAGTTTTCTCTTCAGTGATCAACTTGCTAACACAGTTTTCCTGAAATCTGCCATGGCATATTTCTTAGCGCAATGAAGCTTACAGAGGGCATAGTCTCAGATAAAATGAGAAAGAAGCTGTCTTAGAAACTGGATCGTGATGTGAGAATGCATCTCACAGGGTTACAAACCCCTTTCGTGGAAGAGTCATTTAACACTGTGTTTGAGGAGCCTGAGAAGGGCTACTTCGGTTCGAATTCAGGCCTACGCTGAAATACCCTCGATGCAAAACGTGAGCGAAGCTGTGTGAGAAACTTCTCTGTGATACGTGAATTCATCACACAGAGTTACAACTGAGTCTTCAGGAAGCAGTTTGCTAACACCGTTTTCGTGGAATCTGCAAAGTGATATTTGGGGGCGCATTGAGGCCCATAGTGAACACGGAAACATCCTCCGATATTAACTAGAAAGAAGCAGTCTCAGAAATTGCTCTGTGATGTTCAATCCACCACACAGAGATTCACCTTTACCTTCTTGTAGCAGTTTGCTAACACTGTTGCCGTGGATTCTGCAAAGTGATCTTTGGGAGCTCATTGTGGGCTACGGGGAAAAGAAAATATCCTCAGATAAGAAGCGGAAGGAAGCTTTCTGAGAAACTGCATTGCGGTGTGTGAATGCACCTCACGGAGTTACACTCTTCTCTTCAGTGATCAGTTTGCCAACACCGTTTTCTTGAAGCTTGCGATGAGATACTTCTCAGCGCTAGCAGCTTACGGTGACAAAGGAAATATCCCCAGATAAGAAATGAAAGAAGCTTCCTCGGGAATTGCTTTCAGATACGAGACTTCAGCTCCCTGAGTTACATCACTGTGTCTTGGAGCCGTTTACTAGCACTGTTTTTGTGGATTCTGAGAACTGACAATTTCTGATGGGACCTGATAATTTCGGCTGGGAGGCAGGAACTATCCTCCGAGAAAAAGCGGAAGGAAGCTTTCTGAGAAACTGCTTTGTGATGTGTGAATTCATTTCAAAGGGTTACACCACTCTTTCATGAGGAGTTTGCTAGCACTGTGTTTGTAGAATCTCACGAGTGATATCTTGGATAGCGTTGAATCCCATGGTGAATCATGAAATCTCCTCAGACCAATGTGCAGAGAGGCCTCCTCTGAAACTCCTTTGCTGTGGGTGACTTCGGCTCACAGAGTTCTACCATTGTTTCCCTTGAGACGCTTGCTAACGGTGTTTTCGCAGAATCTGCTCTAAGACACACAGTGGGGCTCCGAGACCACAAATAACCTCAGCTCGAAAACGAAAAATAGAAGCTTTCTGAGAAACTGCTTTGTGATGTGTGACTTCAACTCACTGAATTCCACCTGCGTTTCATGGAGCCGTTGGCTACCCCCGTTTCTGTGGAATCTGGAAACTGATATTTCAGACCCCTTTGAGGACTACGGGGCCAAAGGAAATATCCTCCGTTACAAAGGAGAAAGAAGCTTTCTGAGAAACTTCTTTGTGATCTGTGAATTCATCTCACAGAATTGCAGCTTTCTCCTAATGAAGCCCTTCGCGAAGACTGTTCTCGTGGAATTTGCAAAGTGATATTTGGGAGCTCACTGAGGGCTCCGGTGAAAAGGAAATAGCCTCAGATGCACACTGGAAAGAAGCTTTGTGAGAAACTGCATTGCGCTGTGTGAGTGCACCTCCCAGAGTTACACTTTTCCGTGATGAGTTTGACAAGACCGTTTCCTTGAAATCCGCAATGGGAGACTTCTTGGAGCTACGCAGCTTACCGTGACAAAGGAAGTATCCCTAGATAAAAATGACAGAAGCTTCCTCAGAAATTGCTTTCAGATACGTGACTTCATCTGACCGAGTTACATCACTGTTTCTTGGAGCCGTTTCCCAGCACTGTTTATGTGGATTCCGAGAACTGATATTTCGGATGGGTTTGGAGAGTGTGGGGAGAAAGGGATTATCCTCCGAGAAAAAGCAGGGTGCACCTTTCCGAGAAACAGCTTTGTGACGTGTGAGTTCATTTCAAAGGCTTTCACCACTGATGGGAGCACACTGAGGAATATGGTGACAAAAGAAAGGTCCTCAGATAGGAACTGGAAAGAAGCCTTCTGAGAAACTGCATTGTGACATGTGAATGCGACTCCTAGACTTCCACGCAACTTTTCACTGACCCGTTTGCTAACACTGTTTGATTGAAATATGCACTGGGCTACTTCTCTGCGCAATGAAGCTTACGGTGACCCAGGAGATATCGTAAATGAAAACTGGAAAGAAGCTTTGTGAGAAACTTCTCAGTGAAACGTGAATTCATCTCACAGAGTTCCCACTTAGTCTTCACGAAGCAGTTTGCTAACACCGTTTTCGTGGAATCTGCATAGTACTATCAGGGAGCGCATTGAGGGACCACGGTGAAAACGGAAACATCCTCAGATCGTAACGAGAAAGAAGCTGTCTCTGAAAATGCTTTGTGATGTGTCAGTTCACCACACAGAGATTCACCTTCCCTTTTTGTAGCCCCTGCCAGCACTGTTTCCCTGGATTCTGCAAAGTGATATTTGGGAGCTCATTGAGGGCTATGGGGAAAAGGAAATAGCCTCAGATAAAAACTGGAAGGAAGCGTTCTGAGAAACTGCATTGCGATGTGTGAATGCAACTCACAGAGTGACACTTGTCTCTTCAGTGACCAGTTTGCTCACACAGTTTCCTTGAAATCTGCCTTGGGATGCTTCTTAGTGCAATGAAGCTTATGGTGACAAAGGAAATCTCCTCAAAAAATTAAAAGAAGCTTTCTTAGAAACTGGTTTGCGATGTGTGAAATCATCTCCCAGCGTTACATCGGCGTTTCGTGGGGCAGTCGTTTAACACTGTCTCTCAGGAACCCGAGAAGGGCTACTTTGGATGGAATTGAGGCCTACGCTGATGAAGGACATATCCCCCATTAAAAACATGAGGGAAGCTTTGTGAGACACTTCTCTGTACTACGTTAATTCAAAACATAGTGTTACAGCTGAATCTTCAGGAAGCAGTTTGCCACCACTGTTTTCCGAGAAATTGCAAAGTGATATTTGGGGGCGCATTCAGTGCCCATGGTGTAAAAGGAAACATCCTCAGACGATAACTAGAAAGAAGCTGACTCAGACATTGCTTTGTGATGTTGAATTCCCCACACGGAGCTTCACCTTTACCATCTTGTAGCAGTATGCTAACACTGTTTCCATGGATTCCGCAAAGGGATATTTGGGAGCTCATTGAGGCCTATGGTGAAAAGGGAAATATCCTCAGACACAAACAAGAAAGAAGTGTTTTGAGAAACGGCGTTGGGATGTGTGAATGCAACTCACGGAGTTACAGCTTTCTTTTCAGTGATCAACTTGCTAACACAGTTTTCCTGAAATCTGCCATGGCATATATCTTGGCGCAATGAAGCTTACAGAGGGCATAGCCTCAGATAAAATGAGGAAGAAGCTGTCTTAGAAACTGGATCGTGATGTGAGAATTCATCTCACAGAGTTACACACCCCTTTCGTGGAAGAGTCATTTAACACTGTCTTTGAGGAACCTGAGAAGGGCTACTTTGGTTCGAATTCAGGCCTACGCTGAAATACCCTCGATGCAAAACGTGAGCGAAGCTGTGTGAGAACCTTCCCTGTGATACATGAATTCATCACACAGAGTTACAACTGAGTCGTCAGGCAGCAGTTTGCTAACACCGTTTTCGTGGAATCTGCAAAGTGATATTTGGGGGCGCATTGAGGCCCATAGTGAACACGGAAACATCCTCCGATATTAACTAGAAAGAAGCAGTCTCAGAAATTGCTCTGTGATGTTGAATCCACCACACAGAGATTCACCTTTACCTTCTTGTAGCAGTTTGCTAACACTGTTGCCGTGGATTCTGCAAAGTGATCTTTGGGAGCTCATTGTTTGCTACGGGGAAAAGAAAATATCCTCAGATAAGAACCGGAAAGAAGCTTTCTGAGAAACTGCATTGCGGTGTGTGAATGCACCTCACGGACTTACACTCTTCTCTTCAGTGATCAGTTTGCCAACACCGTTTTCTTGAAGCTTGCGATGAGAACCTTCTCAGCGCTAGCAGCTTACGGTGACAAAGGAAATATCCTCAGATAAGAAATGAAAGAAGCTTCCTAGGGAATTGCTTTCAGATACGAGACTTCAGCTCCCAGAGTCACATCACTGTGTCTTGGAGCCGTTTCCTAGCACTGTTTTTGTGGATTCTGAGAACTGATAATTTCGATGGGAACTGATAATTTCGGATGGGAGGCAGGAACTATCCTCCGAGAAAAAGCGGAAGGAATCTGTCTGGGAAACTGCTTTGTGATGTGTGAATTCATTTCAACGGTTATACCACTGTTTCATGAGGTGTTTGCTAGCACTGTGTTTGTAGAATCTCACGAGTGATATCTTGGATAGCGTTGAATCCCATGGTGAATCATGAAATCTCCTCGGACCAATCTGCAGACAGGCCTCCTCTGAAACTCCTTTGCTGTGGGTGACTTCGGCTCACAGAGTTCTACCATTGTTTCCCTTGAGACGCTTGTAACAGTGTTTTTGCAGAATCTGCTCTAAGACACACAGTGGGGCTCCGAGACCACAAATAACCTCAGCTCGAAAACGAAAAATAGAAGCTTTCTGAGAAACTGCTTTGTGATGTGTGACTTCAACTCACTGAATTACACCTGCGTTTCATGGAGCCGTTGGCTACCCCTGTTTCTGTGGAATTTGGAAACTGATATTTCAGACCCCTTTGAGGACTACGGGGCCAAAGGAAATATCCTCCGTTACAAAGGAGAAAGAAGCTATCTGAGAAACTTCTTTGTGATCTGTGAATTCATCTCACAGAATTGCTGCTTTCTCCTAATGAAGCCCTTCGCGAAGACTGTTCTCGTGGAATTTGCAAAGTGATATTTGGGAGCTCACTGAGGGCTCCGGTGAAAAGGAAATAGCCTCAGATGCACACTGGAAAGAAGCTTTGTGAGAAACTGCATTGCGCTGTGTGATTGCACCTCCCAGAGTTACACTTTTCAGTGATGAGTTTGACAAGACCGTTTCCTTAAAATCCGCAATGGGAGACTTCTTGGAGCTACGCAGCTTACCGTGACAAAGGAAGTATCCCTAGATAAAAATGACAGAAGCTTCCTCAGAAATTGCTTTCAGATACGTGACTTCATCTGACCGAGTTACATCACTGTTTCTTGGAGCCGTTTCCCAGCACTGTTTATGTGGATTCTGAGAACTGATATTTCGGATGGGTTTGGAGAGTGTGGGGAGAAAGGGATTATCCTCCGAGAAAAAGCAGGGTGCAGCTTTCTGAGAAACAGCTTTGTGACGTGTGAGTTCATTTCAAGGCTTTCACCACTCTTGAGAGCACACGGAGGGATATGGTGAGAAAAGAAAGGTCCTCAGATAAAAACTGGAAAGAAGCCTTCGGAGAAACTGCATTGTGACATGTGAATGCGACTTCTAGACTTCCACGCAACTTTTCACTGACCCGTTTGCTAACACTGTTTGATTGCAATATGCACTGGGCTACTTCTCAGCGCAATGAAGCTTAGGGTGACCAAGGAGATATCGTAAATGAAAACTGGAAAGAAGCTTTGTGAGAAACTTCTCAGTGAAACGTGAATTCATCTCACAGAGTTCCCACTTAGTCTTCACGAAGCAGTTTGCTAACACCGTTTTCGTGGAATCTGCATAGTGCAATCTGGGAGCGCATTGAGGGCCCACGGTGAAAACGGAAACATCCTCAGATCGTAACGAGAAAGAAGCTGTCTCCGAAATTGCTTTGTGATGTGTCAGTTCACCACTCAGAGATTCACCTTCCCGTCTTGTAGCCCCCTGCCAGCACTGTTTCCCTGGATTCTGCAAAGTGATATTTGGGAGCTCATTGAGGGCTACGGGGAAAAGGAAATAGCCTCAGATAAAAACTGGAAGGAAGCGTTCTGAGAAACTGCATTGCGATGTGTGAATGCATCTCAGAGTGACACTTGTCTCTTCAGTGACCAGTTTGCTGACACAGTTTCCTTGAAATCTGCCTTGGGATGCTTCTTAGCGCAATGAAGCTTACGGTGACAAAGGAAATCTCCTCAGAAAACATTAAAAGAAGCTTTCTTAGAAACTGGTTTGCGATGTGTGAAATCATCTCCCAGCGATACATCGGCGTTTCGTGGGGCCGTCGTTTAACACTGTCTCTCAGGAACACAAGAAGGGCAACTTTGGATGGAATTGAGGCCTACGCTGATGAAGGACATATCCCCCATTAAAAACGTGAGAGAAGCTTTGTGAGACACTTCTCTGTGCTACGTGAATTCAACACATAGAGTTACAGCTGAATCTTCAGGAAGCAGTTTGCCACCACTCTTTTCCGGGAATCTGCAAAGTGATATTTGGGGGCGCATTCAGGGCCCATGGTGCAAAAGGAAACATCCTCAGACGATAACTAGAGAGAAGCTGACTCAGACATTGCTTTGTGATGTTGAATTCCCCACACGGAGCTTCACCTTTACCCTCTTGGAGCAGTATGCTAACACTGTTTTCATGGATTCCGCAAAGGGATGTTTGGGAGCTCATTGAGGCCTATGGTGAAAAGGGAAATATCCTCAGACACAAACAAGAAAGAAGTGTTTTGAGAAACGGCGTTGGGATGTGTGAATGCAACTCACGGAGTTACAGTTTTCTCTTCAGTGATCAACTTGCTAACACAGTTTTCCTGAAATCTGCCATGGCATATTTCTTAGCGCAATGAAGCTTACAGAGGGCATAGCCTCAGATAAAATGAGAAAGAAGCTGTCTTAGAAACTGGATCGTGATGTGAGAATGCATCTCACAGGGTTACAAACCCCTTTCGTGGAAGAGTCATTTAACACTGTCTTTGAGGAGCCTGAGAAGGGCTACTTCGGTTTGAATTCAGGCCTACGCTGAAATACCCTCGATGCAAAACGTGAGCGAAGCTGTGTGAGAAACTTCTCTGTGATACGTGAATTCATCACACAGAGTTACAACTGAGTCTTCAGGAAGCAGTTTGCTAACACCGTTTTCGTGGAATCTGCAAAGTGATATTTTGGGGACGCATTGAGGCCCATAGTGAACACGTAAACGTCCTCCGATATTAACTAGAAAGAAGCAGTCTCAGAAATTGCTCTGTGATGTTGAATCCACCACACAGAGATTCACCTTTACCTTCTTGTAGCAGTTTGCTAACACTGTTGCCGTGGATTCTGCAAAGTGATCTTTGGGAGCTCATTGTGGGCTACGGGGAAAAGAAAATATCCTCAGATAAGAAGCGGAAGGAAGCTTTCTGAGAAACTGCATTGCGGTGTGTGAATGCACCTCACGGAGTTACACTCTTCTCTTCAGTGATCAGTTTGCCAACACCGTTTTCTTGAAGCTTGCGATGAGATACTTCTCAGCGCTAGCAGCTTACGGTGACAAAGGAAATATCCTCAGATAAGAAATGAAAGAAGCTTCCTCGGGAATTGCTTTCAGATACGAGACTTCAGCTCCCAGAGTTACATCACTGTGTCTTGGAGCCGTTTCCCAGCACTGTTTATGTGGATTCCGAGAACTGATATTTCGGATGGGTTTGGAGAGTGTGGGGAGAAAGGGAATATCCTCCGAGAAAAAGCAGGGTGCACCTTTCCGAGAAACAGCTTTGTGACGTGTGAGTTCATTTCAAAGGCTTTCACCACTCTTGGGAGCACACGGAGGGATATGGTGAGAAAAGAAAGGTCCTCAGATAAAAACTGGAAAGAAGCCTTCGGAGAAACTGCATTGTGACATGTGAATGCGAATCCTAGACTTCCACGCAACTTTTCACTGACCCGTTTGCTAACACTGTTTGATTGCAGTACGCACTGGGCTATTTCTCAGCGCAATGAAGCTTACGGTGACGCAGGAAATATCGTAAATGAAAACTGCAAAGAAGCTTTGTGAGAAACTTCTCAGTGAAACGTGAATTCATCTCACAGAGTTCCCACTTAGTCTTCGCGAAGCAGTTTGCTAACACCGTTTTCGTGGAATCTGCGTAGTACTATCTGGGAGCGCATTGAGGGCCCACGGTGAAAATGGAAACATCCTCAGAACGTAACGAGAAAGAAGCTGTCTCCGAAATTGCTTTGTGATGTGTCAGTTCACCACACAGAGATTCACCTTCCCTTCTTGTAGCCCTTTGCCAGCACTGTTTCCCTGGATTCTGCAAAGTGATATTTGGGAGCTCATTGAGGGCTATGGGGAAAAGGAAATAGCCTCAGATGAAAACTGGAAGGAAGCGTTCTGAGAAACTGCATTGCGATGTGTGAATGCAACACACAGAGTGACACTTGTCTCTTCAGTGACCAGTTTGCTCACACAGTTTCCTTGAAATCTGCCTTGGGATGCTTCTTAGTGCAATGAAGCTTACGGTGACAAAGGAAATCTCCTCAAAAAATTAAAAGAAGCTTTCTTAGAAACTGGTTTGCGATGTGTGAAATCATCTCCCAGCGTTACATCGGCGTTTCGTGGGGCAGTCGTTTAACACTGTCTCTCAGGAACCCGAGAAGGGCTACTTTGGATGGAATTGAGGCCTACGCTGATGAAGGACATATCCCCCATTAAAAACGTGAGGGAAGCTTTGTGAGACACTTCTCTGTACTACGTTAATTCAAAACATAGTGTTACAGCTGAATCTTCAGGAAGCAGTTTGCCACCACTGTTTTCCGAGAAATTGCAAAGTGATATTTGGGGGCGCATTCAGTGCCCATGGTGCAAAAGGAAACATCCTCAGACGATAAGTAGAAAGAAGCTGACTCAGACATTGCTTTGTGATGTTGAATTCCCCACACGGAGCTTCACCTTTACCCTCTTGTAGCAGTATGCTAACACTGATTTCATGGATTCCGCAAAGGGATGTTTGGGAGCTCATTGAGGCCTATGGTGAAAAGGGAAATATCCTCAGACACAAACAAGAAAGAAGTGTTTTGAGAAACGGCGTTGGGATGTGTGAATGCAACTCACGGAGTTACAGTTTTCTCTTCAGTGATCAACTTGCTCACACAGTTTTCCTGAAATCTGCCATGGCATATTTCTTAGCGCAATGAAGCTTACAGAGGGCATAGCCTCAGATAAAATGAGAAAAGAAGCTGTCTTAGAAACTGGATCGTGATGTGAGAATTCATCTCACAGAGCTACACACCCTTTCGTGGAAGAGTCATTTAACACAGTCTTTGAGGAACCTGAGAAGGGCTACTTCGGTTCGAATTCAGGCCTACGCTGAAATACCCTCGATGCAAAACGTGAGCGAAGCTGTGTGAGAAACTTCTCTGTGATACGTGAATTCATCACACAGAGTTACAACTGAGTCTTCAGGAAGCAGTTTGCTAACACCGTTTCCGTGGAATCTGCAGAGTGATATTTGGGGGCGCATTGAGGCCCATAGTGAACATGGAAACATCCTCCAATATTAACTAGAAAGAAGCAGTCTCATAAATTGCTCTGTGATGTTGAATCCACCACACAGAGATTCACCTTTACCTTCTTGTAGCAGTTTGCTAACACTGTTGCCGTGGATTCTGCAAAGAGATCTTTGGGAGCTCATTGTGGGCTAAGGGGAAAAGAAAATATCCTCAGATAAGAAGCGGAAGGAAGCTTTCTGAGAAACTGCATTGCGGTGTGTGAATGCACCTCACGGAGTTACACTCTTCTCTTCAGTGATCAGTTTGCCAACACCGTTTTCTTGAAACTTGCGATGAGATACTTCTCAGCGCTAGCAGCTTACGGTGACAAAGGAAATATCCTCAGATAAGAAATGAAAGAAGCTTCCTCGGGAATTGCTTTCAGATACGAGACTTCAGCTCCCAGAGTTACATCACTGTGTCTTGGAGCCGTTTCCTAGCACTGTTTTTGTGGATTCTGAGAACTGATAATTTCGGATGGCAACTGATAATTTCGGCTGGGAGGCAGGAACTATCCTCCGAGAAAAAGCGGAAGGAAGCTTTCTGAGAAACTGCTTTGTGATGTGTGAATTCATTTCAAAGGGTTACACCACTCTTTCATGAGGAGTTTGCTAGCACTGTGTTTGTAGAATCTCACGAGTGATATCTTGGATAGCGTTGAATCCCATGGTGAATCATGAAATCTCCTCACACAAATCTGCAGAGAGGCCTCCTCTGAAACTCCTTTGCTGTGGGTGACTTCGGCTCACAGAGTTCTACCATTGTTTCCCTTGAGACGCTTGCTAACAGTGTTTTCGCAGAATCTGCTCTAAGACACACAGTGGGGCTCCGAGACCACAAATAACCTCAGCTGGAAAACGAAAAATAGAAGCTTTCTGAGAAACTGCTTTGTGATGTGTGACTTCAACTCACTGAATTACACCTGCGTTTCATGGAGCCGTTGGCTACCCCCGTTTCTGTGGAATATGGAAACTGATATTTCAGACCCCTTTGAGGACTACGGGGCCAAAGGAAATATCCTCCGTTACAAAGGAGAAAGAAGCTTTCTGAGAAACTTCTTTGTGATCTGTGAATTCATCTCACAGAATTGCAGCTTTCTCCTAATGAAGCCCTTCGCGAAGACTGTTCTCGTGGAATTTGCAAAGTGATATTTGGGAGCTCACTGAGGGCTCCGGTGAAAAGGAAATAGCCTCAGATGCACACTGGAAAGAAGCTTTGTGAGAAACTGCATTGCGCTGTGTGAGTGCACCTCCCAGAGTTACACTTTTCCGTGATGAGTTTGACAAGACCGTTTCCTTGAAATCCTCAATGGGAGACTTCTTGGAGCTAGGCAGCTTACCGTGACAAAGGAAGTATCCCTAGATAAAAATGACAGAAGCTTCCACAGAAATTGCTTTCAGATACGTGACTTCATCTGACCGATTTACATCACTGTTTCTTGGAGCCGTTTCCCAGCACTGTTTATGTGGATTCCGAGAACTGATATTTCGGACGGGTTTGGAGAGTGTGGGGAGAAAGGGATTATCCTCCGAGAAAAAGCAGGGTGCAGCTTTCTGAGAAACAGCTTTGTGACGTGTCAGTTCATTTCAAAGGCTTTCACCACTCTTGGGAGCACACGGAGGGATATGGTGAGAAAAGAAAGGTCCTCAGATAAAAACTGGAAAGAAGCCTTCGGAGAAACTGCATTGTGACATGTGAATTCGACTCCTAGACTTCCACGCAACTTTTCACTGACCCGTTTGCTAACACTGTTTGATTGCAGTCTGCACTGGGCTATTTCTCAGCGCAATGAAGCTGACGTTGACCCAGGAAATATCGTAAATGAAAACTGGAAAGAAGCTTTGTGAGAAACTTCTCAGTGAAACGTGAATTCATCTCACAGAGTTCCCACTTAGTCTTCGCGAAGCAGTTTGCTAACACCGTTTTCCTGGAATGTGCGTAGTACTATCTGGGAGCGCATTGAGGGCCCACGGTGAAAACGGAAACATCCTCAGATCGTAACGAGAAAGAAGCTGTCTGCGAAATTGCTTTGTGATGTGTCAGTTCACCACACAGAGATTCACCTTCCCTTCTGGTAGCCCTTTGCCAGCACTGTTTCCCTGGATTCTGCAAAGTGATATTTGGGAGCTCATTGAGGGCTACGGGGAAAAGGAAATAGCCTCAGATAAAAACTGGAAGGAAGCGTTCTGAGAAACTGCATTGCGATGTGTGAATGCAACTCACAGAGTGACACTTGTCTCTTCAGTGACCAGTTTGCTCACACAGTTTCCTTGAAATCTGCCTTGGGATGCTTCTTAGCGCAATGAAGCTTACGGTGACTAAGGAAATCTCCTCAGAAAACATTAAAAGAAGCTTTCTTAGAAACTGGTTTGCGATGTGTGAAATCATCTCCCAGCGTTACATCGGCGTTTCGTGGGGCAGTCGTTTAACACTGTCTCTCAGGAACCCGAGAAGGGCTACTTTAGATGGAATTGAGGCCTACGCTGATGAAGGACATATCCCCCATTAAAAACGTGAGAGAAGCTTTGTGAGACACTTCTCTGTGCTACGTGAATTCAACACATAGAGTTACAGCTGAATCTTCAGGAAGCAGTTTGCACCACTGTTTTCCGGGAATCTGCAAAGTGATATTTGGGGGCGCATTGAGGGCCCATGGTGCAAAAGGAAACATCCTCAGACGATAACTAGAAAGAAGCTGACTCAGACATTGCTTTGTGATGTTGAATTCCCCACACGGAGCTTCACCTTTACCCTCTTGTAGCAGTATGCTAAAACTGTTTTCATGGATTCCGCAAAGGGATGTTTGGGAGCTCATCGAGGCCTATGGTGAAAAGGGAAATATCCTCAGACACAAACAAGAAAGAAGTGTTTTGAGAAACGGCGTTGGGATGTGTGAATGCAACTCACGGAGTTACAGTTTTCTCTTCAGTGATCAACTTGCTCACACAGTTTTCCTGAAATCTGCCATGGCATATTTCTTAGCGCAATGAAGCTTACAGAGGGCATAGCCTCAGATAAAATGAGAAAAGACGCTGTCTTAGAAACTGGATCGTGATGTGAGAATTCATCTCACAGAGCTACACACCCTTTCGTGGAAGAGTCATTTAACACAGTCTTTGAGGAACCTGAGAAGGGCTACTTCGGTTCGAATTCAGGCCTACGCTGAAATACCCTCGATGCAAAACGTGAGCGAAGCTGTGTGAGAAACTTCTCTGTGATACGTGAATTCATCACACAGAGTTACAACTGAGTCTTCAGGAAGCAGTTTGCTAACACCGTTTCCGTGGAATCTGCAAAGTGATATTTGGGGGCGCATTGAGGCCCATAGTGAACACGGAAACATCCTCCAATATTAACTAGAAAGAAGCAGTCTCATAAATTGCTCTGTGATGTTGAATCCACCACACAGAGATTCACCTTTACCTTCTTGTAGCAGTTTGCTAACACTGTTGCCGTGGATTCTGCAAAGAGATCTTTGGGAGCTCATTGTGGGCTAAGGGGAAAAGAAAATATCCTCAGATAAGAAGCGGAAGGAAGCTTTCTGAGAAACTGCATTGCGGTGTGTGAATGCACCTCACGGAGTTACACTCTTCTCTTCAGTGATCAGTTTGCCAACACCGTTTTCTTGAAGCTTGCGATGAGATACTTCTCAGCGCTAGCAGCTTACGGTGACAAAGGAAATATCCTCAGATAAGAAATGAAAGAAGCTTCCTCGGGAATTGCTTTCAGATACGAGACTTCAGCTCCCAGAGTTACATCACTGTGTCTTGGAGCCGTTTCCTAGCACTGTTTTTGTGGATTCTGAGAACTGATAATTTCGGATGGCAACTGATAATTTCGGCTGGGAGGCAGGAACTATCCTCCGAGAAAAAGCGGAAGGAAGCTTTCTGAGAAACTTCTTTGTGATCTGTGAATTCGTCTCACAGAATTGTAGCTTTCTCCTAATGAAGCCCTTCGCGAAGACTGTTCTCGTGGAATTTGCAAAGTGATATTTGGGAGCTCACTGAGGGCTCCGGTGAAAAGGAAATAGCCTCAGATGCACACTGGAAAGAAGCTTTGTGAGAAACTGCATTGCGCTGTGTGAGTGCACCTCCCTGAGTTACACTTTTCAGTGATGAGTTTGACAAGACCGTTTCCTTGAAATCCGCAATGGGAGACTTCTTGGAGCTACGCAGCTTACCGTGACAAAGGAAGTATCCCTAGATGAAAATGACAGAAGCTTCCTCAGAAATTGCTTTCAGATACGTGACTTCTTCTGACCGAGTTACATCACTGTTTCTTGGAGCCGTTTCCCAGCACTGTTTATGTGGATTCCGAGAACTGATATTTCGGATGGGTTTGGAGAGTGTGGGGAGAAAGGGATTATCCTCCGAGAAAAACCAGGGTGCAGCTTTCTGAGAAACAGCTTTGTGACGTGTGAGTTCATTTCAAAGGCTTTCACCACTCTTGGGAGCACACGGAGGGATATGGTGAGAAAAGAAAGGTCCTCAGATAAAAACTGGAAAGAAGCCTTCGGAGAAACTGCATTGTGACATGTGAATGCGACTCCTAGACTTCCACGCAACTTTTCAATGACCCGTTTGCTAACACTGTTTGATTGCAGTCTGCACTGGGCTATTTCTCAGCGCAATGAAGCTTACGGTGACGCAGGAAACATCGTAAATGAAAACTGGAAAGAAGCTTTGTGAGAAACTTCTCAGTGAAACGTGAATTCATCTCACAGAGTTCCCACTTAGTCTTCGCGAAGCAGTTTGCTAACACCGTTTTCGTGGAATCTGCATAGTACTATCTGGGAGCGCATTGAGGGCCCACGGTGAAAACGGAAACATCCTCAGATCGTAACGAGAAAGAAGCTGTCTCCGAAATTGCTTTGTGATGTGTCAGTTCACCACACAGAGATTCACCTTCCCTTCTGGTAGCCCTTTGCCAGCACTGTTTCCCTGGATTCTGCAAAGTGATATTTGGGAGCTCATTGAGGGCTACGGGGAAAAGGAAAGAGCCTCAGATAAAAACTTTAAGGAAGCGTTCTGAGAAACTGCATTGCGATGTGTGAATGCAACTCACAGAGTGACACTTGTCTCTTCAGTGACCAGTTTGCTAACACAGTTTCCTTGAAATCTGCCTTGGGATGCCTCTTAGCGCAATGAAGCTTACGGTGACAAAGGAAATCTCCTCAGAAAACATTAAAAGAAGCTTTCTTAGAAACTGGTTTGCGATGTGTGAAATCATCTCCCAGCGTTACATCGGCGTTTCGTGGGGCAGTCGTTTAACACTGTCTCTCAGGAACCCGAGAAGGGCTACTTTGGATGGAATTGAGGCCTACGCTGATGAAGGACATAACCCCCATTAAAAACGTGAGAGAAGCTTTGTGAGACACTTCTCTGTGCTACGTGAATTCAACACATAGAGTTACAGCTGAATCTTCAGGAAGCAGTTTGCCACCACTGTTTTCCGGGAATCTGCAAAGTGATATTTGGGGGCGCATTCAGGGCCCATGGTGCAAAAGGAAACATCCTCAGACGATAACTAGAAAGAAGCTGACTCAGACATTGCTTTGTGATGTTGAATTCCCCACACGGAGCTTCACCTTTACCCTCTTGTAGCAGTATGCTAACACTGTTTTCATGGATTCCGCATACGGATGCTTGGGAGCTCATTGAGGCCTATGGTGAAAAGGGAAATATCCTCAGACACAAACAAGAAAGAAGTGTTTTGAGAAACGGCGTTGGGATGTGTGAATGCAACTCACGGAGTTAGAGTTTTCTCTTCAGTGATCAAATTGCTAACACAGTTTTCCTGAAATCTGCCATGGCATATTTCTTAGCGCAATGAAGCTTACAGAGGGCATAGCCTCAGATAAAATGAGAAAAGAAGCTGTCTTAGAAACTGGATCGTGATGTGAGCATTCATCTCACAGAGTTACACACCCCTTTCGTGGAAGAGTCATTTAACACTGTCTTTGAGGAACCTGAGAAGGGCTACTTCGGTTCGAATTCAGGCCTACGCTGAAATACCCTCGATGCAAAACGTGAGCGAAGCTGTGTGAGAAACTTCTCTGTGATATGTGAATTCATCACACAGAGTTACAACTGAGTCTTCAGGAAGCAGTTTGCTAACACCGTTTTCGTGGAATCTGCAAAGTGATATTTGGGGGCGCGTTGAGGCCCATAGTGAACACGGAAACATCCTCCGATATTAACTAGAAAGAAGCAGTCTCAGAAATTGCTCTGTGATGTTGAATCCACCACACAGAGATTCACCTTTACCTTCTTGTAGCAGTTTGCTAACACTGTTGCCGTGGATTCTGCAAAGTGATCTTTGGGAGCTCATTGTGGGCTACGGGGAAAAGAAAATATCCTCAGATAAGAAGCGGAAGGAAGCTTTCTGAGGAACTGCATTGCGGTGTGTGAATGCACCTCATGGAGTAACACTCTTCTCTTCAGTGATCAGTTTGCCAACACCGTTTTCTTGAAGCTTGCGATGAGATACTTCTCAGCGCTAACAGCTTACGGAGACAAAAGAAATATCCTCAGATAAGAAATGAAAGAAGCTTCCTCGGGAATTGCTTTCAGATACGAGACTTCAGCTCCCAGAGTTACATCACTGTGTCTTGGAGCCGTTTCCTAGCACTGTTTTTGTGGATTCTGACAACCGATAATTTCGGATGGGAACTGAAAATTTCGGCTGGGAGGCAGGAACTATCCTCCGAGAAAAAGCGGAAGGAAGCTTTCTGAGAAACTGCTTTGTGATGTGTGAATTCATTTCAAAGGGTTACACCACTCTTTCATGAGGAGTTTGCTAGCACTGTGTTTGTAGAATCTCACGAGTGATATCTTGGATAGCGTTGAATCCCATGGTGAATCATGAAATCTCCTCAGACCAATGTGCAGAGAGGCCTCCTCTGAAACTCCTTTGCTGTGGGTGACTTCGGCTCACAGAGTTCTACCATTGTTTCCCTTGAGACGCTTGCTAACAGTGTTTTCGCAGAATCTGCTCTAAGACACACAGTGGGGCTCCGAGACCACAAATAACCTCAGCTCGAAAACGAAAAATAGAAGCTTTCTGAGAAACTGCTTTGTGATGTGTGACTTCAACTCACTGAATTACACCTGCGTTTCATGGAGCCGTTGGCTACCCCCGTTTCTGTGGAATCTGGAAACTGATATTTCAGACCCCTTTGAGGACTACGGGGCCAAAGGAAATATCCTCCGTTACAAAGGAGAAAGAAGCTTTCTGAGAAACTTCTTTGTGATCTGTGAATTCATCTCACAGAATTGCAGCTTTCTCCTAATGAAGCCCTTCGCGAAGACTGTTCTCGTGGAATTTGCAAAGTGATATTTGGGAGCTCACTGAGGGCTCCGTTGAAAAGGAAATAGCCTCAGATGCACACTGGAAAGAAGCTTTGTGAGAAACTGCATTGCGCTGTGTGAGTGCACCTCCCAGAGTTACACTTTTCCGTGATGAGTTTGACAAGACCGTTTCCTTGAAATCCGCAATGGGAGACTTCTTGGAGCTACGCAGCTTACCGTGACAAAGGAAGTATCCCTAGATAAAAATGACAGAAGCTTCCTCAGAAATTGCTTTCAGATACGTGACTTCATCTGACCGAGTTACATCACTGTTTCTTGGAGCCGTTTCCCAGCACTGTTTATGTGGATTCCGAGAACTGATATTTCGGATGGGTTTGGAGAGTGTGGGGAGAAAGGGATTATCCTCCGAGAAAAAGCAGGGTGCAGCTTTCCGAGAAACAGCTTTGTGACGTGTGAGTTCATTTCAAAGGCTTTCACCACTCTTGGGAGCACACGGAGGGATATGGTGAGAAAAGAAAGGTCCTCAGATAAAAACTGGAAAGAAGCCTTCGGAGAAACTGCATTGTGACATGGGAATGCGACTCCTAGACTTCCACGCAACTTTTCACTGACCCGTTTGCTAACATTGTTTGATTGCAGTATGCACTGGGCTATTTCTAGGCGCAATGAAGCTTACGGTGACCCAGGAAATATCGTAAATGAAAACTGGAAAGAAGCTTTGTGAGAAACTTCTCAGTGAAACGTGAATTCATCTCACAGAGTTCCCACTTAGTCTTCGCGAAGCAGTTTGCTAACACCGTTTTCGTGGAATCTGCCTAGTACTATCTGGGAGCGCATTGAGGGCCCACGGTGAAAACGGAAACATCCTCAGATCGTAACGAGAAAGAAGCTGTCTCCGAAATTGCTTTGTGATGTGTCAGTTCACCACACAGAGATTCACCTTCCCTTCTGGTAGCCCTTTGCCAGCACTGTTTCCCTGGATTCTGCAAAGTGATATTTGGGAGCTCATTGAGGGCTACGGGGAAAAGGAAAGAGCCTCAGATAAAAACTTTAAGGAAGCGTTCTGAGAAACTGCATTGCGATGTGTGAATGCAACTCACAGAGTGACACTTGTCTCTTCAGTGACCAGTTTGCTAACACAGTTTCCTTGAAATCTGCCTTGGGATGCCTCTTAGCGCAATGAAGCTTACGGTGACAAAGGAAATCTCCTCAGAAAACATTAAAAGAAGCTTTCTTAGAAACTGGCTTGCGATGTGTGAAATCATCTCCCAGCGTTACATCGGCGTTTCGTGGGGCAGTCGTTTAACACTGTCTCTCTGGAACCCGAGAAGGGCTACTTTGGATGGAATTGAGGCCTACGCTGATGAAGGACATAACCCCCATTAAAAACGTGAGAGAAGCTTTGTGAGACACTTCTCTGTGCTACGTGAATTCAACACATAGAGTTACAGCTGAATCTTCAGGAAGCAGTTTGCCACCACTGTTTTCCGGGAATCTGCAAAGTGATATTTGGGGGCGCATTCAGGGCCCATGGTGCAAAAGGAAACATCCTCAGACGATAACTAGAAAGAAGCTGACTCAGACATTGCTTTGTGATGTTGAATTCCCCACACGGAGCTTCACCTTTACCCTCTTGTAGCAGTATGCTAACACTGTTTTCATGGATTCCGCATAGGGATGTTTGGGAGCTCATTGAGGCCTATGGTGAAAAGGGAAATATCCTCAGACACAAACAAGAAAGAAGTGTTTTGAGAAACGGCGTTGGGATGTGTGAATGCAACTCACGGAGTTAGAGTTTTCTCTTCAGTGATCAAATTGCTAACACAGTTTTCCTGAAATCTGCCATGGCATATTTCTTAGCGCAATGAAGCTTACAGAGGGCATAGCCTCAGATAAAATGAGAAAAGAAGCTGTCTTAGAAACTGGATCGTGATGTGAGAATTCATCTCACAGAGTTACACACCCCTTTCGTGGAAGAGTCATTTAACACTGTCTTTGAGGAACCTGAGAAGGGCTACTTCGGTTCGAATTCAGGCCTACGCTGAAATACCCTCGATGCAAAACGTGAGCGAAGCTGTGTGAGAAACTTCTCTGTGATATGTGAATTCATCACACAGAGTTACAACTGAGTCTTCAGGAAGCAGTTTGCTAACACCGTTTTCGTGGAATCTGCAAAGTGATATTTGGGGGCGCGTTGATGCCCATAGTGAACACGGAAACATCCTCCGATATTAACTAGAAAGAAGCAGTCTCAGAAATTGCTCTGTGATGTTGAATCCACCACACAGAGATTCACCTTTACCTTCTTGTAGCAGTTTGCTAACACTGTTGCCGTGGATTCTGCAAAGTGATCTTTGGGAGCTCATTGTGGGCTACGGGGAAAAGAAAATATCCTCAGATAAGAAGCGGAAGGAAGCTTTCTGAGGAACTGCATTGCGGCGTGTGAATGCACCTCATGGAGTAACACTCTTCTCTTCAGTGATCAGTTTGCCAACACCGTTTTCTTGAAGCTTGCGATGAGATACTTCTCAGCGCTAGCAGCTTATGGAGACAAAAGAAATATCCTCAGATAAGAAATGAAAGAAGCTTCCTCGGGAATTGCTTTCAGATACGAGACTTCAGCTCCCAGAGTTACATCACTGTGTCTTGGAGCCGTTTCCTAGCACTGTTTTTGTGGATTCTGACAACCGATAATTTCGGATGGGAACTGAAAATTTCGGCTGGGAGGCAGGAACTATCCTCCGAGAAAAAGCGGAAGGAAGCTTTCTGAGAAACTGCTTTGTGATGTGTGAATTCATTTCAAAGGGTTACACCACTCTTTCATGAGGAGTTTGCTAGCACTGTGTTTGTAGAATCTCACGAGTGATATCTTGGATAGCGTTGAATCCCATGGTGAATCATGAAATCTCCTCAGACCAATGTGCAGAGAGGCCTCCTCTGAAACTCCTTTGCTGTGGGTGACTTCGGCTCACAGAGTTCTACCATTGTTTCCCTTGAGACGCTTGCTAACAGTGTTTTCGCAGAATCTGCTCTAAGACACACAGTGGGGCTCCGAGACCACAAATAACCTCAGCTCGAAAACGAAAAATAGAAGCTTTCTGAGAAACTGCTTTGTGATGTGTGACTTCAACTCACTGAATTACACCTGCGTTTCATGGAGCCGTTGGCTACCCCCGTTTCTGTGGAATCTGGAAACTGATATTTCAGACCCCTTTGAGGACTACGGGGCCAAAGGAAATATCCTCCGTTACAAAGGAGAAAGAAGCTTTCTGAGAAACTTCTTTGTGATCTGTGAATTCATCTCACAGAATTGCAGCTTTCTCCTAATGAAGCCCTTCGCGAAGACTGTTCTCGTGGAATTTGCAAAGTGATATTTGGGAGCTCACTGAGGGCTCCGGTGAAAAGGAAATAGCCTCAGATGCACACTGGAAAGAAGCTTTGTGAGAAACTGCATTGCGCTGTGTGAGTGCACCTCCCAGAGTTACACTTTTCCGTGATGAGTTTGACAAGACCGTTTCCTTGAAATCCGCAATGGGAGACTTCTTCGAGCTACGCAGCTTACCGTGACAAAGGAAGTATCCCTAGATAAAAATGACAGAAGCTTCCTCAGAAATTGCTTTCAGATACGTGACTTCATCTGACCGAGTTACATCACTGTTTCTTGGAGCCGTTTCCCAGCACTGTTTATGTGGATTCCGAGAACTGATATTTCGGATGGGTTTGGAGAGTGTGGGGCGAAAGGGATTATCCTCCGAGAAAAAGCAGGGTGCAGCTTTCCGAGAAACAGCTTTGTGACGTGTGAGTTCATTTCAAAGGCTTTCACCACTCTTGGGAGCACACGGAGGGATATGGTGAGAAAAGAAAGGTCCTCAGATAAAAACTGGAAAGAAGCCTTCGGAGAAACTGCATTGTGACATGGGAATGCGACTCCTAGACTTCCACGCAACTTTTCACTGACCCGTTTGCTAACATTGTTTGATTGCAGTATGCACTGGGCTATTTCTCAGCGCAATGAAGCTTACGGTGACCCAGGAAATATCGTAAATGAAAACTGGAAAGAAGCTTTGTGAGAAACTTCTCAGTGAAACGTGAATTCATCTCACAGAGTTCCCACTTAGTCTTCGCGAAGCAGTTTGCTAACACCGTTTTCGTGGAATCTGCCTAGTACTATCTGGGAGCGCATTGAGGGCCCACGGTGAAAACGGAAACATCCTCAGATCGTAACGAGAAAGAAGCTGTCTCCGAAATTGCTTTGTGATGTGTCAGTTCACCACACAGAGATTCACCTTCCCTTCTTGTAGCCCTTTGCCAGCACTGTTTCCCTGGATTCTGCAAAGTGATATTTGGGAGCTCATTGAGGGCTACGGGGAAAAGGAAATAGCCTCAGATAAAAACTGGAAGGAAGCGTTCTGAGAAACTGCATTGTGATGTGTGAATGCAACTCACAGAGTGACACTTGTCTCTTCAGTGACCAGTTTGCTCACACAGTTTCCTTGAAATCTGCCTTGGGATGCTTCGTAGCGCAATGAAGCTTACGGTGACAAAGGAAATCTCCTCAGAAAACATTAAAAGAAGCTTTCTTAGAAACTGGTTTGCGATGTGTGAAATCATCTCCCAGCGTTACATCGGCGTTTCATGGGGCAGTCGTTTAACACTGTCTCTCTGGAACCCGAGAAGGGCTACTTTGGATGGAATTGAGGCCTACGCTGATGAAGGACATATCCCCCATTACAAACGTGAGAGAAGCTTTGTGAGACACTTCTCTGTGCTACGTGAATTCAACACATAGAGTTACAGCTGAATCTTCAGGAAGCAGTTTGCCACCACTGTTTTCCGGGAATCTGCAAAGTGATATTTGGGGGCGCATTCAGGGCCCATGGTGCAAAAGGAAACATCCTCAGACGATAACTAGAAAGAAGCTGACTCAGACATTGCTTTGTGATGTTGAATTCCCCACACGGAGCTTCACCTTTACCCTCTTGTAGCAGTATGCGAACACTGTTTTCATGGATTCCGCAAAAGGATGTTTGGGAGCTCATTGAGGCCTATGGTGAAAAGGGAAATATCCTCAGACACAAACAAGAAAGAAGTGTTTTGAGAAACGGCGTTGGGATGTGTGAATGCAACTCACGGAGTTACAGTTTTCTCTTCAGTGATCAACTTGCTAACACAGTTTTCCTGAAATCTGCCATGGCATATTTCTTAGCGCAATGAAGCTTACAGAGGGCATAGCCTCAGATAAAATGAGAAAAGAAGCTGTTTTAGAAACTGGATCGTGATGTGAGAATTCATCTCACAGAGTTACACACCCCTTTCGTGGAAGAGTCATTTAACACTGTCTTTGAGGAACCTGAGAAGGGCTACTTCAGTTCTAATTCAGGCCTACGCTGAAATACCCTCGATGCAAAATGTGAGCGAAGCTGTGTGAGAAACTTCTCTGTGATACGTGAATTCATCACACAGAGTTACAACTGAGTCTTCAGGAAGCAGTTTGCTAACACCGTTTTCGTGGAATCTGCAAAGTGATATTTGGGGGCGCGTTGAGGCCCATAGTGAACACGGAAACATCCTCCGATATTAACTAGAAAGAAGCAGTCTCAGAAATTGCTCTGTGATGTTGAATCCACCACACAGAGATTCACCTTTACCTTCTTGTAGCAGTTTGCTAACACTGTTGCCGTGGATTCTGCAAAGTGATCTTTGGGAGCTCATTGTGGGCTACGGGGAAAAGAAAATATCCTCAGATAAGAAGCGGAAAGAAGCTTTCTGAGAGACTGCATTGCGGTGTGTGAATGCACCTCACGGAGTTACACTCTTCTCTTCAGTGATCAGTTTGCCAACACCGTTTTCTTGAAGCTTGCGATGAGATACTTCTCAGCGCTAGCAGCTTACGGTGACAAAGGAAATATCCTCAAATAAGAAATGAAAGAAGCTTCCTCGGGAATTGCTTTCAGATAAGAGACTTCAGCTCCCAGAGTTACATCACTGTGTCTTGGAGCCGCTTCCTAGCACTGTTTTTGCGGATTCTGAGAACTGATAATTTCGGATGGGAACTGATAATTTCGGCTGGGAGGCAGGAACTATCCTCCGAGAAAAAGCGGAAGGAAGCTTTCTGAGAAACTGCTTTGTGATGTGTGAATTCATTTCAAAGGGTTACACCACTCTTTCATGAGGAGTTTGCTAGCACTGTGTTTGTAGAATCTCACGAGTGATATCTTGGATAGCGTTGAATCCCATGGTGAATCATGAAATCTCCTCAGACAAATCTGCAGAGAGGCCTCCTCTGAAACTCCTTTGCTGTGGGTGACTTCGGCTCACAGAGTTCTACCATTGTTTCCCTTGAGACGCTTGCTAACGGTGTTTTCGCAGAATCTGCTCTAAGACACACAGTGGGGCTCCGAGACCACAAATAACCTCAGCTGGAAAACGAAAAATAGAAGCTTTCTGAGAAACTGCTTTGTGATGTGTGACTTCAACTCACTGAATTACACCTGCGTTTCATGGAGCCGTTGGCTACCCCTGTTTCTGTGGAATCTGGAAACTGATATTTCAGACCCCTTTGAGGACTACGGGGCCAAAGGAAATATCCTCTGTTACAAAGAGAAAGACGCTTTCTGAGAAACTTCTTTGTGATCTGTGAATTCATCTCACAGAATTGCAGCTTTCTCCTAATGAAGCCCTTCGCGAAGACTGTTCTCGTGGAATTTGCAAAGTGATATTTGGGAGCTCACTGAGGGCTCCGGTGAAAAGGAAATAGCCTCGGATGCACACTGGAAAGAAGCTTTGTGAGAAACTGCATTGCGCTGTGTGAGTGCACCTCCCAGAGTTACACTTTTCCGTGATGAGTTTGACAAGACCGTTTCCTTGAAATCCGCAATGGGAGACTTCTTGGAGCTACGCAGCTTACCGTGACAAAGGAAGTATCCCTAGATAAAAATGACAGAAGCTTCCTCAGAAATTGCTTTCAGATACGTGACTTCATCTGACCGAGTTACATCACTGTTTCTTGGAGCCGTTTCCCAGCACTGTTTATGTGGATTCTGAGAACTGATATTTCGGATGGGTTTGGAGAGTGTGGGGAGAAAGGGATTATCCTCCGAGAAAAAGCAGGGTGCAGCTTTCTGAGAAACAGCTTTGTGAAGTGTGAGTTCATTTCAAAGGCTTTCACCACTCTTGGGAGCACACGGAGGGATATGGTGAGAAAAGAAAGGTCCTCAAATAAAAACTGGAAAGAAGCCTTCGGAGAATCTGCATTGTGACATGTGAATGCGACTCCTAGACTTCCACGCAACTTTTCACTGACCCGTTTGCTAACACTGTTTGATTGCAGTCTGCACTGGGCTATTTCTCAGCGCAATGAAGCTTACGGTGACCCAGGAAATACCGTAAATGAAAACTGGAAAGAAGCTTTGTGAGAAACTTCTCAGTGAAACTTGAATTCATCTCACAGAGTTCCCACTTAGTCTTCGCGAAGCAGTTTGCTAACACCGTTTTCGTGGAATCTGCATAGTACTATCTGGGAGTGCATTGAGGGCCCACGGTGAAAACGGAAACATCCTCAGATCGTAACGAGAAAGAAGCTGTCTCCGAAATTGCTTTGTGATATGTCAGTTCACCACACAGAGATTCACCTTCCCTTCTTGTAGCCCTTTGCCAGCACTGTTTCCCTGGAATCTGCAAAGTGATATTTGGGAGCTCATTGAGGGCTACGGGGAAAAGGAAATAGCCTCAGATACAAACTGGAAGGAAGCGTTCTGAGAAACTGCATTGCGATGTGTGAATGCAACTCACAGAGTGACACTTGTCTCTTCAGTGACCAGTTTGCTCACACAGTTTCCTTGAAATCTGCCTTGGGATGCTTCTTAGCGCAAGGAAGCTTACGGTGACAAAGGAAATCTCCTCAGAAAACATTAAAAGAAGCTTTCTTACAAACTGGTTTGCGATGTGTGAAATCATCTCCCAGCGTTACATCGGCGTTTCGTGGGGCAGTCGTTTAACACTGTCTCTCAGGAACCCGAGAAGGGCTACTTTGGATGGAATTGAGGCCTACGCTGATGAAGGACATACCCCCATTAAAAACGTGAGAGAAGCTTTGTGAGACACTTCTCTGTGCTACGTGAATTCAACACATAGAGTTACAGCTGAATCTTCAGGAAGCAGTTTGCCACCACTGTTTTCCGGGAATCTGCAAAGTGATATTTGGGGGCGCATTCAGGGCCCATGGTGCAAAAGGAAACATCCTCAGACGATAACTAGAAAGAAGCTGACTCAGACATTGCTTTGTGATGTTGAATTCCCCACACGGAGCTTCACCTTTACCCTCTTGTAGCAGTATGCTAACACTGCTTTCATGGATTCCGCAAAGGGATGTTTGGGAGCTCATTGAGGCCTATGGTGAAAAGGGAAATATCCTCAGACACAAACAAGAAAGAAGTGTTTTGAGAAACGGCGTTGGGATGTGTGAATGCAACTCACGGAGTTACAGTTTCTCTTCAGTGATCAACTTGCTCACACAGTTTTCCTGAAATGTGCCATGGCATATTTCTTAGCGCAATGAAGCTTACAGAGGGCATAGCCTCAGATAAAATGAGAAAAGAAGCTGTCTTAGAAACTGGATCGTGATGTGAGAATTCATCTCACAGAGTTACACACCCCTTTCGTGGAAGAGTCATTTAACACTGTCTTTGAGGAACCTGAGAAGTGCTACTTCGGTTCGAATTCAGGCCTACGCTGAAATACCCTCGATGCAAAACGTGATCGAAGCTGTGTGAGAAACTTCTCTGTGATACGTGAATTCATCACACAGAGTTACAACTGATTCTTCAGGAAGCAGTTTGCTAACACCGTTTTCGTGGAATCTGCAGAGTGATATTTGGGGGCGCATTGAGGCCCATAGTGAACACGGAAACATCCTCCGATATTAACTAGAAAGAAGCAGTCTCAGAAATTGCTCTGTGACGTTGAATCCACCACACAGAGATTCACCTTTACCTTCTTGTAGCAGTTTGCTAACACCGTTGCCGTGGATTCTGCAAAGTGATCTTTGGGAGCTCATTGTGGGCTACGGGGAAAAGAAAATATCCTCAGATAAGAAGCGGAAAGAAGCTTTCTGAGAACCTGCATTGCGGTGTGTGAATGCACCTCACGGAGTTACACTGTTCTCTTCAGTGATCAGTTTGCCAACACCGTTTTCTTGAAGCTTGCGATGAGATACTTCTCAGCGCTAGCACCTTACGGTGACAAAGGAAATATCCTCAGAGAAGAAATGAAAGAAGCTTCCTCGGGAATTGCTTTCAGATACGAGACTTCAGCTCCCAGAGTTACATCACTGTGTCTTGGAGCCGTTTCCTAGCACTGTTTATGTGGATTCTGAGAACTGATAATTTCGGATGGGAACTGATAATTTCGGCTGGGAGGCAGTAACTATCCTCCGAGAAAAAGCGGAAGGAAGCTTTCTGAGAAACTGCTTTGTGATGTGTGAATTCATTTCAAAGGGTTACACCACTCTTTCATGAGGAGTTTGCTAGCACTGTGTTTGTAGAATCTCACGAGTGATATCTTGGATAGCGTTGAATCCCATGGTGAATCATGAAATCTCCTCAGACAAATCTGCAGAGAGGCCTCCTCTGAAACTCCTTTGCTGTGGGTGACTTCGGCTCACAGAGTTCTACCTTTGTTTCCCTTGAGACGCTTGCTAACAGTGTTTTTGCAGAATCTGCTCTGAGACACACAGTGGGGCTCCAAGACCACAAATAACCTCAGCTCGAAAACGAAAAATAGAAGCTTTCTGGGAAACGGCTTTGTGATGTGTGACTTCAACTAACTGAATTACACCTGCGTTTCATGCAGCCGTTGGCTACCCCCGTTTCTGTGGAATCTGGAAACTGATATTTCAGACCCCTTTGAGGACTACGGGGCCAAAGGAAATATCCTCCGTTACAAAGGAGAAAGAAGCTTTCTGGAAACTTCTTTGTGATCTGTGAATTCATCTCACAGAATTGCAGCTTTCTCCTAATGAAGCCCTTCGCGAAGACTGTTCTCGTGGAATTTGCAAAGTGATATTTGGGAGCTCACTGAGGGCTCCGGTGAAAAGGAAATAGCCTCAGATGCACACTGGAAAGAAGCTTTGTGAGAAACTGCATTGCGCTGTGTGAGTGCACCTCCCAGAGTTACACTTTTCCGTGATGAGTTTGACAAGACCGTTTCCTTGAAATCCGCAATGGGAGACTTCTTGGAGCTACGCAGCTTACCGTGACAAAGGAAGTATCCCTAGATAAAAATGACAGAAGCTTCCTCAGAAATTGCTTTCAGATACGTGACTTCATCTGACCGACTTACATCACTGTTTCTTGGAGCCGTTTCCCAGCACTGTTTATGTGGATTCCGAGAACTGATATTTCGGATGGGTTTGGAGAGTGTGGGGCGAAAGGGATTATCCTCCGAGAAAAAGCAGGGTGCAGCTTTCTGAGAAACAGCTTTGTGACGTGTGAGTTCATTTCAAAGGCTTTCACCACTCTTTTGAGCACACGGAGGGATATGGTGAGAAAAGAAAGGTCCTCAGATAAAAACTGGAAAGAAGCCTTCGGAGAAACTGCATTGTGACATGTGAATGCGACTCGTAGACTTCCACGCAACTTTTCACTGACCCGTTTGCTAACACTGTTTGATTGCAGTCTGCACTGGGCTATTTCTCAGCGCAATGAAGCTTACGGTGACCCAGGAAATATCGTAAATGAAAACTGGAAAGAAGCTTTGTGAGAAACTTCTCAGTGAAACGTGAATTCATCTCACAGAGTTCCCACTTAGTCTTCGCGAAGCAGTTTGCTAACACCGTTTTCGTGGAATCTGCATAGTACTATCTGGGAACGCATTGAGGGCCCACGGTGAAAACGGAAACATCCTCAGATCGTAACGAGAAAGAAGCTGTCTCCGAAATTGCTTTGTGATGTGTCAGTTCACCACACAGAGATTCACCTTCTCTTCTTGTAGCCCTTTGCCAGCACTGTTTCCCTGGATTCTGCAAAGTGATATTTGGGAGCTCATTGAGGGCTACGGGGAAAAGGAAATAGCCTCAGATACAAACTGGAAGGAAGCGTTCTGAGAAACTGCATTGCGGTGTGTGAATGCAACTCACAGAGTGACACTTGTCTCTTCAGTGACCAGTTTGCTCACACAGTTTCCTTGAAATCTGCCTTGGGATGCTTCTTAGCGCAATGAAGCTTTCGGTGACAAAGGAAATCTCCTCAGAAAACATTAAAAGAAGCTTTCTTAGAAACTGGTTTGCGATGTGTGAAATCATCTCCCAGCGTTACATCGGCGTTTCGTGGGGCAGTCGTTTAACACTGTCTCTCAGGAACCCGAGAAGGGCTACTTTGGATGGAATTGAGGCCTACGCTGATGAAGGACATATCCCCCATTAAAAACGTGAGAGAAGCTTTGTGAGACACTTCTCTGTGCTACGTGAATTCAACACATAGAGTTACAGCTGAATCTTCAGGAAGCAGTTTGCCACCACTGTTTTCCGGGAATCTGCAAAGTGATATTTGGGGGCGCATTCAGGGCCCATGGTGCAAAAGGAAACATCCTCAGACGATAACTAGAAAGAAGCTGACTCAGACATTGCTTTGTGATGTTGAATTCCCCACACGGAGCTTCACCTTTACCCTCTTGTAGCAGTATGCTAACACTGTTTTCATGGATTCCGCAAAGGGATGTTTGGGAGCTCATTGAGGCCTATGGTGAAAAGGGAAATATCCTCAGACACAAACAAGAAAGAAGTGTTTTGAGAAACGGCGTTGGGATGTGTGAATGCAACTCACGGAGTTACAGTTTTCTCTTCAGTGATCAACTTGCTAACACAGTTTTCCTGAAATCTGCCATGGCATATTTCTTAGCGCAATGAAGCTTACAGAGGGCCTAGCCTCAGATAAAATGAGAAAAGAAGCTGTCTTAGAAACTGGATCGTGATGTGAGAATTCATCTCACAGAGTTACACACCCCTTTCGAGGAAGAGTCATTTAACACTGTCTGTGAGGAACCTGAGAAGGGCTACTTCGGTTCGAATTCAGGCCTACGCTGAAATACCCTCGAAGCAAAACGTGAGCGAAGCTGTGTGAGAAACTTCTCTGTGATACGTGAATTCATCACACAGAGTTACAACTGAGTCTTCAGGAAACAGTTTGCTAACACCGTTTTCGTGGAATCTGCAGAGTGATATTTGGGGGCGCATTGAGGCCCATAGTGAACACGGAAACATCCTCCGATATTAACTAGAAAGAAGCAGTCTCAGAAATTGCTCTGTGATGTTGAATCCACCACACAGAGATTCACCTTTACCTTCTTGTAGCAGTTTGCTAACACTGTTGCCGTGGATTCTGCAAAGTGATCTTTGGGAGCTCATTGTGGGCTACGGGGAAAAGAAAATATCCTCAGATAAGAAGCGGAAAAAAGCTTTCTGAGAAACTGCATTGCGATGTGTGAATGCACCTCACGGAGTTACACTCTTCTCTTCAGTGATCAGTTTGCCAACACCGTTTTCTTGAAGCTTGCGATGAGATACTTCTCAGCGCTAGCAGCTTACGGTGACAAAGGAAATATCCTCAGATAAGAAATGAAAGAAGCTTCCTCGGGAATTGCTTTCAGATACGAGACTTCAGCTCCCAGAGTTACATCACTGTGTCTTGGAGCCGTTTCCTAGCACTGTCTTTGTGGATTCTGAGAACTGATAATTTCGGATGGGAACTGATAATTTCGGCTGGGAGGCAGGAACTATCCTCCGAGAAAAAGCGGAAGGAAGCTTTCTGAGAAACTGCTTTGTGATGTGTGAATTCATTTCAAAGGGTTACACCACTCTTTCATGAGGAGTTTGCTAGCACTGTGTTTGTAGAATCTCACGAGTGATATCTTGGATAGCGTTGAATCCCATGGTGAATCATGAAATCTCCTCAGACAAATCTGCAGGGAGGCCTCCTCTGAAACTCCTTTGCTGTGGGTGACTTCGGCTCACAGAGTTCTACCATTGTTTCCCTTGAGACGCTTGCTAACAGTGTTTTCGCAGAATCTGCTCTAAGACACACAGTGGGGCTCCGAGACCACAAATAACCTCAGCTCGAAAACGAAAAATAGAAGCTTTCTGAGAAACTGCTTTGTGATGTGTGACTTCAACTCACTGAATTACACCTGCGTTTCATGGAGCCGTTGGCTACCCCCGTTTCTGTGGAATCTGGAAACTGATATTTCAGACCCCTTTGAGGACTACGGGGCCAAAGGAAATATCCTCCGTTACAAAGGAAAAGAAGCTTTCTGAGAAACTTCTTTGTGATCTGTGAATTCATCTCACAGAATTGCAGCTCTCTCCTAATGAAGCTCTTCGCGAAGACTGTTCTCGTGGAATTTGCAAAGTGATATTTGGGAGCTCACTGAGGGCTCCGGTGAAAAGGAAATAGCCTCAGATGCACACTGGAAAGAAGCTTTGTGAGAAACTGCATTGCGCTGTGTGAGTGCACCTCCCAGAGTTACACTTTTCCGTGTTGAGTTTGACAAGACCGTTTCCTTGAAATCCGCAATGGGAGACTTCTTGGAGCTACGCAGCTTACCGTGACAAAGGAAGTATCCCTAGATAAAAATGACAGAAGCTTCCTCAGAAATAGCTTTCAGATACGTGACTTCATCTGACCGAGTTACATCACTGTTTCTTGGAGCCGTTTCCCAGCACTGTTTATGTGGATTCCGAGAACTGATATTTCGGATGGGTTTGGAGAGTGTGGGGAGAAAGGGATTATCCTCTGAGAAAAAGCAGGGTGCAGCTTTCTGAGAAACAGCTTTGTGACGTGTGAGTTCATTTCAAAGGCTTTCACCACTCTTGGGAGCACACGGAGGGATATGGTGAGAAAAGAAAGGTCCTCAGATAAAAACTGGAAAGAAGCCTTCGGAGAAACTGCATTGTGACATGTGAATGCGACTCCTAGACTTCCACGCAACTTTTCACTGACCCGTTTGCTAACACTGTTTGATTGCAGTCTGCACTGGGCTAGTTCTCAGCGCAATGAAGCTTACGGTGACCCAGGAAATATCGTAAATGAAAACTGGAAAGAAGCTTTGTGAGAAACTTCTCAGTGAAACGTGAATTCATCTCACAGAGTTCCCACTTAGTCTTCGCGAAGCAGTTTGCTAACACCGTTTTCCTGGAATCTGTGTAGTACTATCTGGGAGCGCATTGAGGGCCCACGGTGAAAACGGAAACATCCTCAGATCGTAACGAGAAAGAAGCTGTCTCCGAAATTGCTTTGTGATGTGTCAGTTCACCACACAGAGATTCACCTTCCCTTCTTGTAGCCCTTTGCCAGCACTGTTTCCCTGGATTCTGCAAAGTGATATTTGGGAGCTCATTGAGGGCTACGGGGAAAAGGAAATAGCCTCAGATAAAAACTGGAAGGAAGCGTTCTGAGAAACTGCATTGCGATGTGTGAATGCAACTCACAGAGTGACACTTGTCTCTTCAGTGACCATTTTGCTCACACAGTTTCCTTGAAATCTGCCTTGGGATGCTTCCTAGCGCAATGAAGCTTACGGTGACAAAGGAAATCTCCTCAGAAAACATGAAAAGAAGCTTTCTTAGAAACTGGTTTGCGATGTGTGAAATCATCTCCCAGCGTTACATCGGCGTTTCGTGGGGCAGTCGTTTAACACTGTCTCTCAGGAACCCGAGAAGGGCTACTTTGGATGGAATTGAGGCCTACGCTGATGAAGGACATATCCCCCATTAAAAACGTGAGAGAAGCTTTGTGAGACACTTCTCTGTGCTACGTGAATTCAACACATAGAGTTACAGCTGAATCTTCAGGAAGCAGTTTGCCACCACTGTTTTCCGGGAATCTGCAAAGTGATATTTGGGGGCGCATTCAGGGCCCATGGGGCAAAAGGAAACATCCTCAGACGATAACTAGAAAGAAGCTGACTCAGACATTGCTTTGTGATGTTGAATTCCCCACACGGAGCTTCACCTTTACCCTCTTGTAGCAGTACGCTAACACTGTTTTCATGGATTCCGCAAAGGGATGTTTGGGAGCTCATTGAGGCCTATGGTGAAAAGGGAAATATCCTCAGACACAAACAAGAAAGAAGTGTTTTGAGAAACGGCGTTGGGATGTGTGAATGCAACTCACGGAGTTACAGTTTTCTCTTCAGTGATCAACTTGCTAACACAGTTTTCCTGAAATCTGCCATGGCATATTTCTTAGCGCAATGAAGCTTACAGAGGGCATAGCCTCAGATAAAATGAGAAAAGAAGCTGTCTTAGAAACTGGATCGTGATGTGAGAATTCATCTCACAGTGTTACAAACCCCTTTCGTGGAAGAGTCATTTAACACTGTCTTTGAGGAACCTGGGAAGTGCTACTTCGGATCGAATTCAGGCCTACGCTGAAATACCCTCGATGCAAAACGTGAGCGAAGCTGTGTGAGAAACTTCTCTGTGATACGTGAATTCATCACACAGAGTTACAACTGAGTCTTCAGGAAGCAGTTTGCTAACACCGTTTTCGTGGAATCTGCAGAGTGATATTTGGGGGCGCATTGAGGCCCATAGTGAACACGGAAACATCCTCCGATATTAACTAGAAAGAAGCAGTCTCAGAAATTGCTCTGTGATGTTGAATCCACCACACGGAGATTCACCTTTACCTTCTTGTAGCAGTTTGCTAACACTGTTGCCGTGGATTCTGCAAAGTGATCTTTGGGAGCTCATTGTGGGCTACGGGGAAAAGAAAATATCCTCAGATAAGAAGCGGAAGGAAGCTTTCTGAGAAACTGCATTGCGGTGTGTAATGCACCTCACGGAGTTACACTCTTCTCTTCAGTGATCAGGTTGCCAACACCGTTTTCTTGAAGCTTGCGATGAGATACTTCTCAGCGCTAGCAGCTTACGGTGACGAAGGAAGTATCCTCAGATAAGAAATGAAAGAATCTTCCTCGGGAATTGCTTTCAGATACGAGACTTCAGCTCCCAGAGTTACATCACTGTGTCTTGGAGCCGTTTCCTAGCACTGTTTTTGTGGATTCTGAGAACCGATAATTTTGGATGGGAACTGATAATTTCGGCTGGGAGGCAGGAACTATCCTCCGAGAAAAAGCGGAAGGAAGCTTTCTGAGAAACTGCTTTGTGATGTGTGAATTCATTTCAAAGGGTTACACCACTCTTTCATGAGGAGTTTGCTAGCACTGTGTTTGTAGAATCTCACGAGTGATATCTTGGATAGCGTTGAATCCCATGGTGAATCATGAAATCTCCTCAGACAAATCTGCAGAGAGGCCTCCTCTGAAACTCCTTTGCTGTGGGTGACTTCGGCTCACAGAGTTCTACCATTGTTTCCCTTGAGACGCTTGCTAACAGTGTTTTCGCAGAATCTGCTCTAAGACACACGGTGGGGCTCCGAGACCACAAATAACCTGAGCTCGAAAACGAAAAATAGAAGCTTTCTGAGAAACTGCTTTGTGATGTGTGACTTCAACTCACTGAATTACACCTGCGTTTCATGGAGCCGTTGGCTACCCCCGTTTCTGTGGAATCTGGAAACTGATATTTCAGACCCCTTTGAGGACTACGGGGCCAAAGGAAATATCCTCCGTTACAAAGGAGAAAGAAGCTTTCTGAGAAACTTCTTTGTGATCTGTGAATTCATCTCACAGAATTGCAGCTTTCTCCTAATGAAGCCCTTCGCGAAGACTGTTCTCGTGGAATTTGCAAAGTGATATTTGGGAGCTCACTGAGGGCTCCGGTGAAAAGGAAATAGCCTCAGATGCACACTGGAAAGAAGCTTTGTGAGAAACTGCATTGCGCTGTGTGAGTGCACCTCCCAGAGTTACACTTTTCCGTGATGAGTTTGACAAGACCGTTTCCTTGAAATCCGCAATGGGAGACTTCTTCGAGCTACGCAGCTTACCGTGACAAAGGAAGTATCCCTAGATAAAAATGACAGAAGCTTCCTCAGAAATTGCTTTCAGATACGTGACTTCATCTGACCGAGTTACATCACTGTTTCTTGGAGCCGTTTCCCAGCACTGTTTATGTGGATTCCGAGAACTAATATTTCGGATGGGTTTGGAGAGTGTGGGGAGAAAGGGATTATCCTCCGAGAAAAAGCAGGGTGCAGCTTTCTGAGAAACAGCTTTGTGACGTGTGAGTTCATTTCAAAGGCTTTCACCACTCTTGGGAGCACACGGAGGGATATGGTGAGAAAAGAAAGGTCCTCAGATAAAAACTGGAAAGAAGCCTTCGGAGAAACTGCATTGTGACATGTGAATGCGACTCCTAGACTTCCACGCAACTTTTCACTGACCCGTTTGCTAACACTGTTTGATTGCAGTCTGCACTGGGCTAGTTCTCAGCGCAATGAAGCTTACGGTGATCCAGGAAATATCGTAAATGAAAACTGGAAAGAAGCTTTGTGAGAAACTTCTCAGTGAAACGTGAATTCATCTCACAGAGTTCCCACTTAGTCTTCGCGAAGCAGTTTGCTAACACCGTTTTCGTGGAATCTGCATAGTGCTATCTGGGAGCGCATTGAGGGCCCACGGTGAAAACGGAAACATCCTCAGATCGTAACGAGAAAGAAGCTGTCTCCGAAATTGCTTTGTGATGTGTCAGTTCACCACACAGAGATTCACCTTCCCTTCTTGTAGCCCTTTGCCAGCACTGTTTCCCTGGATTCTGCAAAGTGATATTTGGGAGCTCATTGAGGGCTACGGGGAAAAGGAAATAGCCTCAGATAAAAACTGGAAGGAAGCGTTCTGAGAAACTGCATTGCGATGTGTGAATGCAACTCACAGAGTGACACTTGTCTCTTCAGTGACCAGTTTGCTCACACAGTTTCCTTGTAATCTGCCTTGGGATGCTTCTTAGCGCAATGAAGCTTACGGTGACAAAGGAAATCTCCTCAGAAAACATGAAAAGAAGCTTTCTTAGAAACTGGTTTGCGATGTGTGAAATCATCTCCCAGCGTTACATCGGCGTTTCGTGGGGCAGTCGTTTAACACTGTCTCTCAGGAACCCGAGAAGGGCTACTTTGGATGGAATTGAGGCCTACGCTGATGAAGGACATATCCCCCATTAAAAACGTGAGAGAAGCTTTGTGAGACACTTCTCTGTGCTACGTGAATTCAACACATAGAGTTACAGCTGAATCTTCAGGAAGCAGTTTGCCACCACTGTTTTCCGGGAATCTGCAAAGTGATATTTGGGGGCGCATTCAGGGCCCATGGTGCAAAAGGAAACATCCTCAGACGATAACTAGAAAGAAGCTGACTCAGACATTGCTTTGTGATGTTGAATTCCCCACACGGAGCTTCACCTTTACCCTCTTGTAGCAGTATGCTAACACTGTTTTCATGGATTCCGCATAGGGATGTTTGGGAGCTCATTGAGGCCTATGGTGAAAAGGGAAATATCCTCAGACACAAACAAGAAAGAAGTGTTTTGAGAAACGGCGTTGGGATGTGTGAATGCAACTCACGGAGTTACAGTTTTCTCTTCAGTGATCAACTTGCTAACACAGTTTTCCTGAAAACTGCCATGGCATATATTTCTTAGCGCAATGAAGCTTACAGAGGCCATAGCCTCAGATGAAATGAGAAAAGAAGCTGTCTTAGAAACTGGATCGTGATGTGAGAATTCATCTCACAGAGTTACACACCCCTTTCGTGGAAGAGTCATTTAACACTGTCTTTGAGGAACCTGAGAAGGGCTACTTCGGTTTGAATTCAGGCCTACGCTGAAATACCCTCGATGCAAAACGTGAGCGAAGCTGTGTGAGAAACTTCTCTGTGATACGTGAATTCATCACACAGAGTTACAACTGAGTCTTCAGGAAGCAGTTTGCTAACACCGTTTTCGTGGAATCTGCAAAGTGATATTTGGGGGCGCATTGAGGCCCATAGTGAACACGGAAACATCCTCTGATATTAACAAGAAAGAAGCAGTCTCAGAAATTGCTCTGTGATGTTGAATCCACCACACAGAGATTCACCTTTACCTTCTTGTAGCAGTTTGCTAACACTGTTGCCGTGGATTCTGCAAAGTGATCTTTGGGAGCTCATTGTGGGCTACGGGGAAAAGAAAATATCCTCAGATAAGAAGCGGAAAGAAGCTTTCTGAGAAACTGCATTGCGGTGTGTGAATGCACCTCACGGAGTTACACTCTTCTCTTCAGTGATCAGTTTGCCAACACCGTTTTCTTGAAGCTTGCGGTGAGATACTTCTCAGCGCTAGCAGCTTACGGTGACAAAGGAAATATCCTCAGAGAAGAAATGAAAGAAGCTTCCTCGGGAATTGCTTTCAGATACGAGACTTCAGCTCCCAGAGTTACATCACTGTGTCTTGGAGCCGTTTCCTAGCACTGTTTTTGTGGATTCTGAGAACCGATAATTTCGGATGGGAACTGATAATTTCGGCTGGGAGGCAGGAACTATCCTCCGAGAAAAAGCGGAAGGAAGCTTTCTGAGAAACTGCTTTGTGATGTGTGAATTCATTTCAAAGGGTTACACCACTCTTTCATGAGGAGTTTGCTAGCACTGTGTTTGTAGAATCTCACGAGTGATATCTTGGATAGCGTTGAATCCCATGGTGAATCATGAAATCTCCTCAGACAAATCTGCAGAGAGGCCTCCTCTGAAACTCCTTTGCTGTGGGTGACTTCGGCTCACAGAGTTCTACCATTGTTTCCCTTGAGATGCTTGCTAACAGTGTTTTCGCAGAATCTGCTCTAAGACACACGGTGGGGCTCCGAGACCACAAATAACCTCAGCTGGAAAACGAAAAATAGAAGCTTTCTGAGAAACTGCTTTGTGATGTGTGACTTCAATTCACTGAATTACACCTGCGTTTCATGGAGCCGTTGGCTACCCCCGTTTCTTTGGAATCTGGAAACTGATATTTCAGACCCCTTTGAGGACTACGGGGCCAAAGGAAATATCCTCCGTTACAAAGGAGAAAGAAGCTTTCTGAGAAACTTCTTTGTGATCTGTGAATTCATCTCACAGAATTGCAGCTTTCTCCTAATGAAGCCCTTCGCGAAGACTGTTCTCGTGGAATTTGGAAAGTGATATTTGGGAGCTCACTGAGGGCTCCGGTGAAAAGGAAATAGCCTCAGATGCACACTGGAAAGAAGCTTTGTGAGAAACTGCATTGCGCTGTGTGAGTGCACCTCCCAGAGTTACACTTTTCCGTGATGAGTTTGACAAGACCGTTTCCTTGAAATCCGCAATGGGAGACTTCTTGGAGCTACGCAGCTTACCGTGACAAAGGAAGTATCCCTAGATAAAAATGACAGAAGCTTCCTCAGAAATTGCTTTCAGATACGTGACTTCATCTGACCGACTTACATCACTGTTTCTTGGAGCCGTTTCCCAGCACTGTTTATGTGGATTCCGAGAACTGATATTTCGGATGGGTTTGGAGAGTGTGGGGCGAAAGGGATTATCCTCCGAGAAAAAGCAGGGTGCAGCTTTCTGAGAAACAGCTTTGTGACGTGTGAGTTCATTTCAAAGGCTTTCACCACTCTTGGGAGCACACGGAGGGATATGGTGAGAAAAGAAAGGTCCTCAGATAAAAACTGGAAAGAAGCCTTCGGAGAAACTGCATTGTGACATGTGAATGCGACTCGTAGACTTCCACGCAACTTTTCACTGACCCGTTTGCTAACACTGTTTGATTGCAGTCTGCACTGGGCTAGTTCTCAGCGCAATGAAGCTTACGGTGACCAAGGAAATATTGTAAATAGAAACTGGAAAGAAGCTTTGTGAGAAACTTCTCAGTGAAACGTGAAATCATCTCACAGAGTTCCCACTTAGTCTTCGCGAAGCAGTTTGCTAACACCGTTTTCCTGGA